>NC_034592.1:119911390-119933890 GCF_900095145.1 Mus pahari | reverse complement strand
TTTTTCTCATATTCCACATCAAATCTGCTAGCAAGCCCCAACATTCTACATTTTAAAGGGCCTGGCTGAGGACAGGAGCTCAACATATACTGACAAAATGAACCTAAGATTGTGCAAAGGGTCTCATTGAATTAAAACAAACAAAAATCCCAGAGCAATGGGACANTTGGATGGATTTATAGTCATTTAACAACCAAAGCCACAAGGGCCAGCTGATATATCCACACATCCTGCAGGTGACTTGAACATTTGTTCATGGGTTCCAGGATTCTTCTCTTCTCTTCTCTTCTCTTCTCTTCTCTTCTCTTCTCTTCTCTTCTCTTCTCTTCTCTTCTTTTCTTTTTTTCTCTTCTCTTTTCTTCTTTTCTTTCTAACGGTTTTTGTTCTACCTTTGTCAGTATGGTGGAAGATATCAATACATTGGACTTAACTCATAAAATATGTGAATGATGCTAACAGATAATTGAATATCCCAGGTAGNAAAAACTAGATCTTGTGGAATGGGGAATCTGAAAATAGTATCCATATTACTTGGAGGGGTAAGACCAATCTAACTAGTTAGTGTTTTTATAAAGATAGACCTTTTTATATAAGGACAATATAAAAAAACTAGGAGGTTCAGCACAGTAGCATTCTAAGTTAANTCAGGTTACTAGTGGTAGTATAATTCTGTGACCATCAAGGACATTAATTTTCTAATAGGCTACTTTAGCATTAATAGTCAGAATAAGTGGTAGGATGGGCCTGGCTTTANGTATTTAGTGCTTAATTTTATGCATTTTCAAACTGATAGAATCTATCATATAGTCAAGCAAAAAGTGACCACAAGGTAGCAGCAATACTTAAAATTGTGTCACAAGGCTTGTGTAGAAAAAGAAAAATAACTTCCAAACCAAGAAAACAGAATAAAATATAATATAAGGCTTTTAAAGGTAAACAAATATTCCTTTTAGAGCTGCCTGGCCTTAAGGATAGAGAAGAAGGCAAAGCAGAACAAATCTGAGGAGAAAGCTATATTCATCATGCAAGGAAGACTTGTAGACTAGAAGGGATTCACAGGCAGGAAGTGATCTGGCAAAGGAAGTAATCTCACTGCCCAAACCAAAAGATCAAACTCTACAGACAACAACCCTAACAGTGGATGACTGAATGAATCACCACACTGCCACTGTAGAACACAAGGTTTTATCTGTGAGAAGTGATTAAAATCACACAGGAGAGGATTTACTAACTGCTTTGCTACATTTATATCAGCTACTTCAAACATCCAGGAGTGTGCCAGAGGTTACTGGCTTTTATGTTTCTAAAGTGTGTTCCTAAAGATGGGGACTTAATGACCTCAAGAATCAGAGAATGTATGTATCTATCTTCTAAGGGAAATTTGAACTCTGAAAGCACGTGTATGTACGTATGTTCTGAAGCTTGTCTGAATCTCAATCCCCTTATCTGTTAAATGGGGAGCAATAATGCCTACTCCTGTCAAGATGACACTATAGAAAGTGAAGTGTTAACAAATAGTAACTACATCATTTAAATTGTTATAAATATAGAGGATTTAACAAATGACATCATTCTCGCCAGTCACTCAACCAATGAGAGTAAAAAAATGGACAGTCCAGTCCAGTAGCTTTGTATGATAGTGAGGTATTCTTTACCTATTCTATCTTGAGTCACAGGTGAAGTAAGGACAAATGAAATTGGTTAATTAGCAATTACTCATTAATTTCAAAACATGGATATGGTTATTGGAAAGCCAATGGACAGTGGAATTACATTCCCAAAGAGACTCCTTGCTCAAAAAACCTGGTTACATTATTTTAGGGAGAGAATGAAGCCACAAAGAACAAACAGCACCAGGAACCCATAATAGAAAGTGTCCAGTGATACAAGGGGATTCCCATCTCACAGGGAGTTCCAGAACCCTCTTCAACACTGTCTGTGAGGGAATGAGAGGGACTAACCTGGGAAATTTCTATGAAATTTACCAAAGAACGTGTTAGATCCAATAAAAGTTTTAAAGGTATTGTCCTTATAAACAAAGATAAGCAATAAAAAAGATTACTTAGAAATAGAGGATTAAGAAGATTAAGCTCTCATCATCTTTCACTTGGGCCCTGCTTTATCAAACAAGAACACAGAATTCAATAGTGACTCTTGCAATGAGCACAGTCCCTGTCTAACCTCCTCGGCGTTGGTGGGAATGACCTTTAAAGTTCCGGGCTGAGCTCCCTCTCTGTGTTCAACTTCTCCCAGCTAGAGAAACAACTTTCCACAAAGGGATCAAGAGTTCAAAGGGAATTTTCAATCAATTCCTGCCTAAGGCAGGAAACTGAAATCCAAATGGGACAAGTCTGTGTTAGACAAACAAGGTCAGGGCTGTTGGTCAGAAATGAATTTTTCTTCCTCTGGCCTAATTTTAGAGAACTACAAAGAGGAATAAAGGGAGATAGTTAAGTGGTCACAGGATCTGTTGAGAGCCACCTCCACTTTCCTTTTCTAATTGACTGCTGGAAATAACACTCTCTTCAAGGGATGCTCACAGTGGAAACATGCTGGGACATGAGACCCCTGATGAAATGGCTTCAGAAGCTGTAGATCATTAATTAAAAATATTGGGAGAGGGGTTGAAAGTTTAGCTGAACTGAGTGGGAGGGACAACTCAGTATCAGCTGCCTCCTACACATTAGCAATTAAACCTTATAAAGGTTCTCAGTGGAAACTTACATCTCCCAGGCATCCTCCTCTCGGTAAGAGAAGAGTCTCCTGAGGCCACTGAACTCTGAAGACTGTACCACTGACTTAGGAATAATGGTTATAAAATCTGCTGTAAGATGCTCTCAATTCTCGGGGCCTGATTGACATCTCCATGGCCAAAAATAGTGTTCCTCAAGCTTCAGTGTGTAAGATTCACCTAAGATTGCTAAGGCTTGCCCTGGAGGGGGAGGGGAAACTGGGAATTTGAACTTTGAACAAGATTCCAGGTAACCTTGATGTACCTGGGGGCCACACTGTGACAATCAGTGACCTATGACAGTGGTTCCTGTCCCTGGACAAATATTAGGATCATCTGTATGACCTCACCAGTCCTTGCTAGATATGTTTCACTGGCTGCTTTTGCCTGCCTGCCTGCCTGCCTTACCTCCTTTTCGCCCTCCCTCCTCCTCTCCTTCCCTCCCTTCTTCCTTCCTTCCTTCCTTCCTTCCTTCCTTCCTTCCTTCCTTCCTTCCTTCCTTCCTTCGTGTTTTAAGAACCAACACTGAGCATGTTGCCCTAGTATTGTCACATGGACTCTAGTGCTGCTTGGGCTTCTCTGCAGGTTCAATGAGTAGAACACCTGGAGACAAGGGGCAAAATGATAAATTTGTGCGTCTTTCAAACAGGGTAGGCAATGAGTGATGAACTCTGACCTGAAACCTCTAGAAGTTAAGGTGCAGGTTATGATTTCTTCAGAGGACCCTCCACGGTCTATTCCCCATGCAGTGCCACCTCTGCTCTTTCTAGATAACATTTCACTCTTTCTGTAATCCTGTGTCTATCCTTCCCTCACTGCCTCTGCCTTAGCATGGCTGGTAGAGAATTAGTATCCTGAAAATCAAGTTCTATAGTGCCTGTTTCTAATTTAACTGACAGAAAGGCTAAATATTTTTCTTTGGTGGTGGGGGGAAGCAGCTAAATTTCTTTTGGTATGTGCTTTCTGGTTAATTCTACACTGTCCCATTCTCAACTCCTCAGTTTAAGGAAGCATCAGGCTTTGTATATCATACATTGGCACCTACTGATGAAGCCTGACAGTGCAGATTAACCAAGATTATTATTATTACCCAAGGATTCTTCCATGCATCATAATTAATCTCCCAAAAAGATGTATTTCCTTTTGCTATTAAATTCCTAGAAAAAAATACCAATTATCTTAACTGTTGACATCAAATCGATCTAGCTGAAAAGATAAACATCATGTCTTTATATTCTAATAAAGTGAATAAGCATGGTACCTAGTTTTTATCTGTACTAGTCTTCAGGTTTAAGTGTCAAGTAGCTATTTAATGAGATAACTAAAACTCTACATTTTAAGAAGGATTATATTAAAGAAGTACTTAAATGCCTCATAAAACACCATTTCCCTTATAAATATTCACTATGGTTCCTCTGTACAGCAATGTCCATTCATTCACCAAGAAGAAAAAGGAAGCTGCCAAAGAAAAGAAGAAACTGCAGGGCCTGTTCTTAGAGTAGCTACTCCACAAACAACACTGAAGTACCATATTCTCTCTGCTCCTTCCAATGGAGGCAGTTACTTCAGTGTAGCTCAAGTTTTCCATGTGACATAAAGCTGCCTCTGAATTATAAAGCACGTAAGTATGTCACCAAGAAATACTAATAAACACTGTTTAGCCCAGGCCTATAATATTCTCTGCCCTACTGCTTCAGAGATATTAGATACTAAAAATGATTAGAGCCATATTCATTGTAATTGCTGCCACTATTGACAATGCAAACTCACATGTATTAGCTAATGAAGAAGTCAGACAGGCTTTCATAAGCAGTGAAAAAAGCAGAAGAAATATTTCGTCAATAAGAAAGTGGACAGGTGTGGAAAATGATAGGAATATCAAAGGTAGTCCCCACAAGCCAAAACTGTAAATAAGGTTAGACTCACACAGTTCTATGACTGGAGTATATATTACACTACTGAAGGCAAACATTCATTTCATTATTAGGGCTTAATGCCAGGTGGCAGAGCACAGTTGATCAAAGTGACTACTGAGGTTCAATTTTCTTCCTTGTACAAACTCAGTGCATTTGCAGCATTAGCCCCTTACCAGAAGAGGGCAATGGTGGCCAGGCTGGCAAGTCTCATAGAGCAAAGTTACCTGCCCGGAAGGTAGCGCCTGCCACAGCACACAGGCCTCAGAAACACCTCAAGGAGCTGCTGGTTTCTAAGGGTTATGCATGCAAGGACATAAAACTCTTCTCTTGGACAAGAGAACAGCTGACTAGAGGGCTGAGCTATTTTGGTGTGTGTCAACCTTATGGGACAAAAGTGCTATTCACAGGCAACCCGCTTTCCACATGTTAATACTAAGTCCATGTTCCATGCTTTAAAAAAGGTGAGGTGAAGACCCTGGAGAGAAGCTATTATATGACATGAGATGTTTGCAAACCAGCTACAATTCTAAATGCAAAGGACGTTCCCTGAAGGACTCTAGCTTTTCAGGCTCCTATGGGGAGTTTCTAGGCCCCATCCTAGCTTCTATTTCTTCTTCACTAGTGTTCCCAATTTCATATTCCCAATCATGCTGTTTGTAGCCCAAGGTCTTCAAGCTCTCTAAAAGCATGTCTAATCCCCTCTCTCTGGGACAACATTTGCTCTGCTACGCAGGTTCACTCAGCACCTACTTTGTAAGACACATTTACCTGTGAGGAAAGAAAGAGATTGGTTTCCATTTACATTTCAGGCCCAAGTCAATAGTGAATGGGTGGATAGAGGGGCAGAGGGCAGAGGATAAAGAACATGAAGAATGGGCAGGGCTATTCACTCTTTCCCTTTTTATAAGATAAGGATGTTCATAAGATAAGGATGCAAATTTTAATGTCCATACCTTCACTTTTCAACTCCCCCCAACAACCTGCTCCCTCCCCAGTTCTAGGTCAATGGTACCATGACCTTTCTGCTTCTAAGACTTGACACTCTCTTCTCCAGAAGTCACAGACAACCCCCATCCTGGAGTCCCAGGTACCCACCTCCTCCTACAATCCAAGCCACCACTTTGTTTTGCTTGGTCCTCTGCAGCACTCTCTTGTGGTCCCTCCATCAGTTCGCCTTCAGTCTGTTCCTAGAGGGATCAAACTGGCTTCAACTTTGTCCCCAGCCCTTACTCCAAAAGAAGAACTTTGAGAGCTTTCTTTCAATTGTTCTCAGAGAAAAGACTAACTCTATGAGAAGCTAACCATACATCCCAAATTGTCCAAGTCAGCTGCACTTTATGACCCACTCTGGGAATTATTAATAGCCAGCCTCTTCTCTCTGAAATCTTGCCTCAGTTCTTTTGATAAGCTGCATGGCTTGGTGTGAGGCATATCCTCTGCCAGATGCTCCAGCCTCGTGGAACTCGACCATTCCTGTGCTCTGCAGTGCTCATCTCTGGTGGCCACGAGCTACTTATTCAGTTGCTTTTTATTAAGCAAACACCAGCCCAATGTCAGAAAGCAAACAATCAAGCAGAAGATAGAACCTTGGTTCTGATGAATACCACTTCCCACCCGGCCTCCACCAAGGATTTCTGCAGTTTTCATTTGTGTCTTCTTCATCGAAACCCATGACTACATACTGAAGTAAAGCTCCCTTTTCCTGGCTGGCAGCATCATGATTCTCATTTTCAGGAGAATTCTTGAAACATTAAACACTGGTTTAATATTTTAAACTCTCCAACTACTGTATAGTTAGCTAGAGTCTTCTCATTGGGGTAAGGTGGAAACTAAACAAGAGTCACTTTTACCAAGTAAGTCACAAGAAGAATACCTTTTCCCATGAGGCTACATCAGGCCATAGCTGAGGGGGTAGCATCATCCACCTGGTGAAGAGATTCCCCTCCCTCCCTCTACTCACTTTTCTAAACTGAGGACCCTCCCATGTAACTATTATATAAAGGTGCTAATACCAACTTCTTCATAATCAATTGGCATATATAATTATATATACTTTTGGGTTACAGAGTAATGTTATATATAGGTACTAAATTTCTTAAAATATTAATCTTTCACACTTTTTATAGATATCACAAATATTTTACCATGTCTGTGTACGCAGGGGTGCATTGTGTGCATTAGTTTGCATCTGTGTCTCTGCATATCAATGCACATTTGCATGTGTGTATCTGTGTGTACATGACAGTGTGTGTCTCTTTGTATGTATGTGTATGCATTTATTTATGTGTATTTATATGTGTATATGTTTGTGTCTTGTATGCAGGCACGTGTATCTGGTGTGTGTGTGGGTGTGTGCATGTATGTTTGCAAGTGTGTGTGTCTGTGTGTCTTTCTTACTGCTCCACTGCTGTGAAGAGGAACTCTTGAAAAGGAAAGCATTTAATTGGGAGTTTGCTTACGGTATCAGAAGGTTAGTCCATTATTATCATGACAGGATACAGATATAAAAGAGAACATTTAATTGGGGGTTTGCTTATACTTTCAGAGGGTTAGTCCATTATTATCATGCCAGAAAGCAGACAGGCACAGAAGTGGAGCAGTAGCTGAGAGCTTTACCTTCTGAGCCACAAAGAGCAGGCAGAAAGAGACACACAGTGCCTGGTGTGTGGGGGCTTTTGAAACACTAATGTCTACCCCTAGTGACATACAAAGCCCTGGAGACTGAGTGCATTCTAACCAAGTGCTCTTACGTGTGAGAAAACCCCAGCCCCGATTAGGCATTGTTGTTGTTGTTGTTGTTGTTGTTATTTCTATTAAATAAATTAAGTAGGGATAAATGCTCTAATGTTTACCCACACCAGAGGGGACCATTTAAGCCCCTCTTTTCACTAAGATAAGTCACACACTTACAGGGTCCACCTGTCAGTCAAATAGAGAAATGTCTGAATAGCCTAGATCTAAAAAGGCAAATTTTGCCAGCAAGTGCAAAGACAACAATGTTCAGGATATAATGTCACTTACAGCAACAAGAATAAAGCAAAAAGTAGGGCCTCTGTGATGGCAGAGCTCTGAGGAACGAATGGCCAGGCACAGAAGTACAGACACAAATGCTGCTCCTCTGAAGCAGCGCGTCTGCTTCTCCAGCTCCGTCTGAAGCTTCTGCTGGAGAACCCTCTCCCCAGATCTCCAGAACAGAGGCTTGTTGCTTTTCAACTCCAAAGTTCCAAAGCAGCGTTCAGAATCTGTCTGATTTTGGAATATTTACACAGATTTTTACCAGCTGAACTTCACTAGTCCTGAAACCCCAAATCCAAGTCTCCTAAATTATAATGTCAACAATGAAATGTTTCAAATTTCAGACTCACAGATTCAGCAGCATTCAAGCTGTTATCTGAAATAGCCCTATCTTTGTGCACTGTTATATGCTGACTGAAATGCTACCTTCATGAGCCCAAAGGCCTTTGTGGTCTTTAAAACTGTGTTCTCATGATGAGGATCATTCCTGGCAAACGGGAAAGAAGAGCTAAAATTTATTGACTAAGATACCACTTTTAAGGGCAAAATGAGAAACAGAAGAGTAGTTATGACTGCCCCACTTTATATCATGTCAGATCGAGGAGGCAAAAGTCAAACAGGACTGCAGAAGAAGTATGCAGAACAGGACTCTGTGGGACGTCTTAAACCTGCCCAGTGAAAGCAAGAATACACCACCTTCTCAAACACACAGGAAACTGAACCAGACTAAACCTCATTTTTTCAAGAGAATCTGCTCTGTCAAGGCAGGACTGAGTACCTGACCCTGTAACCCAGTGCTTCTCAACCTTTCTAATGCCATGACCCTTTAATATAATTCCTCATGTTGTGGTAACCCCAACCATAAAATTATTTTGTTGCTGCTTCATAACTGTAATTTTGCTATTGTTATGAATTATAATGTAGATATTTAATTTGCATTATGCCAGATATATGACTCCTGTTGCGGCCACAACCCACAGGTTGAGAACTACTGCTATAACAGGACTTAGCAGTTAAATAGAGGGCATCTGGTCGCACTGCAAGCTGGTCAGCTACTTGGGTTCTGTCTTGTGACTCACTCAGTCCTCATCTTACTGCTTGGGACACCATCCATGGGCAGTCCACCAAAGGAGATATATTATAATTTAGAACTGGAATAATCCTAAGTATTCCTGTTAAGGTGAGGATTCCAGTGGAGAGTGATGGTGCACATCTGTAGAACCAGCTACTCAAGAAGTTGAGAGGAACACTTTGAGCCTAGGACTTTGAAGCCAGCCTGACCAACATAATGAGACCTTGCTTTCGAAGGAGGGAGTAATGAAATGAAGACATTACAACCACACACTCCAATGCATGTGTAAGAACTACTTCTCAGGCTGACACTCATACTTTTAAGCAGAGCTGAGCTGCAGTATTGCTTCCTTTGAAAAATATTAGCAATTGGTCTTTATTTTCCACCTGGACATCAACTCAATGAATTAAAACTACTTCAAAAAAAACCACCACCACCAACAACAACAACAACAAAAAAGATTTGTCTCCATACCAAGTTAGTTATTTTCTTTTTATAACCCAAGCTATTTTTAAGAAAGACAGGAAAATGCTGGCTGACTGTACACCACATCTTTATGCTCATGCTGTAAGTGATGAGGGAGTCAGTTGTTTGTCCATGGCAGGCTCACATTCCCAGTTTCATCAAAACTGATGTTGAAATGTATTTCTCAATTTCCATGTGGCCAAGGAGCTTCTCACCATGTGCACTCTCAGATGCCTTCATGAAAACAGCACACTTCCCAAACTCCAAACATGAAAAACCACTAGTAAGCATTTTCTTCTATCATCTGATGTTCTTAACTTCATCAAAGTTTAATAGCATGGTGGTAATTTCAGAGGGAAATCAAAACCTAAAAGCCACAAAGCTGCCACAGTACCATGTCTACTGACTTTCCGAAAGAATGTGTCAACACACTTCACAAGATAAAAAGCTCAGAGTCATTGAATTGTGTAAACACACGGACTCATGCCAAAAACAAAGGTTAACCAATAAGATGAAAGTACAAGCCAGTGTGTAATTGTGCTTCAATCTCTGAAGCTGTGCTGCTGCGACTGACTTTTACTTTGGGGAAGAGACACAGGTAAGCCTTTTTATGCTATCCACGCTTCCAAAGAGTCTTTATTCATCTAGTTGTAAAACTCTACATCATTCATTTAGTCTTTGCAAATGTGAGTCCCTCACATTACTACTTGATGCTCTACGAAGGTAGTATCCTCAGTTCACAGTTCTACTGCTGAGGACCAGGCTTTTGACAGGGCTGCCTGGGTAGCCAACATCACTACAGACAGAATAAGATTACCTACACCGTTGCTCTGCTGTTCAGTACCCAACTCCTAGTCTGTGGTTGGGACCTCTGGAGAATGAACAGGGCCTTGGATTCTGTCATTAGCACAGAAATGAAACAATTGCCAGACTAAGGGCAGAGACTCAAAGGGTTTCCGAACTCATGAAATTCTCTTGGCATGGAGATTACTGCTAATTTTGGCTTGTGCTAGTTTACATCCAGGGGGACTAGAACGAAAATAACATTTTATTGATAGCAATTATGGGAAGAGCCAGTGAATTTTCCATGATTTTGGTATTCTTCCTTTTCTTAGAATTATAAAGAAAAAGTGAGAGATTGCCATGATCACTCTGAACATAGATTTTTATCTCTTCTATAATATAGTTAAAGAGCAGAAAGTACAATTAAATTATAAAAAGAAAACACCTCCTACTAGTTAGACAGGAAATTTCCCTTTCATAAGCAATACTCTTAAGACTGCACCTTCAATGGTGTTAAAGCAGAAGCAATCTTGGAATGTGCTTGCACTGTTTGACACTATCGAAATTTATTACAAAAACCAAAATCCTGAAAACAAATAGACTCAGAATTCCCTCTAAACAAACCATGAACATATCAAAACATTTCTTTCCAAGCACAAGTCAAAATGAAATAATAAATTTGCCACATTAAGTCACAGGAATAAAGGAAAGCTCTGGGTGTTCTCTACAGTCTCACATGGGCTTCATTTAGCGTAGTGTGAGGGGGTTCAAGATGTTTATATTCATGCTTTGCAGGAAAAATCCCAAATCCCAAAATTACCTAACCTGACCAGTCAAACTGTTAAGCCTAGGAAACATAAGAAGTAGGAGGAATGCTGGTCTGCTACTCTGGGCAGACAGGTGTAAGTCTTCACATGCAGTACAATGAAATTCTCTTCTACAAACTCAAGGCTGGGTAGAAAGGCCAAAAGCAGATCCATAAGCAGATATGCAAAGGGCTAGTCTGGCAGAATGCCAGCTCACCACTTGGGGAGGAGAGAGAAGACAAGAAAGGGAGACTAGATAATGAGAGAAAAGATAAGAATTTTCCAAGAGTATTATAAAGACAATGAACTTATTCCTCAAGAGCACATTAGCTTCTAACTAAAATTAATTTCTATCTATAAACTTTGATTTGTTGATTTGTTATTACTCAAAAGTATCAGATAAAAGAGTAAATGGGGAAGGTATAAATTTTTCTTGAATGATTCAAACTCATCTTAAAACTGTCATCTCAAAAATGGATGGTTAGGTTCATCCATCCAGTGTAATGTTCCTACAAAGGATCAGGTTCAGCATGAAGCTCCTCCCCTTCTCTTCTATTCCAGTATGTTCACTTGTTCTCATATAACTTCAAATCATAACCAATAGTAAAAAGATGGAAAAAACTTTTCTACGCCTTGGGAGTTATGATCCTCCTGCCTCTGAGGTATTAGGATTTAGGTATTCACCCACCATTCCAGGCAAAAAGAAGCTTTTATGAATTATTTTCTAAGAATGTAAATTATTTTTATTAATTTCAAAAAAATGAAAATAAAAATTTAACATCATGGCTAGCTAGATGTCTCAGCGATTAAAGAACTTGCCATACAAATCTAATGGCATTAGTTCCAACCCCAGAATTTCTGTAAAAGTAGGAGAATAGATTCTACAAATTGTCTTTTGCCACACACTATAGTACTTATCACCTTGAAACACATGAGCAGACACAGGCAGGCAGACAGACAGACAGACACACACACACACAATTGTAAAAATATAAAATAAAATTTTAAAATCTACTCTTAATAAGTGTTCAATACCCAAGAGACCAATAAACTTGTACAATCACAAGGTCTATACCCATTCATATGTATATGTGAATATGTGCATGTGGGTACATAGTTTTTAATGGATCATGCATGACAGAGGATGGCATTTCTTTTCTGCTCCTAAGAGTGTGCAGAAAAGGCAGGTTTGGGGTTATGTGTAATTACAGAGGCGACAGCTGTTCCCTCTACCCTCCACTTTCCCAAATGAAAAAAGCAGAATACAGTGCAAATACTGAGATTGATTATAATAATTGGCAACTGTAAGTGTGCTGGTCCTTCCCCTTCCCCCCCCCCTTTTTTAATGGTAAAGAAATCACATGCAAACCCTGACACTTCTCTTGTGGTAAACAACTTACTACGGTACATGGAGATGCAAAGGTCTTACTAGATAACCTGGGGATTTATTGAGTACACTGAGATGATCTGACAGAGGTAATTTCAAGTTAGCCAGTTGCTATTTGTATCGTAAGTCCACCCCACATGTGAAGAGTCAGTTCAAATATTTCAGTGGTAAATCATGAAATAAGGTACCTGCCTAGACCTCCTGTAAACTTTCCATGCCTACTATTACTGTCAGAATTTCTCTTGATATTTTTCCTTCCTTATTTCTGTAGTTATTCATGAACATGGACATTGGACCCCTCATGAGAAAACTGTCCTCTCTGGGCACAATGACTTTATGAGAGACAGAATTTACAATTTATTGACTTATATACAGAAGTCTAGCAAAAGGGCCTGTTTTACAGCATAATTACCTGTTAAGTGAATGAATGAACCAGCAAAATATCAACTGCTGTGTGATGACCAAGACCAGATGAAAACATGAATTACCAGTAGAGAGCACATATCTAAAGGGGCCTCACGCTTCAGAAGCTCTTTCAGGGCTGGATGGTAGTCCCATTTTGCATGTACTAACTCTAGAATGTGGATTGCTTTATTTTAAAAGGGGATTATTATAGATGTAACTAAATTACAAGTTTTGAAGACAGCACCCTGGATTATCAATATGGGTCCTAAATTCAATCATGAGTGCCCTTAGAAAAGACACCGAAGAGACAGGCACACAGATGGAAAGGTGGGATAAAGATGGAGCAAACAGATGTGTTCACAAGACAACAAAACTGGCAACCAGCAAAGTTGGAAGAGGCCAAAAAGGAATTCTCCCCTAGAGCTGACAAAGCCTAGTCTAGCTGGCAACTTTCTGCAGGGTGTTGGCTTTCAGAACTGTGAGTGAATGGCTCTATCTGGTTCTCTGTCCATCTGTGGTAACTTGTTACAGTAGCCCTGGAAAGAGAGCTGGCATCTAAGAGCAACCCTCCCACCTCCAGTGTACTGCCATTTCAGAGGCAGCACTGTCAGCTGCCTGCTTCTGAAGCTCCCTGTTATACTGAAGGTAGCTCCTTGTGGAACTGCTACTAACATTATTTCTTAATGAATTATACTCTAGCTCACTCCAAAAATCACCCAACAATGTATAACGCAATCCCCACGATTCCCATACATCCACTTGAGAAAAGATGACTCTTAATACTTCGTTAAACCCAAACTGATTAAAAGCAGAGACCACATATCTTATTGCCTGAAGACATGGTTTAAAGACCTGTCTTTATGTAGGTAGAAAGATGTAAGAGTCATATCCAGACTAAGGAAAGGAGAAAAAATTCATGGGCATCAAAGTGCATATCCACACAAAATCACAAAAGACTATACATGGGGCAAGTGAGCTT
Organism: Mus pahari; assembly: GCF_900095145.1. Taxonomy (NCBI): domain Eukaryota; kingdom Metazoa; phylum Chordata; class Mammalia; order Rodentia; family Muridae; genus Mus; species Mus pahari. Next base: position 119,920,331 of record NC_034592.1, on the reverse strand, counting down.
GAAACAGTCTAAACAAGCAGTAGGTAAGAGAGAAGTATATGGAGAGGTTTCTACCTCTCCATATATTTCTTTCTTGGGAGGCTATGTGAAGAATAAATAAAATAATCAATTTAGAAGAAAATCATCTTGCAGGAAAGAACACAACCTTCTACAGGAGGGAGAGATCAGCTCAAAATGGCATTTGATATAACCAACTCTGAAAGGTTAAGAGGTTATTATGTCATCCTGGCAACAAGAAGTCAAGTCAGCTCAAATCAAGAAATGACAAAGAGTAATGTCCAAGAAATAGCAATGAGATAAGACAAGCAATCAGACCTTTGGACAGACTTAGCGTCTGATGTGGGCAAACACTGTCATTAACCCCACTGTGCAGATCTGTAAACTGAGGTACAAATAAGTACCAAGGAAATGGCAGAGGCCCAGGTCTGCTAGACTCTGTGCAGTTCTCTACACATACATCACTTGGCTAACTAATACTCCTGTTCTTCTACTGTCACCATGCACCACACTGGTCAAATAAAACTTAAAAGTAACTCACAAAAATATTAATTATTTTAAACATCAAAGACATTTTATGTATGGAGCAAACTGAATTTCTAATTAAACCTCTTGCCTATGACTATCTTCTCATCAGCACTGAGTGGGCCCTTGGGAGCTCTAGGTTCTGACTGCATTGGAAGCCTGGTCATAACTAATGGAACAAGTATGGTCTCAGCAACATGGAACTAAGGCAGCTTGTGGTCAAGAGTGTGTGTCTGTATGGTCACTTCTCTAACATGCACACCCACACACTGAGCAGCAACAATAGAGCCTTAAAAGATCCAGGATGATTCCCAGAAGAGCAGCTGTAAGAATTACTGCAGAGGGTCCTCCTGCCTTGGAGTTATGTGAGCTGCCCCTGTAACTATGTCATAGATTGCAAATAGACACAACCCCATGATGCCTGCACCTCTCTTCCCTTCCACAATCCTATGCCTGAGTCCCTCAGGCCTGCTGCCACTGACAGGTCTTCTGCTCTCTCAACACTCACCCAAACTGTCTTCATGGCTTTGCTGAGTATGAGGACCCACAAGCATGACCTGTACACTCTGCATTATAGCATTCAGACCAGCCCTCCCAGGGCCATGTCAAGCAAGAGGCAGAAACCCTCCCAAATACCTACCTTTCCTTATTGACCAACTTTTCAAACATAACTCTTTATCTATTTCCTGCCCTCAAGCAAATATATTAGTATCTAATATATTCAATTATATAAGAACTTAGTTGTGGCAAAGTGATAATTTGACTTTGATTATATAAATAACTTTTAAAAAGAGGCCTTATTCTGTTCATGATTTTAAAACTTACCATGAGTTTGCCCCATAAGACATCCCCCAGAAGGTAGTCAAAATACACTGTCTCCTGCAATACATTATTCACTCATCTATCCATACAACTATCCTTTCATTTATATCCATTCATTCATTCAATTCATTCATTTATTAATACTCACTGCATTTGGTGTAGTGTGCTGTGCTAGACTTGGGGAGGATGCAAATAAGCTGTCACTGTCCCTATTTTCCATGACATTTAGGGTTTCATTTTAGAAACAAAGAGGAAATATATCATAGAAATAGTCTGTGTATATAATCATGTCTTGGAAGTAAATCAACATGCACTGACTGCATCAGCATATGGAGGGAAGGAGGGGACATTTTAGTCAATCTCAGAACTATATAAAAACAAATAAGAAAACAGTTATAGAGGAAACCACGGTGGGGAATTAGAAGCAACAAGTACTTTCTAGCTTCTCAGCCTTTCAGAATTGGGAGTGGAAAATAGCTTCTGAGGCAGGTGGAAGCTGAGGTGGAGGGCACTGAGGCTTAGCATTAGACAGAGACCTGGAGAGAGTTACCAGAAGACAAGCAGAGAAACAGTGTATTAGCACTGGGACCATGGCAGCTTGTTGGTGCAACAGAGAAGATGGGGGGAAAAAAGAAAGAAAAATAATGGGGAAATGATATAGAAACATGAGTAACAGAAAGGCAGTCTGACCACAGTACGCTTACATTGGAGAAGTGTTGCTTTTCACCGGAACAGCACGGCACCATCTTGCAAAGCACTCTGAGAGGACAGTACCTGTGCTTTCTGCTCAGAGGACCTTAATTAATTTGCTACACTTCCCTGTAGCTCAGAATCCATAGTGGTACTAGCAGGTTATTTGGCCATCATCTGCCTTGTGGCCTCATGTGACACTACTTCAAAAGCCAGAGAAGCAATGTCATTGGAAAATCTGCACAGTGGAATTTGGGTCTGAGACAAAAAACGGTGTAAGGCCCCTTTGCTTTGGGACGGCAGCTGACTCCAGACTGACCAGGGAGTGCATTTGTGCAGCGACTGGGCCTGAGAAACCACAGTGGAAGCTGCAGTACGGGAGGTGGAAAGCACAAGATCAACTGTGGCCATTCCACCTGCCAGTTTGTCACCTTGCCCTGTTCATTTTGACCAATCCATTTTTCCTTTTTCACACTCTTTCTCTTCTCTCATCCCTCCCTTTCTTCCTCCTTTTGTTTTTACACTGACAGATTCTCTCTCCTTCCCTCCCTCCTTTTCCCCCCCTCTCTCTGTATATAAGTATATACATCTATTCATTTACAATATAAAATTTCTTCAGTATTCTCTTTTGGTTTTTGTTACACTATTTATCTCTTCTCTCTACTTAAATTCTTTCATTATCTTTTCAAGTTTTCTCTTCTTTGAAATTATAACCTTCTGTTGGGGATTGTTTCTAATGCTTTGAATTAATCCGGCCCCCAAAATCAGGAATCTGATTGTCCAAATGCTGAAGGTCCTTGTCCCCAAGGTCCTTGATTTACCAATAGAGAGCCAGGAGCCAGTGACTGGGCAGGTGGACTGAAGTGGGAGCTTTAGATTTGCTCAGGCTAGGAACTGGGAGGAAGGAGAGGAGAATCGCCATCATTTGAAGGGAGACAGATCAGACTTAGAGCTGCAGATAGAAAACCATCCGTAAGGTGAGAAGGAATGTGGTACCCAGAAAGGCTGCCCAGAAGCCTCTCGGGCAGCAAAGACTAGGAAACCACCCAGGAGGAGCCAGGGCAACAAAAATAAAATATAGAATTAGAGGGCGTTAAGCCAGGATTACAGGAGGGAAATGGGGGCTAGCCACGGGGAAGATTAGAACTGCCCAGTCTTTGAGCTAGCTAAGGCATTTTAAAATTAACTGGCCTGTGTGTGTGTGTGTGTGTGTGTGTGTGTGTGTGTGTGTGTGTGTGTGTGTGTNTGTGTGTGTGTGTGTGTGTGTGTGTGTGTGTGTGTGTGTGTGTGTGTGTGTGTCTTTCATTTGAGAATCCAAAAAGCTTCTGGGCAGGTGGCTGTGAGTGTGAACACCCCAGGAGCCAAAGCAGTGTAGGTAAACTCGCTGCACCTTCAATTTCCATCTTTCTCACACTTTTTCCTTCTGCATTTTTAATATCCTAACTTTTCTTTAGCTTTTACCTTCCCATTTCTTCTTTCATTTGTTACCCTCATTTTTAAACATCCTTTTAAAAATGATTTCTGCCACAAATCCTTCTATAAGTTGTGGCTTTTATACTTGGTGTGTGGTTTTCACTTTAGTTTTGGGTCTGGTTCACTGCTGTTTGTTGCTGTCCTTATTCTTATTTGTTTGGTCCTTTCTAGGAAGCCATGGAATCAAGGTTGCCACTTTGTGTGTTGATGCTTTTCTGAGCCACCTTCCTTAACTGGTTACATGTAACCATGTTCTATCCACAAAACACTCAGGTTTGAATGTTAGTGAAATTTTAACTCAAAGAACAAAAGATAAAATCCACAAACTGTCAACAAAGCTCTAAGAAGGCATGGCTAGGTGGGGCCTGAAGGCCCTAGCCTAATGTATCCCTGTAGAAACAGCAGAGAGAAGGCAAAAATACTCTGTATGCAACACCTAGGAGAGATCACAGCATAGGTTGTCCCAGCCTGCTCAGACCAGATGCTGTAGGCAAGGCTGTAGCCTAATTACAAAGGGCATACCTCCTGAATTCATATATAAAACAGATCCGCCTGTTACTACACATGTGCCACTCTTGTCAGACCTACAGGGAAACAGGACCCTCCGACTCTACAACAGTACAAACTGTGACAAAATACTAATCCCCTGAGAGAGATAAGAAATGAGCTTCACTAAAATTACATCAAAGTCAACTGGAAATATACTCAACATAATCAGCTATTCTAGGACGTGTCACAAGACTCATGTGAAACTGAAAAAAAAAAAAATAAGCCATTAAAATTGATCTAAAAATCTCAAATATAAATATACAAGCTATACGGAAAAACATGGCAACACAACTCCTCCAGAGTCTCACAGTTCTCTACTGAAAGGCTCCAAATATTCAGCTGAAACTCATGATATACTGGATGCAGAATTTAACAGAGTGATTCTTTTTTTTTTTTTTTTTTTAATAAAGATCAGGGGATGCCAAGGAAATAAAGAAAAGTAATGAAATGTACTAAGGAAAGCAATGTAAAATATGAACAAGAAGTTCAACAAAGAGATGTTGGGAGGAGACCCAGAAATCTTAAAAAGCTCAGTAAGTTAACTTGAAAAACTCAATTATTATCAATAGCTAAAGGAGGACAGAAAATCTGAGGGCTTGGGCCAAGATTGATAAATTAGAACATTTACACAATAATAAACACACTCTCTCTCTCTCTCTCTCTCTCTCTCTCTCTCTCTCTCTCTCTCTCTCTCTCTCTCAAGAACATAAGATGCAAGACTTTTGTGATATGAATAAAATCAAAGCCTAGATATTCAGGTCACACACACACACACACAAAAAGACATTAAGGTACAAACTAAAGACAGGAAAGTGAAATAACATGAGATAAAAACCCCATCAAAATCCAGAGAGCCATTAAGGGTTAACTTTTTTAAAAACTTAATTAGAACAACTAGAAGAAACATGTAAACTTCTAGACACATAAGGTCTCCCAAAATTGAACCAAAAGAAAAAGAAATCCAAACAAATCTATAGCAACTAATGGTATTATTGCAGTATTAAAGGCTTCTGATACAGAAAACTCAAGACCACAGATACAATAAATTCCTCATTGCTGTTTATTAAAGAACTAATGCCCTCGGTGCTTAAACTATCTCATAACACAAAATTTGAAAAAAATGCTTCCAAACTCATTCTATGAAGGCACCATCACCAAAACTTGATTAAGTTTTTATTAATGTAAAAGTTCTGATAAAAACATTGGGCTGGTGAGATGGCTCAGTGGGTAAGAGCACCCGACTGCTCTTCCAAAGGTCTGGAGTTCAAATCCCAGCAACCACATGGTGGCTCACAACCATCCGTAACAAGATCTGGTGCCCTCTTCTGGTGTGTCTGAGGACAGCTACAGTGTACTTACATATAATAAATAAATAAATAAATCTTTAAAAAAAAAAAAAAGATAAAAACAGATAAATAAATCATAAACAAAACATCTCCAAGTCAAATTGAACACAGTATGAAGATCATACACCATAATTAAGTTTGTTTCTTTTCAGAGATGCAAGGATGGCTCCACATGTAAGTCTACAAATGCAAAATTGCACACAAATAGAGAGAAAGATTAAAAACTGCACGCCACATCAACAGACAAAGCAAAAGAATTTGACAAAAAAAAGTATTTCTTCATGATAAAAGCTTAGAAGAAAACAGGCACAGAAGGATCATACATTACACAATAAAAGCAATAGACTAGAGACACATAGCCAGCACAGTACTGAGTAGAGAGAAATGGCAATGACTTCATTTAACTAATAATGAGACCAGTAGTAAACCAACTGAGGCAAATAGACAAAAGAAGACAATCCCATTTATAAGAGCCGGGAAAAGAGCTGGAGGGATGGCTCAGAGATGGCAGAGAGACTCTGCTCTTCCAGAGGTCCTGAGTTCAATTCCCAGCAACCACATGGCGGCTCATAACGATCTATAATGAGATCTGGTGCCCTCTTCTGGCATTCAGGCATACATGCAGCTAGAATGCAGTACATGTAATAAATAAATAAATAAATAAATAAATAAATAAATAAGTCTGGAAAAATTACTGAAGAGCAACCCTATGCAAGCAAGTGAAAGATCTCTACAAAGAAAACTGTAAATCAGAGGAAAAGAAGCTTGAGAAAGACTCTTGAAAATTAAAAAGCAAACAAAACTTTTCCATGTTCACTGTGAACATGACCATATTACCTAAGTGATGCACAGACTGAGTGGGCTCTTTATCAAAAATCCAAAGAACAATCCTCACAGCAACTGACAAAACAGTCTGAAGCTTAACATGGAATCACAAAAGACACAGTCAGTCAGTCCTGAGCAAAAGGTACACTGCTGTGAGTACGGACTTAAATGCTGCAGAGCTAATGTAACAAAACAGCATGTACTTCCTGACCCACAGAAAAGATACACAACCAATTACAATGAATGAAGCTTACAGAAAAAAGTTCACACATCTAAATTCATAATCACTGATTGGAGAAAAGACTGCATTTTTAACAGATGTAAACAGAAAACTGGATATCACATGAAAAGAAAAAAAACTATCATTTACTCTGTGAAAAAATCAATTAAAATTTTATCAAAGGTATTAGCATAATACCAGAATCAAAGAAAACATTGCAAAACACTTCAAAAATACTTTAAAAAGGCAATAAATTTCTGAGCAAGACCCCACCAGCTCAGGAAATAACAATGAGAACTGGTGAGTGGAACTGAATTAAATTCAAGAGTTTCTACACAGGAGAGAAAATAATTAACCTAGTAAAGAGAAAACCTACATAATTGGGAAATAAGTTTACTAGCTATTCATCATAAAAAGAATATCAGAATACATAAACAACTAAAAAGTCAGCACTAAAAGAACAAATAATAATCAAGAGATGGGTGGATGAACTGAACTAACATATTTCAAAAGAAGGACAAATGGACAATAAATACAGGTAAATATAAAGAAATTGGGGAGGACAGATAATCAAGTAAATTGGAGAATATGATCAAAGTATATTCTACATAAGTATAACTTGATTTAAATATTATACAACATGTACATGTACTGAAATGATACTATAATACATTATGAATACATAGAATTTTATGTTTTTATTGAAAAAATAAATTTCATTTAATAATAATACCCATAGGAACTAGATTTCATAACTTAATCCTCCTGTCTTATCCCTATAAAAACACACTGTACCAAGTGGTTTTACAAATAGCATTTATAGCTGTAAAATTGCTTATGTCCAATAGGTAAAGTAGTGCATATCTACGTGTGTGGGGGGGGACTAGGTGCATATATAAGTGATATTCAGAAAACATCTTTTGAGCTCTCTCCCATGTGTTAAGTGTTACAGCATTGGTTTAAGTAAGCAGGCAGTCTAGTAGACCACACAAGACATCTGAAAAAGACAGTTTTCTATAATATGAAGAACTAAAAAATACAGTAAAAGTGCTGTGTCTGGTCACTGTCCTTAGTTTGATCATTTCCTCAAAGAGTACATGTGACAGCCACTTGCCATTTTCTGAACATAGCATCCTCACTGTTCTTCCCAATAACTAAAGTCCGTGTGTGTGTGTGTGTGTGTGTGTGTGTGTGTGTGTGAGAGAGAGAGAGAGAGAGAGAGAGAGAGAGAGAGAGAGAGAGAATGCGTGTTCATGCGTGTCTAAGCATGTTTGTATATGTGAGTGTATGTATATGTATGAGAGATAGAGCATATGTGAGTGTGTGTTTGCATGTATGAGTGTATGTGTTTGTGTGTGCATGTGTGTATGTCTTATACATGCGTGTTTGTGGGAGTGTTAACCTGCAAATGTGAGATGCTAATGTCAGGATTTCACCCACAGTCCTTCTTTCATCTTACTTTTTTAATTAATACATTTTTTGTGTATTATTTTGACATTATAATAATTACATTTCCCTCCTTTCCCCCTCTAAACCCTCCCATATACTCCTCCTTGCCCACTTTTAAATTTACAGCCTCTTTTTTCATGAATTGTTATTACATGCATACACACACACACACACACACACACACACACACACACACACTCACTCCTAGTCTCTCCTTACTATTCTCCCATTCCTAGTTTTTGGAACAGGAATAATTACTGTGTGACACTATAAATTACAAATATGTTACTTACGAAATTTACTTTACAAAGGCTCACAGTTGAAGAGTTTGTCTAGCCTTAGATGGGGCTTGGTTGTTTTGAACAAAGACTGCTGGGGTATTTATCCGTTTTGCATTATGAGATCAATATGAAGAGCAGGGCAAGATGTTATGATTTATAAGTGGTATGTTTGGTTCAAACTAACAAGAGATGAACGTCTGATGGTTAATCTTCATTGCCAGCTCCACTGAACTTAAAATCACCTAGAAGACACACCTATGAGCTTGTCGTGAGGGTGTTTCCAGATAGGTTTAACTACAAGGAGACCTACCCTAAACACTAGTAGCACCACCTCATGGGCTAGGGCTCTAGACAGAATAAGAAGTGAACAAATGAGAAGCTGAACAGAGTGCCAAACTTTTTCCCTTTATGCTGTGGACAAAATAGAACCAGCACCATCCTACTCCTCCACACCAGAAAACCACTCTTGCTGCCACACGTTCCCTGCTATGCAGACTGTACCCTCAAACAGGAGTCAAACTAAATCCTTCCTCCCTTAAGCTGTCTCATGCTATGCATTTGTCACTGCATAAGTTAAGCAACTAGTAAACATAGTACATAGTACTGAACAGCATGAAAGAATTGCCATCTTACTAGTCTGTGATAATGCATTTCAGGCCTTGCCAGGCTCACATAATTCTTGAAACAATCAATCACCTTATCACATAGGAATAGAAGAAGCATTTCATCTCTGTTCATCTCTCTCTCTCTCTCTCTCTCTCTCT
>NC_034592.1:119877303-119911376 GCF_900095145.1 Mus pahari | reverse complement strand
TATATATATATATATATATATATATATATATATATGTGTGTGTGTGTGTGTGTGTGTATTATGTATGTATATACCACAAAGCTTCTCTCCTCACACAGTTCATTCTTTCTGCTGCCAAATGCAATTCCTATGTGCATACTTTACATACCTCTTCCCCTTGACTATGACACATGAAAATATAAAAATTTCTATCAATTTTAAAAACTGTATCTAAAAGAAAAGCAGCCTCCAAATGAGGCATGAATGGTGAGGACATCCCTTGAGGTTCAGCGGCCATATTTGCAGATACAGTACCATTCAGTCCTTTGCTTCCTGGAACTCTGATCTTGATAAGTAACACTGCCATTCTGGTAAGTGGAGCTGTTCTCCACTTAGCACTTAAACTGGTGTTCATAAGCCTTGAAGAGGAAAAGAATGCAAGATCCTAGATAAGGTACTTCACTAGTGTAGACATTAGCCTCCTCCAGGATATATGATGCAAAGAATCCCTGATAGAAGCTTTCCTATAGGGCAAGGAAGAGAGGAAGCTAATGTAGACAGAGGAACTTCTATAAGTTAGCTCCAACAGAGAGCAAGCAGCCTAGAAGGAAAGGTAGAGGGATGCCTACAGAAGAAAGATACAGAATGACAAAGGGGAAACCTGAATAGAAAGACCACCTGCTGGGGGCAGAAATTAACAAGAGGGAAATGCAATCAAAGTCTCTGCTTGACTCAGTAATAACATTTTTTTATTATAAAACACTCATAGTAATGAAAAGCCAGTAACACTTTATATAGAATGTTTCAAAATTAAATATACTGAACTCTAATTAATATTGAAGATTGTCAAATAAGCATGTAAAAAGAAAACAAAACCCAGAAGAAACAGTTAACAAAGAAAAATGACCACCTTTAAGAAGGGAAATAAATGACAGAGAGGAGAAAAGAAGCAATTATTGTTTTCTCTCTTTTTTTCCCCTTCCAAGTTTATAGTATTCTTCAGAAACCTGAAGGGAAAGATAATTAAAAATCAGAAAATGCATGTTCATAAGATGGTATTGGGACAGCCGGATAACTACATGCACAAAAAGGAAGTAAGACCCATTCCTCAAATCACATGATCAACTTAAAATGGACCACAGAGTTAAACATAGCATTAAAACTATGAAGTTGTTGCCAAAAACCATAGGAGCGTATACCCAACACCTTACTTAATCAGCAATTTATCACATATGAGAACCAATGAAGAAGTGACAAAGGAATAAACTGATGAATCAGGTTATTAACACTACAAATGCTTGTTCTTTGATGCATATCATCCAGAAAGCAAAGAGAAAGACCAAAATCTCACTCTATGTGGAGCCTTAAAAAGCTCATCTCCTCCCCTGCCCATGGGCAAAGGGACACCATGTTGGTGTGGTGTTCTTATGTGACTCAGGAGCAGAGCAGATGGCAGTTGTTTTGTTCATCCCAGTTTGGTACCTGCTTTGGTGGCCATAGATGCATATGCTCCGGAAAGCTCTGGAGAGCTGACCCACCTCTCATTGGTAACTGTGCTTTGGGAGAGCATGAGTGTGGTTGAGCTGACTCTGGCAGCTGGAAAAGAGCAGCAGAGATGGCCCTGTCCCTCATGGGCAGCAGCACTCAGGAGAGCAGGCCCTGCATTGGGCCTGCACAGCACAGCACAGCAGAGTTTCCTTTGGCGGTGGGAGTGCAGGAGAGCCAGTGATCCCTGAGTTAGGGCACAAGTGAGCAGGTGAGTCCTGAGAATGAGAGTCCAGGAGAGCTGGCCCTGCCACTCCTCTGCCACGAGGTGTCATGGGTGCAGTTGGCAGAGCTGACCCCAGGGTTATGAAAACAGGTGAGCTGACCCTGTCCCTCACCTGCTACAACACTCTGGAGGGGCCTGGCACCTCACCTGGGCAGCCCTGGTCAAGGGGGTGTGGGTGAGCCAACCCTGAGGTTGAGGATAAGAGTGTGGGAGAGCTGGCAATGGTCTGCCATGAGGTGGCATGGGTACAGGTGAGGCCCTTTCCCCATGCCCCTCCCCCTGCCTTGGTTGGAAAAACTGGCCCTGAAGGCAGGGCAGTAAAGCTGGAGAGCTAGCCCTGGCCCCTCCCAGGCTACAGCACTTGGGAAAACAAGCTCTATCCTTTAACTGAGAGCCACATCCTGATGCATAAGCAAAGAGAGAGAGAGACTGAATCTGGCAGGGCTTGTGAAACCTCAAAGCCCACCCTCAGTGACACACTTCTTCAAAAAAGGCCAGACCTCCTAATCTTTGTAATCCTTTCAAACAGTTTCACTGCCTGGTGACTAAGCATTCAAATATATGAGCCTATGGGGGTCTTTGTTCAAACTACTATGGTTTGCTTTGGGGGAACAATACAATTTTACTTTAAAAAGATAAATTTCCCACAGCCAGAACCCCTTCTCTTATAAAACCTGAAATTGGTAACAACTTGGAAAGTGGGAAGACTTGCTTAAGATTCTACGGATTATATGCTGGTAAAGCTCTGTGTTGAGCACCAGTCTGCTAACTTGACAGCATCCTCAGAGGTAGCAGCTTCAGTTAGCAGGAATCAAAGGCTTCCTTACTATGACAGAAATTTAGTCCTCACATCTTCTCCATAAAACTGGCCTGCCCAATCTCTCAGTGACAAGTGGAGCGACACCATGATTAACACAAAGCCTACCATCAAGAAGCTCACAGTGAGCCTGAGTCCTCATAAGCCTGTCCACCCACCACCTCCAGGGAAGGAAGTTCTAACCAACAGAATATGCCCACTTCCACAGAGCAATCATATTTTCCTCTTTCAATAAAAGGTGGCATTTACATTGATAATACACAGGAAATCTTACACATCATCTCAATTAGAATAACTTGCTCATCCTCAAATTTGCATAAGGCTCTGGACTTTGCTTATCCCTGGTTTGAATCCAGTCTTTCCATGTGTATCTCTGAATTTTCAGGAATGAAATCCATGCTAAAACACGGGTACCACGGTAGTCTGCTTCTTGGCCATGCTGCGATTCACAGGCATAGCTTCAAACACCCTGGCCAAGTATTACAGTGATCTGTGTGGTAGATAGGAGGACAAAGACCCAAAGATAAAGGTATGAAATTGAAAGAGAAGATTGATTAAAAATCATTTCATAAGTTATAAAGCTTTCTCAGAGGCAAAAGTTTGCTACCTGATCTAGACAGACAGACAGACAGATAGACAGACAGACACATGGAGCTTTTGGGTTAGCCGTTGCCTACATGGTAATCCTGACCTGCACAGAAGGAAGGAAGGAAGGAAGGAAGGAAGGAAGGAAGGAAGGAAGGAAGGAAGAAAAGAAAAGAAAAGAAAAGAAAAGAAAAGAAAAGAAAAGAAAAGAAAAGAAAAGAAAAGAAAAGAAAAGAAAAGAGAGAAAGAAAGGGGGCTGCTCTGAGTATCAAAGCCATATTTGGACTTTGCAATCCTCTGGGATGTAAAACACAGACCAAATTATGGTCCACTTTAGAACAAAGTTGTAACTATCCACACATTTTTCATTCTGCTAAAAGGAAAGATGAATGAAAGCCAGTGGAGATAACCAAAGCCAGTTTGTAATTCTTTTTTTCTAATACCAGAAAATTCCTCCTTAAAAAGCAAAACTTTTTGCTTTTCTTTTTAGGACACTATCAGTTAGATGCTTGCATCACTGCTGTCCTTAAATGGGATGAGCTGCTCTTTGCTGAAAACTCTCTTGATGGAGAAGGCCAGCAAGGAACAGACCTGTTTATTACAAAGTAACCAGGAACTGACATTTGTAAACAAACACACTCTTAAAAGGCACACTGCTCACTCCAGGATGCTGTCAATGTGTGGTGATTTCTGTAGCCCCTAAGCCTTACACGAAAACTGACCTCCTCATTTGGGGGGAACCATACTCATGGTGATACATGAGATTTTTTAAGTTTTCAACTAAAAAAAGTATTTAAATTTTTAAAAGTTACCACCAAGGCACAGGACTAAGGCTAATGAGCTGATGGGCTAGGTTTATGTCATGAATTTTATTCAGAAGACATCATTTCCTTGCAAATGCTTGAAAAATATCAGTTTCCTGAGTCCTTAGTGTATTCGCATTATAACTGCAAGTGTTTTGACTGGCTTATGTTTGGAGCAAGGAGCCAAGCCTATTTGAAATAGGCCAAACAAAGTAGAGCTGGCTATTGCACTAATGGACTCATCCTTGCTTTAACTACTTCTTGCTGAGTTCAGAGAGCAACTGCATCATTTCAAGTGCACACCTGTTTCATGGGAGAATAACTAACTCTGTAAAACATTCAACTTAAAAATAAATGTGAATTCAATTTAACACGAAACACGTTGTCCTTCCATCTTTCTGCTTTCAATACTGAGTGTTGTATTTTCTATACGACTTCAAAAATGGAGCAAATCAAACAGTTCACATTCCCAATCAAAGAGCAAGGCCCTGAAGCCAGAGACCTGTGTTCCAAGAGCGGCTTAGCTGCCAGCCCTACTCAGGACCGCTTAGGCCGACACGCAGCAGACACACCCAAGCTCTGAGACGCTTCTCTTCAACTTAAGACAGTTTTAAAACTACAAAGAAATGCACAGTGCTAGGTCAACGATCTCCATATTTTTACTGTCTCTTTCTACACAGGAACTATTTTAAGGATACGCTACTTGTTTCCCAGTTTATAAACCTCCAGCTCCTCAAAGCTGTTTCGAAGAATTTCTCTCAATTTGATGCAAGTTAACTTGACGTGAAGAAACACGCTTTAAAAAAAAAAAAAAACCCACATTAAGGCTCCCATGTGGCCCATTAAAAGTGTTTGGGATTATTAGTAGAGTTATTAAATGTTTAATGCATTATGCAGAGGGGGATCTTGCCGTGCTCCGAGAACTTTAACATCAGTCTGTTCTGACTGGAATGTTCAAACATGAAAGCTAACTGTTTGCAGATTTTTGCACTCAGTGCCCTAACATCAGTTAAAAATGTGGAATACAAGAGGAAAGAATTTAGCCAAGAGCTTAACAGAACAGAGAAAGAAGTTGGGGCAAGAGTCAGGCAAACAGGAAACATCCTCTCATTTGTCCTGGTGCCAAAATGGACTCAGACAGTTGTCCTGGGGCAATGTTCAGAATATGGGAAAAAATATACCCAGTAGAGTATACCTTAAAGGATATACATTGAGTCGCTGGGGCTGGGAAAGCTACCCACTGGTTCTGTTTCCAGGAAGTTGTAACCAAAGCTACAGGCACCTTTCTCTGTCCTTTTCACTGAGTGAGGTGTTGGCAAGAGCTCCACATGACTGTCCCCACTATGCTTAGGGACAGTGCTTTGGAAACCATACAAAAAAATACCACCCACAAATAATCAGGGCAATGGAAATTACTTTTAAAGATTTCCTTTTGGCACAGGTTTATCTAATGAAGGCAACTCCCAATGGAAATTAGAGACAAGTTGGTGTTCTCTTTAAATCACTGGGCTAAAAGATGAGAGACTAACAAGGGTGCTGAATTTGTGTGGACTACTCTCCCTCCACCGGCCTCATTAGAAGGTACAGGTATCCCGGGAAAATGTGCACTGGAGTAGCCAGACAGATGTATGTTGAATACAGACTTTTTCATTCCACTGCAGAGGACTGATAAGCAGGGAGAAGATGACCTGGTGCTCTACTGTCTTCCTCATCCTGGAGCCTAGCCAGCAAAGCTCTGAGCTCACCAGAGCCTACACCTCCTCTCAAACCTTACGATCCCTTACATCTGTGGGTCATACACACTCTTGTTATATTCCTCTTGAATTCTGAAGCTCAAGTCAACCGAAAGGTCTTCAGGCTTTGTTATTCCTTTGCTCCTGCTGAAAGGTCCCATTGAGCACCCACCCTCTGTGATGTTTATGTCCATGGTGAATAAGGAAGAAGGCAGAGTAGCAATCACCTCTGCCAGTTCAGCTGTGTCTTCTAGTTGCATGTGATTGATTTGTTAAATTCAATTACTTTATAGTAAGTTCTTGGAGGTAGGGTCTGGAGTCCAGGACTGCAGCCAAGTCTAATCATCAGCTGTGTGATCCTAGATAAATTTCCTGATATATAAACATATAAAGCCCTGGTACAAAGGGCATTTAAACCATATATGAACCATATAAAGTCCAGGGCAGGCACTACCAAAAACATGAATGATGGACACTCTAGGAGGTCTCTGTTCTCCCCTCTTGAATTTCTTCTACTGTTGGGTTTTCTTATACATTAACTATTGAAAGGTCAGGTGATACAAAACCCTGTTTTAGTAAGCTAGAGAATCTAGCTCATCTTTGTGTTATTAAGAACTTCCAAGCCGGGCGTGGTGGCACACGCCTTTGATCCCAGAGCTCAGGAGGCAGAGGCAGGCGGATTTCTGAGTTCAAGGCCAGCCTGGTCTACAAAGTGAGTTCCAGGGCAGCCAGGGCTATACAGAGAAACCATGTCTCAAAAAAAACAAAAAACAAAAAACAAAAAAGAAAGAAAGAAAGAAAGAAAAAACGAACTTCCAAATATGGTAATTGTACAGTGACGATACATTCATTTTCTGAGCAACACAGTCTTGGATTCAAAAAGGTGCAATTATTAAATAAACAAGAAAAAAAACAATGAAGACTGTCTTACTTAGTGACATCTTGTGGAATTTTCATTATCAATAACAACCCCACTAAGTACAAGCTATGATCCAGGGTTATAACCCTGTTCTTGCAAATAAAATTTTATTAGAACACAGCCATGCTTATTTCTTTGCATCCTGTTTATGTTTAGTTTCATGAAATACTTGTAGAATTGAAATATATTCTCGTTTTTATTTTGTGTGCCCCCCAACGATTTTTGTTGTTTTATTTTGAGAAGCAGGATCTTTCTATAAAGCCCAGACTAGCCTCAAAATCTTCCTAACATATCAAAGATTTTATGGCCTGCGAAACTAAAACAGCCTTATTTGAAAACATTTGCTATCCCTGAAGAAGTTTGCTCAAGTAATCTAGAGACAATCTTCCACTTAGAGTCTCAGGTCATCATTCTTCAACAAGAAGAAAAGAAAAGAGGGGGGTGGTTTCTGGGCACTAAATTACTTCTCACGATGAGCATGTATTTTCACTTGTGGCAATTTCATATCTAAAATGAAACTAAAATTGACCAAAGCATAACTTCCCCAAGGGTACCACAGTTTCGTGATCCTATCAAATGAAAAAGGATTCAAACAGGAATGCAGATCTGTGTGTGATGTCTAGAACACGTGTGTGGAGTAGCCAAAACTCAGCTATATAAATGGCAGAAGAAAAGGTCAGGGTGGAAAAGACAACTGCATCAATTTGCTTTTGTATTAAGTTAGCAGCAGCAAAGGGGTCACAGGAGGAGCATGAACCAGCACAGCACAGTGATTGCTTGCTGCCTCTCCAGGCTAATTTACCAGCAGACCTTGACCTGCCCAACTGAAAGCCCTGGAATTAACTCCTTCCCAGCAGTGAGGAGGTAAGCATTAAGAGAAGGACAAGTGTCCAGCTGCCACTTGTAGTAATCACTGACACTGTGGCTTCGAAGGGGCAGGTGGAGACAGTCTGACAAATTTAAAATAGCTTAAGGAGCCAGATGTGGAGACAGTCCACGGTCCCCACACTAGGAAGGCTGAGACAGGAGAACTGCCAAGACTTCAAGGCCAGCCTGAGCTACTGAGTGAGGTCCTGTCTAAAAAGATAAGACCAACACCACACAACAGCTCAGGTATGTTTCAGGGAGGCAGATATGTCAGGATAAAAATCTTATCTTACTGCCACCCAGTTATCAGGTGTGTGAGTCAGCCTCCCACTGCTGAGACAGATATCCAAGATAAATCAAATAAGAGGGGAAAACATTTGTTTTGGCTCATGATTCCAATGGGTTCATTCCACAGGCACTTGACTCAGTTGGTTTGGTCCTGTTTGCTAAGGCAGAACATCAGGAAGCCCATGGCGGAGCAAATCTACTCACCTCACGATGCCCAGTAAGCAGAGAGTGCCTGGCTTCCTAAGACTCCCTACTGTACAAACCCTTACGCTGTCAATCAATAAACAGATTCATAGGAGGAGAAACCCCCTGATCCAGTCACCTCTAAGCAATGCTACATTGAGGACCAAGCCTTCAACAAAGGTTTCTGAGAAGCACTTAAAATTCAAATCAAAACATCAGGTGAGCAGATGTCCTACTAAGGCAGAGTTCAACACCTTGGATGCATGTTTATCCCAGCAATATCCCCAGAGGCATCATGACCCTGTAGCTGGAAGGATGCAGAAGGGACCGTGAAAGAATCTGACACATGTCCCAGTGTCCTGTTTTTATTTTCCCCTCTGAGATTCTAATTAAGAAAGTTGTATCACAGGGAAGTAAGATAAAACAGATTAAATAGATGTTGGCAGATTATGAGAACAATGTATTGAAAATTATTTTAAGTTTTGAAGAATCACTAGCAACTCAAACCAGTAAGAGAACAAACTGGTTCCCTTTTGTCAGCAAGGTAACAGAAGGACAAGAGCAGGATGCCACAGCACTGTGATGGGTGCCCCTGGGAAGCAGCCAGAGGTTTTGCTTCACAAGACCATGTGGTTTGGGCTCATAGGACCCTGCAGAGGTACACTGTGCCCAATTCAAGCTGGGTCCATTCATGCTGGCCCATTAATAATTTGCCAGGTGCCTGAGGCAACAGCCAACTCCCTCTCACTGTAGCCTGCCTTGTCTTCAGTGGAGCTTAGGCAAGCTCTGACAGGCAGGCTTCACTCTGATACTGGTAGTCAGGAAGATATCTCACTGCATAATGGGGATGAAGCCCAGCTACAGCAATCTAGACTAAAAGATAAATATGACCACAATATGTATTCCCCATGGCTCACTGTGCTTTAAGGGAAGGAGGGTCATTAGTTCAATCTAAATATAAATCAAGAAAGGCCACTGAGGTTGTGAGTGCAATAAATGGGTAAATGTATGTTGTTCTGGTTTGTTTTTTGTTGCTGTGATAAACATCATAAGCAAAAGAACAACAGAAAAGAAAGGGCTTGTTTCAGCTTACACTTTCAGGTTGCAACCCATCATTGAGGGAAGTCAGGGCAGGAACTCAAGGCACAAACCTGGAGCAGAAACCATGATAGACAGATGGATGCTTACTGGCTTATTCCCTGGCTCACTGTTTAGCTCACCTTTTTATACAAGCCCAGGCTTACTTGCCTTGGGCTCATGGTACATACAATGGCAAGGTCCTCCCACATCAGGCTTCGATCAAGACAATCACAAGCCAATTTGATTGAGGCAATTCTTCTACTGAGACACCTACTTCCCAGATGATTCTAGGTTTGTGTTAACAATAAGAACTAACCATACTAATACATACAGTCCATGTCCCCTCTGGAATTAATACAAAATGACTTTTCACATACCACATACATATTGAATTCCATTTCAAGCCCTTACTTATAGAAGAGATGCACTTTCCAGTACATGTATAACATATAGTTCTTGACATGGTTGCTTCAGTTCATTGCACAAGCTCCTACAGAAATTAGCCTGGGGGTAAATTCTATACTCACGTTTGCAGATAAGGAAATTGAGGCTCAAAATAATGTCACTTAGCCAAGGCTTCTCACATAAAGAGTAAAAATAAGAACTGCTAGCTAGCTCAATGCATCCTGATCACCTTATCAGAAAACTTTTGTGTGCTAGAAACTTCAGACAGGTTGGGGAAAGAGTAAAGTGGGGGAAAAGGAAGATTTATTCTTTTCTCAGACATCCAGTTCTCATCCCATTTACAAATCCAGTCAGGATGAGGTCAGAATCAGACAATCACACCAGGACTTCGAGAAAGCAAGTGTGGGAGGACAGTAAAGGGATGAAGGAGAGGCTGGGAGAAGCCGACAACTCAGGTGGATGTTTCGTACTGCAGCACAGAGAGGACAAGTCCTTGACTCCCATCTGAAAGCAGATGTGGGAATAGAGACCACTCAGCATTATCGAAGAGAAAGATGCTAAGTAATAAAGCAGAGAAGCTTAGCTGCTTTTGGAACAGTGATGCCTCAACTGGACATACTCTACCATCCCATTCTCACTGCCACCAACACACTGCACTGACCCCTACTGACACTGTCCCTGGTCTTTTATTAGCAATTTCTAGAAAGAGACAGGAGGTGGACACAAGGGTACAACGTTCTCCTAGAGATTTCCCAAGCCCAGTTCTACATGAGCCTCTTCTGCCCATCTCCTATCACCTCCAGGATGCATCCTAGCAACAAGCAGCTATATGCAGCAATACTCTGGAGGCCAGTGCTCTTCCCTGAGCATGTAAGCTGCTGCCAGGCTGCACAGGAGGTAGAGGAATGATCTGGGCTTTGACCTATCAGCCTTAGGTATAAATTCCAACCAACCGAGTGCTAGCTGAGTCACAGTGACCTACTCAGGAAAACAGCAGTAACGATTCTTATGTTTATCACATAGTTATAGCAAAGATTCAAAGAGGTGCATCTGCTAGAACCTGGTATTTTCCAGAACAGAGTGGACAAACAGCAACTGTCTCTACTCTTTCTTTTCACACAGTGTTGCTGAGGTGGCCTGACCTGGCATGACACGGGGTATAATCTCCTCCCTCACCTTACTTCTGTCACCTTTCTTTCTTCCAAAGATTTCAAATGGATGGCAGACAGACAAACTAGATCAGGGCAAAGGTGATGTTTCAAGCACTCACAGACTTGTAGCAACAATATTTACTCTTTTGAAAAGGAAACTGGGTATTTAATTATGTTGTATTTCTTACTTTTTCACTCCTGTCTGCTTGACTTACTATTATAAAACTAGAATGAAAACAGATAGTGTCTTTGTCAATAATTTCATTATAAATAATTCTGTGCATAAATTTTTGTTCTACTTGATTCAAATAAAATTCTATTTAATTTGACTCTATTACATAGTCATGTAGAAATTTATTCATTAGTTCAATGACTTTTGACCAGCCATCTCCAATATTTCATTATTATAAACAATGCTCAAATGAAAATCTTTCAGGAAAATACTTGTTCAATCATTGGAAGGATTTACATAACACTTTTAAAAACTTACTTTTAAATTTACTTTATGTATATGAGTATGGCAGGCCCACACCACGGCTACTTCTAATCCGGGGAAAGCAATGAAAAATGGTGATTATAAACATTTAATGTTGGGGCTGGACAGATGGCTCAGTGGTTGAGGGCTCTGGCTGCTCTTCCAGAGGCCCTAAGTTCAATTCTCAACGCTGTCCATAACTGCAGTCCAATGGGATCCCATATCATCTTCTGGTATGGAGACATGGATTCAGATAAAACACCCATATACATAAAATAAATAAATCCTTTACGTATCTTTAGTATTTATGTAGATACATGTGTGCTCATGGCTTACAGAGGAGTGTACATTTCTGTTTCTTATATGTATACATAGAGAAAACAGAATTCTAGCACTGGAAAAATGGCTCAGCACTTCCTTCGTATGCCTGAGAACCTGTTTTCAATGTGAGTCTCCTGGTGGTAGGGGAGAACCAACTCCCACAGTTGTCCTCCAGCCTTCACAGTGGCCTAGCACATACACACTTGCACTCACATGCACACATACACATTCATAGAGTAATAATACATAGAAATTTTAAAAAGAAACAAGTTTTTAAAAGCTGGTGGCAAATATCCCAAAATCCTAACTACTATATAACCTGTATGGTTGGTACCAAAGTATTGGCATGGTACTCTTCAGATTTTGCTATTGTGTTGTCGAAATATCTGAAAAAAATAAACTAATAGACTCCATCTCCCCTGTCATGTCACTCAAGCACCCGTCCATGAGGCCATCCCTTCAAATTCTGCAATCATGTCTACTTTTTGCTTCATGCATCCCACAAGCAGGCTGACCAACATCTGGCCCAAAGGAAGTACCTTTGAACATGTATGTTCAGTTTATCCTGCATTCTTTTCTCCCGTGAAGTCTGTGAGAAGGCCAAGTAGAAATGAGCATTACTCTATACATGATTTCCCTCACAGCAAAATCCCATGCCCTAGACCCCAGCTCCACCTACCATGATCCTCCTCCTTCCGCCGCATCATTTACTGCCTTTGACCTTACTGTTTCTCTGCCTGGAACACCAGATTCTTCATATAAGCCCTGGCAGCTTCTGGGTGTCAGTTCAAATTAATGGGCCAATCAGGAGACTCCTGATATCCAGTCACTGACTTATTCATCTAGGAGAGGCCCCCGTTTACCTTCCCTTGTCTCTACTCTTGCTAACTTGCCTCCTTACTAGAACCAAGGAGATAGTGTTCACCTAACTCGCTCTCTCTAACCTATTCAGGTCCTCTCAGTGACATTTTCTTGGAATGCCCTACTTAACTTCCCCTGAGATTTCCTCTCCTCTCCTCCCTGTGAGGTAAGGAAGCTAGTAAACTATGGACAATCAAAGTGTCACAGTGTTTACTAATTATAAAGAACTGCTATTTGTTAATCAGGTTGGAAGAAAGTTGGATAGCTAAAAACTAAACCAAAAGTCAATTAACTTCCCCTCTGCCACTCCTTAATACAGTTTACCTGTTTTATTTTTCTTGCAAGCTGCGACTTGCCATCTACCAACATACCCTGCCCTCTGAGCATCTGTTGTGGTTACAGCTCCTGGCCTATCTCCTGACTCCAAAGTAAGCCCCATTAAGGGAAGAAATGTATGTTTTGCTCCCTGACCTACGGGTCTCAGCAGTGTCTCACTAAACATTTGATAAGGAACAGATCCACTTCCCAGGCCTGCCAGTGTCCTCTTGATCCGGGGCTGACTGCCTGTTTACTGCTTGTTTTCCTCCAGATGACCTGAGAGTGGGAACATGCAAGAAGAGGAAACTGCCCTTTAAACCACGCGCTCAGCGGGTAGTAACGAATCCAACACATCTCCATGCCAGAAATACATCAAAGGCCCTGTATGGCTGGGGCGGAGGAAGAGCCAAGAAGGTGCTCCACAGCACTTAACTCCTTATCTCCTCCCCATTCTCTGCAAGAATATTAGCCTGTAATAGGAACCTGTAAAGGGAAAACTATTTACCTAGTGTAATTACAATGCTAGGAAAATGCATTTCATTTATTTTGTATGCCACATTTGGAAGTCTACTTCAGACTGTAATTGCAGCCTAAATCCCAGTAGTAAACAAAGCAGCTTTGCATTTTATATGTTACCACAAGGTCTCTCTCCAGGTTTGCTCTTCGGAGCCAAGAAAATGTTGACACAGTTGCACACCAAGTTTCAACATGCTGATCATGTTAAAATAGTGCACAAGAAATATTTTTCCACTTTATAAAAAGCCAGACTGTTTACATGCGTAAGTGGCCAGAGACTTTGCTATCTGTGTGTGGTCCCCAAGTTTCAATATCATAACCATGAGTACAAAGTGGGGCAGCATGCAACAAACTTGGCTATGAAGTTCCACAACTAAATCGGGAATCAAGACACTACCACCCTTAACTCAGAAGCAGACATAGTTCAAGTGGTCGGGGGAGGGGGATTTCTTACTTATTTTAATTCAGTTTTGAAGAAAAAATAATTTAATAGAGATTGGTTGTATGTGTACTTGTGTAGCAATGCATATTATTAGGCAGAGAAACAAGAGGAAAACAGAGAATAGGAAGGGCTTACATGGTCTTCAACCTACAGGTTCCTTACAAAACTACAGAAATATGCCAAGCACAACACTCAGTAACTCTAAGCTCAGAGTCACACGGTAGAAAAGATCTACAAAACAGTTACTGAGCATTAAGGACAAACATGAGAATGAGGAGCGGCTTCACTTCAACTTGGCCCAGTGGCTCAACACAGAACTTGGACATCCTCCCAGAAATCACCAACCAGAGGAGGGGCCCCAAATTCACAGCCAGGCCAAAGGAGAAGACAGATCCCATCTTCTCTATCTTTCCCATTTTCCAAGCAGCACTGGCTTTGGCTTGACAATTTAGTGATTCTTCAAGCTAGAAATAGAATTTACACAAGAGTTACACCCTGTCCAGACAAGATAGAAGTGACAAGAGACCTCACAGAAAGAAAAATTATCTGCATCCTTGTAACTCAAGACATGCCCACATTCCCAGGGTCTAGAGGTTTGTACTGGGGAGTTTCTGGATTCTGGGCCGTTTGCACTTATCATTCCTCAAAGTCCCAAATGCTTCAGGATAGTGAGCATTGCTGGGTCTCATGTTTAATGGCTTTCCATTTGAAGATCCCTCATAGTATACTGTGCCTAAACAAAAGAAAGAAATCATGTAACGTAGGCAGGTTCGTGCTGCCGATGAGACGGCCTTTCCCTTTTGGTTGCCACATGCACACACTGTTACTCTCAGCTGACTGAAGAAGTGAAAGAATGGTGCTCTATTAACTTTTTTTCCTGGCATTATTATCTTTTCCTCCTACAGTCTCTTTTACAGAGTTTTCTGTAGCTATAGGTCAGAAGAGTTTTCCTGTTGCTATGAGAACAGTGTAAATAAGTGAACTTTAAAACTCACTTTGGGGGTAAGGAGCCGCCACATTTCCGGCTACCTAAGCCCTGCTGGGTGTGTACTGCATACTCTTTCCTGCTGGAATAGAACAAGGACAACTAATACAACGGCCAATCACGGCTGCCATCCTTGAGGCCAGGAAAACCCCAGAAGCCTTGCAGAGGCCCAGTGACTGCTGGAACTTCTCCACATCTAGTAACAGCAGCCTGGGCTGAGAAAAAAAAATCATTGTTACATTTCCAAGGTGCAGAAACATTTTAGTGTTCCCAGCCCCACTGAAGGTAGGTTACTGCTACAGTAGAAGTGCTTCATTGGTGGCCCCAGGTGTCAAGTGCTCTGGTAAATGTGACTTATCAGGAGTTACTTCAATGAGGACAAATTTAACTCATGGACGACAATGGCCTTAGCTCTTTTATTACTTACTAGCATCGTTGTTGAAAAGGCATATCTTAGTGGTTAAAAGAGAAAGAATGAAGCTCACATTTAAACTGGAGTAATTTCCTCTGTAATGTTAACAGAGACCATCCTGCACTGGTTTAGAGGATATCCTATCCCTAAAGCTGACAACTGGGAAAGGCATTACAGCCTCCTATTATTAAGGTTCTTTATAGAAATGAAAGCAGCAGGGTTGTGGGTATGGTTATGTAAAGTGAGCAAGAGAACAACTTAGAGGCTATCATGTCTGAAGTCTGCAGGCTGGGCCAAGAGGCTGAAGATGGGAAAGATGCTGATGCAAGCTTCGGCCTGGAAGGCAGTCTAAAAGGCTAACCTCCTTCCTTTTCTTGCAGCACTAGGGATCAATCTCGAGGCTTGCCGATGGTAGGCAAGTAATCTAACAATGAATATTTCCAGCCACAAAAATGTTCTTAATATGTATTTAAGAAAATTACAACATGACCCTAAATAATTCAAAAAGGGAATAATAATATAATCACAGAATATATATAGATGAACCATGATATGTATATTACATATTAAAATCTATTATATTAATTAATGAGATTTAATTTTTCAGTCACATGTATTTGTATTAAATTAACAAATAATTGAACATATTTATGGGATACAATGTGACATTTTGATATATAACTGATATTCCAAGGACATGATCACATGCCAGGACTTATGGCAAGATATATGAAATTTATTCACATAAAGTTTGAAATGTATTTTTTAATAACTTTTATACAATTGGTGCAAAAGATGTCAAAAATGGATTCCACCTAACTGAAACTTTGTATTTTTACTACTATTTTCTAATTCCTTGCTCTTCCTACCCTCTACTATGTGTATTTCCAGTAATATAAAATAGAAAAATAAATTAACTCAACATACAATAGACATACAATAAAATCAAGGTAGATAAATGAGGAAAAGGAGAAAGAGGAAAAGAAGACAAATGCAGAAATAATTTAATAATAAAGGGAAAATTTCATTCCAAATAAATACTACTACATAAAATAAAGCTTTTTGATAAAAAACAAAAAACAAACAAAAGAATAAACCTTAAATGGCTAATCACAGGAAACTAGGGCTCATCCAATGTCAATACATTTGATATCATGAATGAAACTGTTGGTTTTGAAGAAAAGATTAATTATTAACAAAGATGCAAGAGAAATATTAAAATATAAAACAATATTTTGCAAAAAACTGAAAAATTATATCCTCTATTCTCATTCTCTACCAGCCTAAGTGGTTTTACAGGAAAGCTTTATTCAGCCACAAGCCATTTTGAAATACTTTGAAGGGGTGATTCATCTTTTTTAATGAGACCAGTAACAAAGAAAGTCCATAAAAAGGATTAGAAACACCAACAATAAAGCTCATTTATAAAAAGTTTCAATAATTCTAAATTCTAATGCTGAAATATCACCACAATGTTCATTTCCAGGAATACAGGACTAACAAAATCAGAACATTTATAAAAATAATAGACCATAAAAGACATAGAAAATAGGACCAGGTATGATGGCAAATAGCTATAATCCCAGCACTCTGGAAGCTAGATGATTGGATCATTGAATTCAAAGACAGCCTAGGCTACAAAGTGTCTTGGTCTTAAAAACAAAACAAAAGAAAAAAGTATAAAATGGATACCTAAGAATGAAATGAAAAGGAGGCAGAGGCAGGCAGATTTCTGAGGCCAGCCTGGTCTACAGAGTGAATTCCAGGACAGCCAGAGCTACACAGAGAAACCCTGTCTTGAGAACCAAAAAAAAAAAAAAAAAAAAAAAAAGGAATTGAATGAAAAAGCAACCAAAATAGTTTATGATGGCATATGAAGAGATGAAAGACAAAAATAATGTGTAAGTCATCAGGCCTGGTGGCACATATCTTTAATCCCAGCACTTGGGGAGCAGAAGCAAGGAGTTCACTGTGAGTTCTGAGTTCCAGGTCAGCCAAATCTATAGAGTGAGACTCGGACTCAAAAACAAAACAAAACAAAAAACAAAACAAAACAAAACATCAAAAGAGACAGAGATAGAGAGAGAGAGAGAGAGAGAGAGAGAGAGAGAGAGAGAGATAGCCAGAGAGAAAGAAAGGGAAAATAGCTGTTGACATGGCTCAGGGGTTAAGAGTGAGTACTTGCTGACTCTTCTTGCAAAAGATCCAAGTTCCATTCCCAGTATCTACACCAATGGCTCACAACCATCTGTATCCCCAGCTCCAGAGAATCTGACACCTTTAGAATTCAGTGGGCACCTGTTCTTATATGCCCATAGCCACACAGTGACCCCTTCCTGTACATATAATTTGAAACAATGGAAACAATTCTTGGAAAATGATGCACAAGTCAAGTACATCTATGTCTACTGGTATAATAACATACAACAGAAAAGTACTGCATATCAGTGGGAAAAGAATAAGTTACTTGGAGACAACTAGTTCTCTCCAGGAAAACTAGCTCTCCACGTGGCATTAAATAAAAGTAGATACCAATGTGGTGTCACATACTAAACAGCTGCTCTCCTGACCTGAATGGGTTCCAGGACCTCCCTTAGCATATTAAGGCCCACACGTGACCAGGTCCTTGCATGAAATGGATTGTTTTGCACATAATACTTATATCATATGTATTGTGCATGGGCTAGTTTTCTGCATTGATCAAGAAATGAGACCAAGAAGAGAATATCTGTAAAACAGGAAATTTTTTCCAAACAATTTTCTCTATAGCTTGCTAAATCCATACAGAACTTGCAGACAAGGAGAACTGACTAGATGGACGTTAAAGATCTCATTTGCAGGACTAGAGAGAAGGCTCAGTGGTTAAGAGGTCCTGAGTTCAATTCCCAGTAACCACATGGTGGCTAACAACCATCTCTAATGAGATCTGATGCTCTTTTTGGGTGTGTCTGAAGACAGTTATAGTGCACTCATATATGTAAAATAAATAAATCTTCAAAAACTCTTATTTGGATGACAAAACTAACAAAAAATTTTAAAGCTGAACATCATGGCCCATGTCTGTGATCCCAGAACTCAGGACACAGGAAGAAGAGTCACAAACTTGAGAGCAAATCATAAAGAGAGCAAGGAGCAAACATGGTTTCAATATAAGACACATCCAGGATTTTTGCTAGACAGATATTTTTTTCAGTTAAACATAAAAGGCACTAGCCATGAAAGACTGATAAACCAGACTTTAAAAGCTCTTCACAAGCATATCATAGACACAGACCAAAGCCAAGTCACTGGTTAGTATTATGACTCAGGTAAAGGACACAACCACCTTGGGGAACGATGTTTCTACCAAAAGATAAAGATAAGTCAGAGAAGCTAGCACTGAGAAAGCTGAAGTGAGAAATGGTATCATCCAGGCCAACCTAGACAAGTTAGGAAAGTGTGAGACTTAGTCTCAATAACAAAAAAGAACAAAGAGATAAGACAATCTGCAGAAGAAAAAATCAGCACAGGAGACAAACTGTCTATCAAGAGAAACAATAAAAAATAAACTGTATCATTTCATTTATCCTGCAGAGAACCAATAATGGCAAAACATTATGGTAATAAAAATTCTGAAATACTCAGCGAAATAAGACAATTATTACAATGTAAAATGAAGTATAGTATCTAGACTGACTGGTCCTTTGCAGTTCAGCAATACCAAGATGACTGTTCCCTGTCACACGTAAATGTCCACAGCAAATGGCTGACAAATAAGGAACAACTTAAATATTGTTTAGCAAAGGTAAACAGCCTACAGTTACAAGTGGGGAAACTAGGCAATAGGCCCATCACACAGTTAAATGCATCCGTATGCTGACTTCTTCCATCATAACCTAACAATCAGTGGGAAAAGCAACTGGATAGCATTATGCACAACATGAATCAATTGTAGTAAGTTTAAAATGTGCAAAACAATTCCAAGTGCTGCTTATGGAAACATTTGTTATAGAAAATGCATGAAATATACATGGGATGAAGAATATAAAATATAAAGAATATGAAGAATATAAAATAAAAAAGGTCATTTGTAGGCCAAAGTTATAGGCTGAAGAGACATATACAGGAGAATATAAATATGTTTACAACTTTTAACCCAATAATACTAATAATGTATCAGTCACTGGCTTGTGTGATGACTTCCTGAGTATTTATTAATCAACTATGCATAAGAATTTACATTATATATATATATATATATATATATATACACATATATATGTATGTAGGTATGTATATATATAATATACATGTTAAATCGTTTTATATATATATAATTATATTATCTATACTAAGAAAAGATAGAAGATTTAATCAAAGAAATCACTTCTGGAGGGAGGGAAGGAAGGAAGGAAGGAAGGAAGGAAGGAAGGAAGGAAGGAAGGAAGGAAGGAAGGAAATGAGTTCAATTGAGATATAAAAGATTTCAGGAAAGATGGTAGAGCATAACTACTTAAAACTGTTTCTCAAACTTCCTAATGCTGAGACCTTTTAATATAGTTCCTCGTCTTGTGGTGATCCCCAGCCATAAAATTATTTTCGTTGCTACTTCACAACTGTAATTTTGCTAAATTATGACATAAATATCCTGTTTTCCAATGGTCTTAGTTGAACCCTATGAAAGGGTCACTCAACCCCAAAGGAGTAGTAACCCACAGTTTGATAACCACTGAGTTTCCTAAACCATTCTAACTGTATTATATGTACTTATTCTTCTAAACACAAATAAATGTAGGTTTCATCCTCATGAACGAGCAGCAGATGGAGACTGTTCAAGAAATCCATGACTAGTCAAATGTAGAGAACAACTAACCATGAGGAACCCAACCACAACTGATACATCTACAATACAGCCTCTATACTTAAGGCTCAGTGAACATTGCAGAAAACAGGATAGAAGACCTTAAGAGACAGAAGTCTAAAGCTAAGCCCAGGAGATCAACAAGACCTGTATAATGACAATACCAGTTAGCCTGAGACTATACAGAAAGGAGAAATTTTTCAAGGCCTTACATGAAGATATACAGGCAGTCAATGGCAGAGAGGAGGAGGGGAGAGAGAAGGGGAGAGGGGAAGAGGGAGAGGAGAGGGAAGAGGGAGAGGAGAGGAGGAGAGGGAGAGAGAGAATATGAATATAAGTTAGTCTTCCCCAGGGAGGAGTCCCTTGATATATAAAAGTTAGTTTTCTACAGGGACAAGCCTTCTGATAAAGTAGCTCATATCCCAAGTGGTCAGGCTTATACCCAAGTACAAGATCACACATAGATACAGACACACAGAAGGGACGGGGAGAAAGAAGAGGGGGTAGAGGAAGAGGNAGAGGGAGAGGGAGAGGGAGAGGGAGAGAGAGAGAACACATGTAAATATGAAAGGGGTGTAATGGGGGCATGGAAAGAGTTGGAAGGGAAGAATACCATCAAAATGCATTGTATTCACATATGCAATTTAAAATGAAGAAAAAAAGGAAAGGAAGGGGAGAGGGAGGGAGGGAGGGAGGGAGGGAGGGAGGATTAAGTACCAAGCTGTGTAACAATGAGCAACAATGAGCTTTTTACCAAGTGGAACTAACTAAAACCAGTGTGGCAGAAGTGCTTATCTTTCTGTATAGGGAGAGGCTAGATGTGAGCGTGTAAGGAGTGTGGAAACCATCAACGTTGTAGCAGAAAACACATAAGAAGCAACGGAATCCCAGGATTCAAGACACAGCATGAACCATAAGCCATGCTGCTGGGAAAAGGAGGGAAAGACACTAAGCTAGACGAACAAACAAGAATGAAAAATCGACGATAATACAGAAGCAACTATCTGACCAATAATTTCAAACTACAGGTTCACTAAGTCTTTCCTACTTCTAACAACTAACACTCGTATGGGAAGGGTAGGTTTTTAGTTCCATTTTTAATTCAAGTTTTTATGGAAAAGGTACAAAGAATTAAATACCAAAAAAACTAGTCACCAGAAGAAAGTCTGTCAGATTTGGAAAAGTTCAAACTGGTGAATCTGGATGTGATGTTCAAAGAGCCTATGAAACTGAGACTCTTAACCTAGAACCTCTGAGGAGGCTGTGTTTATTTCTAATCCTCTCTTCACAGTAGTGATGGTTTGAAGACCCACAAAGTCTTGCCATTTGAAAGCTTGGTTTCCCATTTGTGGCACTGTGGGGAGGTTTGGGTGGTGCAGCCTTGCTGGAAGAGGTGCATCACTGGGTATGTTCTGAGACCGTGAGCCTGTGCCACTTCTAGTTTGCTCTCTGTGCTTTCTGCTTGTGCTTCAAGACACTTGCTCTCAGCTCCTGTTCCTGCCACCCTACCTACAAATGGTTGCCTGGTCTCCCTTCCATGATGGACTCATATCTCTCTAGAAACATAAGCCAAAATAATCTATCTTCCATAAATTACTTTTTTCATGATGTTTTATCACAACATCAGAAATGTACCTAATAAAAAATTATAAGAAAAAACTTTACAAGAAAACATATGGGTCTAAATGAATGGAGTAAATCTTATAACAACTGCTCTGTAGAAGCTGGAATGGAAACTCAGAACCTATAGACAGCAAGAGGCACAATCAGACCCAGAAGTGGATGATTTAATAATTAAATCAGCATTTATTCAAGAACAACATAAATTATAAGATTACAAGTACCATCAACAACTTTTCATGTGCATACAAAGAAAGTTTTAATACAAAAATTTTCTACAGTTTCAAATGGTTAAAAAAAAAATTCTCCCTTCAAAATATATTTTGTAGGTTTGCATAGTAGAGATTTTATCTGAAGACTTTTCACAGTGGGGTTGCTTTTCCAAAGTGTTCACCACCACACAGACATACAAGTGACTCATCAGAGCCTCCTTAGAATTAGCTATTAACAAAGAGAACAGTTTGACCTATAAAAGATGCACGAGTGGGTGGAACTAAGCAGAAAACTTAAATCAGAGAAAATATTTAAACCACAAGTATTAGAACAATTTTCAGGAAGACAGCATAGTAATCTTAAAAAAACTAATAAGCTTCACTCAATTTCAACTTAGTTGTACACAGTGAGTATGTCTTTATGTTAACCACTTTTCTACAGACTACAAAGAAAACAGGAACCATCAAGGCCCATCTCAACATCCACCTATAGCTGACCCATTGCTCTGTGACAGTCTATCCTTGGGCCTAACCTAAGGGCCTTGGTCTCTATAAGATGGCAGGCTATGGACAGAGGCACCATAGCAGAGCAACAAGGTGTGAATGGGTTCTGGGAAAATTAGGGACAGCCCTGGCAAAAGAGCAAACTGAAACTTTTCATACATTTTTTTTTTCCCAAGAAAGATTTGTTTTGTGAAGCTGAAGAGATGAGGCAGGGACTAAGAGCCTTTGCAAAGAACCCAAGTTCAATTCCCAGCACCCATTTTAGGATGACTCAGAGCCACCTGAAATTCCAGCTCTGGTGGGATACAATGCCTCTGGCCTCAGTGGGCATCAGCACTCAAGTGCATATGCACACGCACGAGCACTCCCACTCATGTACACACACACACACACAGACACACTCATAATTTAAATAAAATAAATCTTAAAAAGATATTTTTGTGCTTTGAATCAGATATACAATTTTTTAGAAATAAGAGATAATTTTATATTAATTCCCTTTCCTTTAGTTTAAGGTATATTTTAAAATTATCTAATATAATTTAGAAGCAACAGGAAAACATAAAAACTCAAGTCTAGGGTACATTATTTCAGAAATAGTTTCCTAAGGGACAGAGGAAGGTAGTTATGTCCTCCCTGTATCCCTCTAGGCCAGCACAATCTACAAAGCCTTCATCTTTCATCAGTGACCCACTTGTAACTAGCAACAAGCCAAAGAAGAAGGCCTTTCCATTTGAACTGTCCAACTCAGGGAAAGTCTAGTGTTGAAGAATATTCAACAGTGTAAACATGCTATTTGTGGAGCTGTTTGCCAAAGTGAGGCTTCTAACAAATAACCAAGTTGATGCTTTGGGAACTCTAAAGTAGGCCTATGGATGACTGCAGGAAAATATTCATAGGGTCTAATGAAGAAAAGCTCACAAAATGATGCCCAAAACATGGTAGCCCCAAACCTGTAGTAAACAGGTACACAGTTTTAAGTGTTAATGCTATGTGTCTATGTGAGGATACGTAGAGCAAACTATGTATCCTCACATAGAGACTAGACATGCTGTCATTGTTTAATGTCAACTTGGAAGGGACAGCATTGCCCAATCTTATTGCTTAAGGGAAGTATCATCAATGACTCTTAAATGAAAAGAACAAAAGTAGGAACTGAAAACAGCATGTTTATATATTTCAGCTACATTGAGAAATACAACTACAATTACTTTGCTGAAAACTGAATAGACTTTTTGAAGTTTAATCATCAACGTCAGAACAGGAAGGTCCTGACATTATCTACTCTAAAATTTGACTTTACAAATTAGAAAGCAGAAGTTCAAGTTGAGAAGCTCGTTCAAAGTTTTGTGGCTGTGGGTAATGGTAATCAAATCTGTACTTTTCTGAGGCCACTATACCTATACTAACAACTGGGTGACTTAAGCCAACAAATTTGTGCCAAGTTCCAAAGTCATGCATCTGAAATCAATGTGTTGGCATGGATGGTTTCTGTGAGGGTTGTGAAGGAAAATCTATTCCTTTCCTTCTTCCAGGTTTCTAGTGTCTTACATACTCCCTATCCTGTTGAGAGAGTTAGTCATAACATCATTACCACAGAAGGTCACATTTGAAGTACTGAGTGTTAGTCAATATACAGGGCCAATGAGATGGCTCATTGGGTAAAAGTGCTTGCCACGCAAACCTGGTGACAGGAGTTCAATTCCTAGAACCTATTTAAAGGTGGATGGAGAGAACTGACTACACAAAATTGTCTTTGGGTATCTGCAAGTCCATTATGGTGATAATAATGGTAAAACAACAACAAAGAATGTCAACATATGCTTTTGGAAGACACAAAAAAAAAATCAACTCTTTTTTTTTTTTTTTTAGATATATTTTTATTATTATATGTAAGTATACTGTAGCTGTCTTCAAACACTCCAGAAGAGGGTGTCAGATCTCATTATGGATGGTTGTGAGCCACCATGTGGTCGCTGGGATTTGAACTCAGGACCTTCGGAAGAGCAGTTGGGTGCTCTTACCTGCTGAGCCATCTCACCAGCCCAAATCAACTCTTAAAAACAAATTCTACTCAGGACTTAGGCAAAACCCAGTCCTCCCAACTCAGGCAGTAGCCCTTTCTACTACAGGTTACTTCAGGCAGGCTGTATAGGTAGGTAAGCAGCGTTACTTAAATTCAGATTTGACTTCCACACAAAAGTTCATACCTTACAACAACAATAAAATGTCAACCAACCTGTACACAGATGCTATCACTCATCAACATTTTATTCTCCTTCCTCATAATAATGTCTACAATGCACCTGAAACAGGTTTGCTCGAATCTCTAAAATCCCCACTGTTCAGAGAATGGTGTATGGGGCAATCTGACTGTGGAAGAACAAGCAACACTTGCATTGTGCCCATGGCCTCCCTCGCACATAGCACAGCCTCTCCAGAAAAGCAAATGTGAGGTTTCCTTTGGGGAGAAGAAACCTAGGTCCTGGATTGCTGATAAACTTAGCTGGCACATAGACCATTCTCAGAGGCATGGAGGCCACAGCTCAACTGTGATACCAGAGCTTCAGCTTTGGCGCATTCTGAAATGGCCTCTGTTGGAACTATTCAATCATCACTCTCCCTGCTGCCCAAGTATTCTTGAGTCTGAAGATAATTGTCATATTGTCTCACTATTTTCCATTATAAATTAATGACATCTGTAATACTGAGTCATAAAAACTCTGTCCAAGGAACAGTATTAAAAATTACATGGAACTGATTTCGCTAAGTGGCCTCTTGACAAACACATTACCCACCCTTTTCCATTAAGGCCTTTAGAATTCTGATCTACAGCTGGCCTTGGAAAATTGGGAATTATGTTTAACTGCAGAAGATCTAACAAGTTAGTACAATTTTTTTTAAAGTAAGAAACGCAAAGTGAGGCAGATTAGACTAGATTCTGATTTTGTTGTTTTTGTTTTAACCTTTCAAGAGCTAATGCACTAGACTCGTTCTCCACAAGGGAATATCAAGAAAGGACTGGAAAGAACATAGGAACCATAGGATGCAAAAGAGCATCTTCTGGACACAGCATGGCTGCCATAAACTCACTGCAGCTGTGAATATCTATAAAAGACTAGGACCGTCAACTTTCATGCACATGTATGGGAGAAGGCTTATGAGACTCCACTCTTCTTTGAGGGTCTAAAAGGCAGTTAATGGTTGCTAAGCCAGGTGGTGTCATTTTCTCCCAGAGTGTAGCCACTGATAAGCTGACTGAGCTCTAGGAAATAACCCCCCAACTCATGCTCATACAAGCAACTCTAATTAATCTCAGTGAGTCATCATTAAAAAAAGAAAAAAAAAAAAAAGACATCAAAGTAGAAGCATGGCATGTTGGGAAGAGAGTGCCTTTCAGAGGCCAGAGAGGGAGGGCATGAGAACAGGTGAAGGGAGATGAAAATGATCAAAATTCACTATATACATGTCTGACAAAGAAAAAATTTAAAGAAGATGAACATTTAAACACAAACCTTCTGGATTCTTTTCTAATATAAAAAAAAAATTGTCTTCTAAGAAAAAGAATAAAGCAGGGTTTGGACAGTGGACATGAAATCACAACAGGGCAGAGGCAGAGGCAGAAGCAGTGGCAGATGCAGGTGCAGGTGCAAAGGCAGGCGATTCCTAGGGCTCCACAGCCAGCCAGACTAACAGGATTCTATTCTGTTCAATGACATACCCTGTCTCAACAGGTAAGATGAACAGTGATTGAAGGGGAAACAGTCTGTCAACCTCTGGCCTCCATGCTCAAATGTACCCAGATACTCATATTAGTGAGCACACATGAATGTGCACACAATCTTTTTGTAAAGCCACTTTGGAAAGCAAAAATTCAGATACGTTGTCTTACTAAGAAAATGTTCTTTCAGACTACAATCCTTTAAAAGGGGTAGTTTTTTAAGCCTTCAAAGAAATGCTAGAGATGAAAGTTGAATGTACCCAACTTGACTCAAGTAGTATATAAGAGCATTCAAATTACCTTAACATTTTGCTAACTAGGATCAATGAGGTGCTCTGGCTATGTAATCATCTATCCCAGGGGAGATGAAAACAACTCTGAGCTCTTTCATATCAATAGAAAGTCTTCCTATCAATACTTCTACTACTGAATTCATAAAACCCAGGACGTAAGATTCATATCCACACATGTCAGCTTCCTAAGCCTCTCCCTCATCTGAAGAGGGGTCACCCTTTGACCTGGGATGTTGCAGGGACTAAGAAGTAGAGGAAAGCACCTGGCATACAGCAGCTTTGCTTCAGTTCAAGGCTCAGAGCAGAAAGCAGTCACTTTTCTTCCTAACATATGCAACATTCCACCCCTGCCTTTCTACCAGTTTAGCTACTCTGCATGGTACTTCTTTACCCCTGAACTCTCATGAACATTACATACCTTCAGTGAATTCATGCATAAATACTTTAAATAAAGTGCTGTTCCTATTTTCAAGCCAATGCTACAAACCCTATCCTGGAGCTGACATGGCTGAATAAGGCTGAGGCTAAAAGATCTTGATTGTAACATCAGCCTAAGAAACATATGGAGCTGGAGATCAAGTTGGGCTATTTAAAGACGGTGTCTCATTTTAAAAAGAAGAAAGAAAAGGAGGAGAGGGAGAGGGAGGAGGAGAAGAAAAAAACCAGAATATCTTTATCTAGTAAGGAAAAAAATTGGGGAGTGTTGATGACTACCTTGCTTAAAGTTTCAGAATATGAAACAATTAAACAACCAAATGTTGAATGCATCTTGCATTTAAGAGATGCCAAAACCAAAAATATTACCATCCTAATAACTTTAACTTTGTAGACTAGGCTGGCCTCAAACTCACAGTGATCCCATGACCTTTGCTGGGGTTAAAAGTTGTATGCCAGCCAATGGCTTCATGATCAAGTACCCAGTGATTTCCACAAGGCTTAAAAACACACCTGATTTCTTGGTTAGGCTTACGAGCCTCTGTAACCACTCTTACACCCAACACTAATGTCCACTTTCCCCTTGGCTTCAGTCAACCTTGCCTCATCGAGGTTCCCTTGGAAGCCATCTCCATCTCTGTCATGCTGTCTGTGAACTTGTCAGTGAGTGTGTTCTGCTCTTAGGGATGCAGGTACATCACCTGGGACCCCTAAACAATCCAAGCCACTACCACTCTCTTCTTCAGACATTATGGACACAGTTGAAAATGGGAACCCATGTTTTGTAGCTATCTTTTCCACACAAATATGGCTTCTAAGTCTCCTGGTTTTCTGTTGCTAAAACAGAATTATCTGGGCCTGGGAAATTTATAGAAGAGAGGTTTATATTGGTTCACAGTTCTGGAGGCTGGGAAGTCCAAAACACAATGTGAATGCCTGCTAATATTCCGTAAGGGCTCCATGCAGCATAGACACATGGCTGAAAACAAAACTATAGCCAGGTGTGTGCCAAATGTTCAAAATACAGAAAGAGCTCCCTATAACAACCTGTTCTTCCACACTAGCCAGAGCAAAACCTCTCTTGAAAGCCAGCAATCCACTAAGAAACCTGCAACACAGATGCAATCAGGACCACTCCACACCATGAGTTTGGGGGGGAGGGGCAAACTGTATCCAGATCATAACAAAATCCTAAGCACAGGAGACTTTTCTTCAGGAGGACTACATCTTATACATTCATTCATTCACTTAGACAAAAATTTTTATGAACTCAGGTATCAGATAAAATGCTATATATATATATATATATATATATATATATATATATATATATATATCCACAAGGCTTCATAATGTCGGTATGTCCTATAATATCTCACAAAGTGACAAGGATGTCTCTAGGAAAAGCTATGGGCAGCCCACCACACATTCATTCATATGCCACTAGCTGATCAGAAAAGCCCAGAATCTTCAATAAAGATCACTTAAATAACTGAGTGAAACTCCTAGCTTTAAAAAAAAAAAAAAAGGAGGGCTGGTGAGATGGCTCAGTTGTTAAGAGCGCCGACTGCTCTTCCAAAGGTCCTGAGTTCAAATCCCAGCAACCACATGGTGGCTCACAACCATCTGTAACGAAATCTGATGTCCTCTTCTGGAGTGTCTGAAAACAGCTACAGTGTACTTACATATAGTAAGTAAGTAAGTAAATAAATAAATAAATATTAAAAAAAAAAAAAGAAAATGTCCCTAAATTCCTTTAATAACATTTTATAAACTAAAACCAGACTCAATTTTCCTGTTAGAATGAGTAAATAAAGGTTATCTCATTGTAGAAAAGTAAAAATTCTTTCCCACTTCTCCTAAGTTTATGGCTAAGGCTTTCATAGGAAGAGCAAAGTGAAAACAACAAATTGTATAAAACTGTGACACAGAAAACTGTATTTACTATAAATTGCACATAGCATTGGGATATCTGTATCATTTTTGTGCTAGGATTGATGTAGAAGTGAAGAGTATTGGAAAAGCATGACTGAGAAAACTCAATAAATAAGATCTAGAGTAGGAAGCTGGGTGTGGTGGCACATGCCCTCAGTCCCAGCACTCAGGAGGCAGAGGCAGGTGGATTTCTACAAGTCCAAGGCCAGCCTGGTATACATAGTTATTATAGGACATCTGGTCTCTGAACAAAACAAAAAGACCTAGGGCTGAGAGATAGCTCAGTCAGGAAAATGCTTGCTATACAAACATGAAGAGAACCTGTCTCAAAAAGTAAGCTGAAGATGTCAGGCCTGGTGATGCATGTATTTAATCTTAGCACTCAAGGGACAGGCAAGTGGATTTCTGAAGCTGAGGACAATTTGTAGACTTACAAATTGAGTTTGAGGCCAATCCAACTTACATACTGAGTTCTAGGCTAACTAAAGCTATATAGTGGTGAGACCCTGTCTCAAATAAATAAGAAAACAAGTAAGCAATAAATGTGAAGAAGCAATAAATATGAAGAGCAACTCCACTTAGGAGGACGTGAGATACTGACCTCTGGCTTCCATCACACAGACACACACACACACACACACACACACATGAACATGCAAAAATCTATACTGTACACACACCCAAACATACAAACCCATATATTACATACATATAAATATGTATATACACATATATCACTCACTGGTAATGAAGGCAGAATAACTCTATGTGTGTTCATCTCTATGACACCGTGCTTTCAGAGTTAGGGAGTCTTTTTCCTCTGAGTAGAGGGAACTTTCTCAAGAAAAAGATCAGAAACTCCTTCTCAGGTCTGGGAAGGCCAGGACAATCTGACTATCACAAAAGCTACGGTGTCATATCTGGGGTAGTGTGTCCTTTGCCCTATCACTGAGTTAAAAGTTTCACAAATGCCGTCATGTCATACCTGGGATACTATGTCTGAGCCTCATCACCAAGGCAGAATTTTTAGAGGGAAGAATCTATTTTTTATTTTCCCTTTTGCTTCTAGTTTCTTTTATAGCTGGGAACAAATAAAAACCTAACTTTCCACATTTGCAACACCCAGGCTATTTGCATCTAAATACCACCCAATACTACTAAAAACCCTTCTTGCTATTTTTACTGTTAAACCTAAAGAGAACACACACTTCTCTCCCATGTGTTATGGATTCATGACAATAAATGAATAAATAAGCACATAAGATGAGGAGATGACCTAGTAAATAACCAGCATCCTGAAAACTCTCACAAAAAAGCTCCCTGAACAAATATGACTTCTCTGAAACTTCAGCTGGAAGCTAAGCATAGTGCTGCACTTATGATTGTGATCCCAGCACTGGGAAAGCAGATGCAGGATTCTTGGCTAGGTGGTCCTAGGGATAAGACCCTGTTTCCAATAATACATAAGGGCTTTAGGCTGGGCTACAATAAGAATGTGTGTACAGCATACATGATTCTCTGAGTTTCTTCCTGCTTTTCTGAGAATTGAGTCTATTGGTTTGGGTTGTGGTAGTTCTGTTCTAAGAGTAAATCCAGCTGCAGCACAGGCTGTCATGAACTCCAAGTTATCTTCCTACACCAGCCTGCCTGGTGCTAGAATGGCACATGCACTGCAGGGCAAGACTCTTGGTCTGACTCTTGGTACCACAATACTTTGCATATCATCAAATTCCTGTTTTGTGACTTTTAGTAAATATATACAGCTGTAAGGCCCTCTCAATCATCTAACTATAAAGCACTTTCATCATTCCTAATGGTGATATCCACCTCTCTTGCAAATCATTTCTCTTCTCTGAACTGTGGAAAATTGTTATGGGGGAAGCAGAGTTAACTATGGGGAGGGCTGGGTGTCCAGTCTAGCCTGGTCCTGCCACCCTCAACAAGAAGCACATTCTGAACTGGAGTGCCACTACAAGTGGGGCGAGTAGGATTCAGACATGATGGCAGATAACCATCTCACCTCAACTGGACTTTTCCTGCAGGAGCATCCTCTACCACTTTAGAAAAGATTAACCAAATAGCCAATGCTCAAACTACACTTTAAGGAAAATCAAATCAGCATCAAATACATGGGGAAGAATATGAGCATTCATTTCCACCATCTTGAGACAGGCAGGATGTGTAAAAGAACCATAGAAAACCAAGATTAAGGTTCCCAGCACAGCTTTCATCCTGCTTCCATTAAATGCACAACACAAAAGGCAAACAGGCATGCAGAAGGCATATGCCCAGCCCCCAAGGGAACACAATAAAGGAACAGGAATGCCCTTGTCTACAAAGGATGCTGAGGCCCAGAACTGACCTTTGACCACCCTCAGTCCTCAGTGCATCTATTTCCCTAAAGGGCTTTTCTAAAGGGCCGGAACAAAAAGAAAAGAAAAAAAAAAAACACAAACAAACAAAAACAAAAAAACTAAACAACAACAACAAAAAAAAAAAACAGGAGCTGGAAAGCCAGGTTCCCTCTCTGAATTACACCTGCCTTCCTACTTTCTAAAATAATGTGCTTTTTAATAAGTTGGTGACAGTAGTATCATTATTAATTGTTTTAATTATAAATGACCATTATTACTAGATAAGGTTGATTCTCAATAAGTCCTTTCCACAGACTACAGATAGTGGTATCAATATGCATCAAAAAGTCCATGGCTTTACATCAGAGACCAGCTTGAAAACTGACTCTTACTCTCTACCTCTGACATGAGAAGTGACTCAGTCTCTGCCTAGCACCTCTGTAGACAATGGCCAACAATACAGCTTGGTTCCAGTGTTATGAGTGCAATAAGGTGACATGAAAGCCTCAATTTAGCAAATGGTTGGTTAAGTGTTGGCTGTCTTCTCTGCTTTCACAAAAGCTTATAAATTGATCTTGTATCCCGGGTCCCTCAGAAACCAGTCTACACAGGAGAGCATGCTGACTGAAGCAACATAGCTTGTGGGACAGGCCCCGTTTCTGGCCCTCATCTTCAGCCAGGCAGCAGATCTGAGCTCCAGACATCTCTGCACCTTCCCTGCCAGAGGAGAGTTGGCCTGCGGAGAGTACTCTGACCACTGAGACTCAGGAAAGAGTTGGACTCACAGGACTGCTGACAGAGGCTAAAAGAATCACAGGAGGAACAAGCTCCAGCCAGAGACAGCTATAACAACTAACGCCAGAGATTACCAGATGGCAAAAGGCAAACATATACCATATGGCAAAAGGCAAACATGAGAATCTTACTAACAAAAACCAAGACCACTCACCATCATCAGAACCCAGCACTCCCACCTCAGCCAGTCCTGGATAACACAGCACACCCGAAAAGCAAGACTCGGATTTAAAATCATATCTCATGATGATAGTAGAAGATTTTAAGAAGGAAACTAATAACTCACTTAAAGAAATATAGGAGAACACGGCTAAACAGGTAGAAGGCCTTAAAGAGGAAGCACAAAAATCCCTTAAAGAATTACAGGAAAACAAAACAAAACAGGTGATGGAATTGAACAAAACCATCCAAGATCTAAAAAGGGAAGTAGAAACAATAAAGAAAACCCAAAGGGAGACAACTCTGGATATAGAAAACCTAGGAAAGAAATCAGGAACCATAGATGTGAGCATCAGCAACAGAATACAAGAGATGGAAGAGAGAATCTCAGCTGCAGAAGATTCCACAGAGAACATGGACACAACAATCAAAGAAAATGCAAACTGCAAAAAGATGCTAACTCAAAGCATCCAGGAAATCCAGGACACAATGAGAAGACCAAACCTACGGATAATAGGAATAGATGAG
The DNA here is from genome assembly GCF_900095145.1 of Mus pahari. Lineage (NCBI taxonomy): Eukaryota > Metazoa > Chordata > Mammalia > Rodentia > Muridae > Mus > Mus pahari. The sequence continues at coordinate 119,879,069 of NC_034592.1, read as the reverse complement.
AATGAAGATTTTCAATTAAAAGAGCCAGCAAATATCTTCAAAAAAGTTGTAGAAGAAAACTTTCCTAACCTAAAGAAAGAGATGACCATGAACATATAAGAAGCCTACAGAACTCCAAATAGACTGGACCAAAAAAGAAATTCCTCCCAACACATAATAATCAGAACAACAAATGCACTAAATAAAGATAGAATATTAAAGCTGTAAGGGAAAAATGTCAAACAACATATAAAGGCAAGACCATAAAGAATTACACCAGACTTCTCACCAGAGACTATGAAAGCCAGAAGATCCTGGACAGATGTGATACAGACCCTAAGAGAACACAAATGCCAGTCTAGGCTACTATATCCAGCAAAACTCTCAATTACCATAGATGGAGAAACCAAAGTTTTCCATGACAAAACCAAATTCACACAATATCTTTCCACCAATGCTATGCCCACTACAGTGAAGTCTGCTTGATGCATCTGGAGGATATCATCCTGAGTGAGGTAACCCAATCAATCACAAAAGAAGTCACATGATATACACTCACTGATAAATGGATATTAGCCCAGAAACTTAGAATACCCAAGATACAACTTGCAAAACACATGAAACTCAAGAAGAAGGAAGACCAAGGCGTGGATACTTCATTCCTCCTTAGAATAGGGAACAAAATACCCATGGAAGGAGTTACAGAGACAAAGTTTAGATCCGAGATGAAAGGCTGGATCATCCAGAAACTGGCCCACCCGGATATCCAGCCCATAATCAGATACCAAATGCAGACACTATTGCATATGCCAGCAAGATTTTGATGAAGGGACCCTGATATAGCTGTCACTTGTGAGGCTATGCCAGTGCCTGGCAAATACAGAAGTGGATGCTCATTGTCATCAATTGGGTGGAACACAGAGCCCCCAATGGAGGAGCTAGAGAAAGTACCCAAGGAGCTGAAGGGGTCTGCAACCCTATAAGTGGAACAACAATATGAACTAACCAGCACCCCCAGAGCTCATGTCTCTAACTACATATGTAGCAGAAGATGGCCTAGTCAGTCATCAATGGGAAGAGAGGCCCCTTGGTTATACAAAATTTATATGCCCCAGTACAGGGGAATGCCAGGGCCAAGAAGTGGGAGTGGGTGGGTAGGGGAGCAGGGCTGGGGGAGGGTATAGGGGACTTTTCGGACAGCATTTGAAATATAAATGAAGAAAATATCTAATAAAGAAATTGAAAAATACGCTTATAAATCAAAGTTTGTAATAAGAAAACATTATGCACCTGTAATGCCAACATTCGAGAGGTGAGGTCAGAAGGACCAGGAGTTCAAAGCTAGCTTCTGACTGTGTCTCAAACAAACAAAAAGACTCTTGAATTCACATTTTAAAGTGAAACAAAATGTCAATGAAGATGAAGAGCAGTCTAAATAATTTTAAAACTGGTTTATTTCTAGATAGTATCATTGTTTAATGTCAAAGCTTGCTTAATAAATACTAATTACCATGTACTATGTCTGACATTGTTTGATATGAACAGGAAATATCCCCTATAGGCTTATGTATGAATAGGTCAATCCCTAACTAACCAGTACAACTTAAGAGACATAGGAAACTTTAAAAGACAGGACCTCACTGGAGCAAGTAAGTCACAGGAGCAAGTCCTCTGGAGCAAGATTTTGTCCCATCAGTGAGTCTATCTGACCATGTGATGTTCCTGTGGCTATGGGTCTCTCTCTCTCTCTCTCTCTCTCTCTCTCTCTCTCTCTCTCTCTCTCTCTC
>NC_034592.1:119865502-119877208 GCF_900095145.1 Mus pahari | reverse complement strand
ACACACACACACATATACACACACATATATATGCACAGACATGTACATACACACAGGTATATGTGCAGATAGGTTTTGTTTGTTTTCTGAAATCCAAGAGTTCAAATATATGGCTCTGTACACATTAGACAAGCACGGAGGTATAACCCCAGCTCTTAGACATTACAGTACATGTCTTAGAATTTAAACTGAAAGAAGGACATAAGACATTTTGGCATTATAAGGAAAACTGCTACTGCTCCTAAAAGCTGGAAAATGCGGATTAAACACATGGGTGTTAGTGTTATGTGGCACTTTTTAAAATCAGTACTCAGACTGACTAAAACTTAATTTAAAACTCCCCACAATGTTAAAATGGATGACGGGTATTGCCACGCCTACTTCAGTGGTGGCTCTCAACAGGCCTGAAACCTGGAACAAGTCCTGAAGAAAAAGAGTCTCAAGGAGATTCAGCCTCCTAGAGTCCTGGCTTTCCAATGATCTATATACACAAACCCTATCCGCATGCTAGTATGGTGTATGCTCTCTTTCAATATTATTAATGCCTTTAAAGATTGAATTTTTACCATAGGTGAAGTTTCCTTAAAGCCAGTGTTCCAAAGTCCTGAAAATTCCTTAAAGCCAGGAGCTCAGAATTCAGCAAGGTTACCTATTCATTAACATTCTAATTCACATCTAGTAAAGACAGGTGAAACCAATTAAGCATCACATAGAACAGAGCCAAGCTCAGGGCAAAGCTTACCAAGGCCTAGGAAGTAGGGGGGTTGTGGTTTTGCAATAGCAGAACCCCCCAAAACAGGTTCTTCCTCTAGGCCCAAAGGAACATCATAATCGAGGATTTACTGGGGACCCCTGACAATGGGGTTTAACTATTGACTAGCCTTGCACCTGGCTTCCTCCTCAAGCTGCCTGGTCCCACCTCCTGGTCTTTTGTCCTTTGTTTTGTGTCACTGTATCTGCGGATGTATCCTGCCCCGCTTTTCTTATTTGATCTGTATTAAAGATGTGATGCTCATTTTGATCAATACATTCAGTTCTACACCCTCTCTTGTGTTGGACTGGACTGTCTGTCACTCATTCGCTGAATCCTCGCTCACCTGCAACCAAGAGACCCAGTTCCACGCAGATCAGGGACCCAAAGTGAGGCCTGTCTGTGGCAGGGTATATGAATGTTCATCACATTCTTCTCTTTTGTGAAATTTTTCATAAAAGGTTTTCTTTAAAATCTTCACATACATACTCTTCCCATGATTCCTGCTGTGCAAGGCTGATTAATGTAAATTTTACAGAACACACCCTTCTATGGATAATTTTAACTTTTCCTAAAAATAAACATTCTAGTCTCCAACCCAAGGAGGAGGCAGAGGCTGAGGAATGCAGTGTCATGGCAGATGTAGAGTCAGTCATTATGGGAAGTGAAAGCCAGGCAAGCAGTATCAGAACTGCTGTCCCAGCACCTGATTCCCTGGGCCAGCCTCGAGAACAGTAAGCATTTCATCCTGCTGGAAATGCTGAGCAGCTGAGAGCTAGCAGAGCTCACCAGTGACCATTAACACTGCTAAGGCTACAGCACACTGTCAGTCGTTTCCTATGCTGCAGGAAGTCTGCAGAGTGCTGAGTCAGAAACAAAGATGCAGACTCATGGATGACTAATGACTCTCTGGAGTGCAGTCAGTGCTTCAAAATTTAAGATTTAAGACAAGATTCACACTACTGAAGACTGTCCTGACACATAAGGTCACCTACAGAGTAGAAATCCAGAAATTTTACTAGAATGACATGTTCTTTACTATTCTTCTACAATATTATGTTTAATCACCACAATATACACACATTGAGGGTTATGAATAACACTAACACACCTCAACTTTCACACCAATAACAAAACCAGCTGTAAACTGCACGGAAAGCAGTCATGACTGGTCTCAGCCCTAGGAACCTGGAGAACTTCTCACAGAGAAGATTTATTACAGCTAACCCTTAAATGTCACTGAGGCCTCTCCACAAACACTTATTATGATCTGCAAGAATGTAAGTGTATGAAGATAGCCAAAAAAAAAAAAACAAAAACAAAAAAAAAAAACAAACCTTTTCAGGTCTCTAAACTAGAGGCTACTACTATCTAACCTCTGGAGGAATCTATGCCTTGTTTTTGGACAACTGCCCTGCCTGAGGGTGGACAATGGTGACTCATAAGTATGAAGGACAGTGCCCCTGAAGCATAGTTGATGAAGCAAATCTCCACGCCCGTTAACTAGCTTCCCAAAGGTGGCAGTAGCACAGCACCCTTGCAGGATATGTCCACTGGGGGATGGGCCACTGTGCCCTCCAAAGTGCACTGAGGAGAGGAGAGGATGGAGACCAGCAGAGAGGGAGTAATGTGGAAATACAGAAACTACAACTCTCCAGGACAGGCCCACAGGGGAGCTGCCTCGGAGTGGGGTCACTGGCAGCCAAAAGCTGTTCCCAGACCTTACAAGCTTGTCAGTTCACTCTGAGTCACTCCCATTCCCAAATCATAAAATACCTTTTCCCAGTTCCATTTAAGTTTGTGAGGACTTGAGACTTCCTTCACAAGAGCCTTAACTAACCATTACACCAGGCCAATGTACTTTTTACTGCCTCAACACACATTCTCCGGGCAGCTTTTGAGTTTCTTGACCTACTCTGCAGAGATTCTCATCTCATCCTTGAAAAGCAACATGAGGAGTATGTGCTTACAATGCCATTTTTCCTGAGGTAACCTGTGCAGGAACCCAGTGCCCCCACCCCCAACCCCTCCCCACTGGTGTCTGAGCCTAGGTGGGACAAGGACCTGGCTCAAGGCCTTCAAAGAAGACAGCACTTCCATGGGAAGAAGTAGCTACTCCAAGTGGGACAGCTCTGCCTCTGTATCTGATCCTCCATCTGAACAGTTGGCTTCAAGTGAGCCACTCCACTCTTGTCCAAAGACAGTGAAAGGCATGCGGGTAAGGGGCCGCACCCCTGTGGAGCACACCCCTTCCCACACTGGACATACCTAAAGCCACAGCTTCCTGGAAGAAAGCAAAGGCAAAGGCATCCAGGCCTGAAGACAGGTGCTAACAAGAAGCCAAAGCAAGTCAGGGCAAGGGTAGAGCAGCAGTGTCCTCTCAGAAAGCACCCACTGCTCTGAATCAGCCGCCTCTAAACACAGACGAAACTGCTTCTCACTTTGAGAGCTGGGCTTAAAGAGGAAGCAAAGAAGGCAGCAGCCGAGGTAGAAAAGCCGGGGCCGGCTCAGGCACAGCAGCCGGGGCCCGGCTCAGGCACAGCAGCCTGGGCCTAGGTCTAGGGCCCTGCTGGCCTTCCTTTGGTGGATAACCATGATCCTTATTTAACCAAAAAAGAACAAAAAGGAGATTCTACATGGAGAAGAACAACTGTGCTTTGAGCTGAAGAAGCAGGGGTCTGGAGAGACTCATCAAATGGTGCTGGTGACTCCAGCAAACACTTGTGTACCACTACATCACTGTGGTTAACAATCATCCACCACAGCAGACTGACAACAGTACCTTCAGAATCTTGGAGCGTTCTAAGAAACACCTGCAAACTTTGCTTACACAGGTCTTCCTTCACCAGATACACACTAAAGATCAACAGGCCAGCGGCAAGATTTTCATAATAATCAGAACTCAGGTATCTTTGAAAGGAATTTCAAAATACGTTACTTCATGAAATACCCTGGCAGAAAAATATGAATCACAATGATTAATAGTACAGTGGTGACTATTACTGGCAATGCCCAGTATTTAGTATGACGGTTACCTAGCACTGTGCTAAACACATTATATGCATCATTTTTAGCCCTTATAGCAGATAACAAAAATACCACAATTTGAGTAGGAGCTGATACTGCTGGTCCAGGAACACACTTTGAACACCAGTGCTTCATCAACTCCAACTCAATTTCTCTGCTAAGATTCCTCACTCAGGTGGTTCTAACCATGTAGCATCAGGGCAGAAGCACAGACCCCCAGTCTTTCCCATGGGGCCTGGTCCACAGGTTTATTAGCACTATCAATGCCCAGGTACCCGAACTGAATACTGGACAACCCACATAATGTTTTCTTCTACCCAACAGTTACCCGAAATACCACATAACTCAAATGATCACACACCAAAATACATTTTCAAACCTGCACTTAATTTTAAGTCTATTTTTTAAATAGTCACACCATCCTAAGTATAATTTATGTCATCAAAACAGGAAAACCTGCTTGACTTGAATTCCTTATCTTAAAAATAAATATCCTGATTCTTGTAAAGCAGCACTAAACACCCAAACATCTTTATATTAAACAACAAGGTCAAAAACTTCAATTTGGGAGAACAAAAAACTATATCAAGTAGCAAGAAACAGAAAGGAACAGAATTAGAACTCTATGCTAAGATGAACAATTTTATAAGAAGTGAGCTATGACTACGCCTACTTAGCCCATCCTAATATTTAAGGATTTCTTTTTCTTTTTAGTTAGAGGAGGGGAAGAGAGAGGGCTAGAGAGGCAGAGAGAGAGTGCTAACTTACATGTAAGTGTACATGCCTCTAAAATTCAGAAGAGGGCACTGGGTTATCTGGCGCTAGAGGTCCAGGTGGTTATGGGCCACCCAATATAGGTACTCCAAACTGAACTCAGGTTCTGTGCAAGGGCAGTATATGCTCATAAGCAGTGAGTCACCTTTCCAGCCCTAACGCTAGTATTTTAATAAAATGGGTACAAAGGCTCAAAACAACTTAACTTTCCAAAGTACAGGTTAATTGTTGGCATTTAGTCTAGACTCTGCCCCACAGTTACCTGGCAACAGCCAGGTGTGCCTGACTCACTATAAAAGGGACTGCTTGCCACATCCTCTCTCTTGCTCTTCCTCCCACTCTTTACCCCCTCTCTCCCCATTCCCCCCCCCCTTGTGCTCATGGCTGGCCTATACTCCATAGTCCCTCCCCTTCCCCCCTCTTCCCCCCCTGCCTTTTTATCAACTCCCCTCCCCCTGCCCTGAATAAATTCTATTCTATACTATACCATCTTATGGCTGATCTCTCACGGGGAAGGGATGGTTCAGCATGGGCCCACAAAGGGAACCCCTTCCCCCACACCTTATTACACCTCCACCATACATATTCCCTCTCTATCTTTTTATAAAACACAACATTAGTAATAAGGCCATGACTGGTGTTAGCCCAAATTACTTTCACAATGTCATAAAAAAGGAATTCTACAAATAAAAATTTTAGTATTATAGAAATGCCAGTAGATCGATAGATAGATAGACAGACAGATAGATATATATAAATACAGCTAATAATATGAGTCCTTCCCTCATCTTTGAATACCCAGACTCTCCCACCAAGAAGCAAGGTCTCATCTCTCTCCTGGATGTGACATACATGGTAAATCTAACCATGTGCCAGTTATAGAAAATGCTCACCAAGTCCAGCAGCTTACACTTTGCATGTGTCCTTGTGGATGTCACTGTCATACGTAAGCAAACTAAAGCCAGCCCTCTAAATGATAAGATGTCATTTGAAAGCAGAAAGCTATCCTGGAAAGAATGGGTTTTGTATCCCAGTTACTAAGTGTATGTATCCAAGTGAGTGACTCCAGACCACATCATGGAAAGCAGGAACCATCCAGCTGTGTCTTTCCCCTCACTGTGTAAGTTTGCTTAGTAGGTAACAGAAGGTAATGGAGGTTACCTTCCCTTGTCCCTAACCAGCAAGCAATACTAAGCAGTAAAAACAACGAACTCTCCTGAAGGCAATCACAGCTGCCTGCCACTGTAAGCAGCCCAGGCGGTAAACTGACAGGACACTGAACAGACTGACTGGTCACAGCAGCCCATTCAGAAACAGATCAGAAACGTTTCTTTATTCAACTTGGTCATGACAAGGCTATGCAGCGTGTACCAGTGCTTCTGTTTCACTCTATTGCTTTTAAAGTTTGACACAATTTCTCACTATGAACTAACTCCCTGAGGATAGAGGCAGATGATCAGGCTTGCCTCAGTCGCAAATACCTCACCAGGGCTCTGCAAGCAAAGACAAATAAAGGCTTGGTAACTGAAACCTCACATATGAAAAGAATTAGACTAGTCCTCACTCCAAAAAATTATGAGAGCAAGAACAAATAAGAACTGAAGGCCAAGTCCCTCTACTGCACAGAACATCACTGTAAAACAATTACTGAGGGCTCCGTGGCACGCATAGAATGTTATTTTTCCAAACACTTTCGTAGCATTATACCTTTCATTATTAATTTGATATCAAAAAAAACCAGTGAAACAGATAATACTGTTATTTCTATCTGTAGATAAAGAGGTGGTTGCTCCAAGAATTAACATGATTTCATGTCATTTTAAAAGTGAAACCACAAGATGAACTCAGGAATCCTGGGTAAAATCTAATGTTAAGTTTCACATTCTAGTATCCTTTCCTCAAAAACCTAATGATCTAAATTTCAAGAAGTGACTGAGAGGTGGCTCAGTGGATAATGTGATTGCCATCCAATAATGAGGACCTGGGTTCAGATCCCTAGGACCCATGTAAAGTGAGGTACAGTAGTGTGGGTCTGTAACCACAGCTCTTTCAAAGCAAGACAGGAGACACACACACACACACACACACAGAGAGAGAGAGAGAGAGAGAGAGAGAGAGAGAGAGAGAGAGAGAGAGAACAGCTGAAATTCACAATCAAACTAGTCTGGCACATGCAGGGTGGAACTAGAAACACAGTCACAAACAAAGTAGAAGATAAGGACCAAACCCCAAGGCTGTCCTCTCTGATCTCCAACTAGTGCACACGCATGTGCATACACACACAGAAATAAATTAATTTCAAGACATGCTATAGCATAACCACAGAAGCAGGCACAAATGACAAAAAAAAATTATAGAAATGACATCACGAACAAGTTGCTAATACGAGTACATAACAGATAATAGATTTTTCAAGTAATGAAAACTGGGGTGCTTGACCTGCTGTCTGCTTTACCATAATCTTCATGATGTTATACTTTTGTGAAAAACACAGTAGAGCATTCTTTTCTAATGTCACACAAATATTGCATGTGGGTATATGCACATGTGTGAGTACAAAGGGTTGTCAAATAACTGTATAACAAATAGCAGCCAAATGACAAAGAAGTCTTGAGATCAAAGTATTGTCATATACTACTCACATGTGACAGAATGACACATGCAGAAGCCTAATTTCCTGTATTACTTAATGTCTATGTTCCGTAAGGTACTCCAGGAGAAATATCTAGAAGGAAAGTAAATAAGCATTATGCATCTTTAGACTGTATGGGTGAGTAATGAGGACATGGCTGCACACTTAAGACAGTGCCACAGAATTCTCAGGAACTGTGAACTATAGGGATACACAATACCCACCTCTCCCCTAACTTCTTCAACCAAATATCCCCAAACTGGCATCGACTAGAACAAAGAGAAGAGGAGAGGAGGAAGATCAGTAACCAGGACAACATGTGTCAGTCCCCCTGCGCCCCTTCTAACGTCTACTGTTAGGATAGGGCTGGGCTCACAAGTCTTTCCAAAGACAAAGGGATTCTTCCTCCCAGCACAGCAGTTCTAGATTCTTGACCCTAGAGCAAAGCACCCAGCAGATAGCCTCTGCCACTCTCAGAATAATTTCTCAGAGGCCACTCTAGATAGTTCTGGTAGTTGTGATTGTTTTCACTGTAGTGTGGTGTATCCTAGTAAGTATGTTGGGATGGAAGCAAGAGAAATACACATGTGTATAATAGACTTTGGAGTACCTGCATACACAACCAATGGGCAAACAGACCGGCATTTAAGGTTCCGTGATAATCTGAGACTGAGCCATCCATTTTAACAGCACTTCAGTCGGCCTGCTTCCTTGGATCACAGTATTTAGAGAAGTTACCTTAGGAAACATAGAACAATGATGCCCTCTACAGCCTTTAGAGAGAATCCATACAGTTGGTGAAGGATCCTGAGTCTACCTTTCTAGTAAAGACTGTTTTAACACTAGAAGATTAAAATAAAACACATACTTTGCATGTGCATCAGGAAAAAAATCATTATAAGAAAATAGTGTTACAGTTTAATATTGAATGACATAGAAGCAAACTACATGTGTCATTCCGTTATCTGTTTAAGAAGAATTAATTGGGTAACTGTTGGTGTGCTGTGGAAATAGCTCAAAGGGCAAAATGCAAGCATGAGAACCTGACTTTGATCCAGAGAACTCACAAAGAAAAATTGAGAACATCTGTAATCTCCACACTGTGGAGGCAGAGACCAGTGGATCCCTAGGAACTGCTGACCAGCCAGTCAAACCTGCTTGCTGAGTTCCAGGCCACTAAGACACCCTGTCTCAAAAGGTACAGGTGGATCCTAAGGAATGACACCCCAGGTTGGTCTCTGGTTACACATATGTGAACACGTGTACAATCAAGTACACACAAATACAACATGCGCAGACAATTACAAATAAACAGACGCTGTTTGTAAAAGAATTATTAAAATCATTTTAAAAGTCACTAGGAATGCCTATGGCAGAAATAGAGAAAGACAGAACTTTTAAGTAAAGGATATACCACAAATTGAAGATTACACATTACCTGACCAGAAAAAGAAGTTATGAGGAAAGAAACACAGGACGAGTGGTATTGGCCACCTCGGTAATATCCTAGAATATTCAGGTCCTGTGACATAAAAGAAAAGAGGAGAGGTCCTTCTTGGGGGTGTTCTAGGACAAGGTGTGCAATGCGTGACAATAAGCTGCACCTACTGGGCACTGAACATACAGTAAGTATAATTAGCATAGGAAAATTTGGTTTCTATATCAAAGAAAACAAGACTCACTCATCAGGCAAAGCCGGAGCAGCCTGGCAAGCAGCATGAACTATGGAAGAAACCATGAAGCATGTTTCAGTTATAAAAAAGGAGAAAGGAAAAAGAAAAAAGGTTTTATTCCAAGGACTGTGACAGGGCAGCCTGAGAACTGACAGAACACTTGGTAAAAGCAGCTATATTTCAAAACAAATACACTCTCTTGCTGCAAAGCCATCAATACCCACAGCAAATCTCCTGTGGTGTAAGAAGGGCCCCCAAACCTCCACAGCCATGGTAGTATGAACTGGGTAATGTCAGAAAGCTGCTAGCAGTTTTCTTCCAGTTCCATCAAGTAAGCAGCATATACCTAGCTGCACACATTTCCCAATCTGGCAATGCAGCAACACAGCCTTGGTGGAAATCAGCAGTCTGCACACTCGGAGCACATTGCCAGTCACAGCACTACAGCCCACATGCCTTCAAAAGAACAGAGCTCTCAAAAGAAAACAGTTAAAGAGGTCAGGAAGGTGGTGAATTTAAGACTCAGGAGAAGGAATACACTTGTCCTTAGGCTTTCAAAGTTAGGCAAAGACAAATATCTGGAAAAATGTTCTCAGGGACACAGGTCACTCTCTTTCCAGATGTATTTCTTATAAAGACCAGAATTACTGAAAGTGCCTTTAATTGTTCTTTTAGTGCACTTCAGTTCAATCTTTCTTAACATCCAGAAGGTCAGTAAGTAGAACCCACCCTATATGGAAATACCTGCTGCAATCTTGTTTTCAATGCCTCATACCAGATTAATGCATCAACTTTCAAATAAGCAATGGTGACACAGTCAGTGGTACATTCCCCTTTAGGTACACCAAAAACCTAGGACACAGGGTGTAAGTGATTCACAGAGGGAAGCTAGCAAGACAAAAGCCTGACAGTCAATCTCTATTCAGCTGTCTCTTTCTCTAGAAATGTAATGCATTGCTCTTCCCATTCACTTTTACTATAACAAGGAAATCACATAAATATTTGAGCATATTTAACTTTTTCTGGTGTTCTACAAATACAGAGACTGATGTTAGCTGAAATTTAGATCTCAGTATAAAACTAAAGTTGCTTGCTACCAGGAGAAGAAAGAAAAATTATAAATAATAAAGATATAAAGAAAAACTTATTTCCTTCTTAAGCATTAATAAACATTTACACCTATTATTTCAACTTTAGAAAACAACTCAGGCTCTCTACACCAGTACTTCCCCACAGACCCCCCCAAAAAGTGGACAGTGTAGATCAGCAAAAGGAGATGCTGTCAGCCTTCTACAGTGGTGGGAAGGGGCGAAGGGTCACTGCACATTCCCTGTAGAAGACAAAGCCAGATCCACATTCCAGGGAAATTTGGCTGGTCCAAGTTTTCCTTAAATACAGATTGGCCTGCCTGTCACTAAGCCAGGCTCTGTAATCTTCCCAGGCTGCCATTGCTAGGGAAGCCAGGAATCCCTTCTAATTAATCAACTCTCACAACAAAAATTTTCCCACCCACGAAACAGTAAGTTGTAGGGAGGGGAAGTGGGAAAGCAGTCTTCGTGGCCAAAAGAATCGTAGACTTTGCTGTAATACCAAACTAATCCAAGAAAACAGATGCAGGAAGCAGAGGAAATGATCTAGAGGCAGACAATGAGCTTGGGGGCTTTCACTGTACTGCTTCTCTGGAGCCCAAGTTAAACATGTTAAATCTTAAAATGTAATTACTGGGAATGAAGCCTGGCAACATTTTACTCTTCTTAAAGCCAGGAATGGGACTCTGAACTTTTCCTGAGGCAGACATCAGATACATGATTGGACATTTTAAGCAATAAATTATTGTTCTGGTTTCTTTTCTCGAACACTTTGTGTTTTAATGGACAAATATCTATGATTAATACTTGAGTATTCATATCTGTTCCTATTTGCTTGGGGCTTGCCTGATGCTTGTAGTAAGCATTCAATGAAACCTTCATTAACTAACCTTGGGTTAATTCCATTGAATGCTTACTATGACATGCTTTAAGCATGTGAGAGCATTTACAGCCATTTAGACTGTTCTGCCAGGGCCAGGAGTAACTCAAGGCTACAGCTCATCTGGCATACATGAGACTTTGGATTTTAAGCACTGAAATGTGTGTGTGTGTGTGTGTGTGTGTGTGTGTGTGTGTGTGTGTTTGTATGTGTTAGTGTTAGTGTTATCCAATACAACTGTTACTAGCTACCTGCACCTACTGAGTATTTGATATTTGGCTAGTAGAAACTGAGATGTGCTACAAGAAATAATATTTACACACATATTATAAAACTAAAGCAATGTGTGTACATATATGTATGTCTACTTTGTAGGCAGTGAGCTCTGCCTTTTTTATAGCTACTTAAACCAGCCCACTAAAGCTTAAGTAGCCAGAGACAACTGATGACAAATAGAAGTGCCTGTGTACAAATAAAAATTTACTGTTTCTAAAACAAATGGCTGTCATACATGCTTTAGTTTGCTAACTTCTGTCTAAACCTGACTTTTGTTTGATTCTAAAAGTTTATATACAATTAGGAGTATTTTAAATACGGGAATGGGACAACGAATACATTCAACTATGATAACTACAGACACTTGGAGAGACATGTCCCTGCTGCTACCATTTCTTCTAACTAGGAAGTCACTGCAGTGTAGGACAGACCTCCTTGCTGTAAACTACAGGGATGCAGACATCCAGAGATCATGAAAGCTGCTGTTTCAAGGACTCCCATCTTAGACACGGTTGCAGACAGAGAGAGACAGAGAGAGACAGAGAGAGACAGAGACAGAGACAGAGACAGAGACAGAGAGAGAGAGAGAGAGAGAGAGAGAGAGA
>NC_034592.1:119856928-119865492 GCF_900095145.1 Mus pahari | reverse complement strand
GAGAGAGAGAGAGAGAGAGAGAGACAGAGAGACAGAGAGAGAGACAGAGAGAGAGACAGAGAGAGAGACAGAGAGAGAGACAGAGAGAGGAAGTGGGAGAAACACTCAAATGAGGGAAGACTGGAAAATAGTTTTCACTTTAAAAAGGAAAAGTTGTTTGTTAAAAAGTTAAATCCATTTCTAGGAAAGTTGTACAAGTAAACCACCCAAACACACACACACACACACACACACACACACACACACACACACACACACGGCACACTATTTGGTACCTATTAGTTGGTCTGCTACTTTTGAAAGCATGATCTATCCAAGCTCCAATTATTTTTCAACCCAGGTGGTCAAAGTAGATATATCTTTATGAAAACTCTGGATAAGTTTAGTTCATTAATATTTTTCTTTATTCGCTGAGTTTCTATATACTATGCAGACACTGATTAAAATGCCATATGAAAAATGAGTGTAGAAGCCAGGTTTGGTAGTGCTCACCTTTAATCCTTGTATTCAAAGGTAGAGGTAGGTGAAACTCTGAGTTCGAGGTCAGCCTGGTCTACAGAGCAAGTTCTAGGACAGCCAGGACTATACAGAGAAACCCTAAACTCGGAAAACAAAACAAGACACAAAGACCCCAACTGCTACTTACCAAAGGCAATAGACTGAAAACTTAGCTATTTCACGGCTGGTAACCACTATATATATATATATCATCATCTATGGAAAATGAGGACTTAATGCTTACAACCATTTTCCCATGCTTTCCCCCAGTCTTCTGAAATCTGGAATTCACAGTACCATGAAACTTAAGCTTTGCTCAATGTTGAGCCTCAGACTAGGTTTACTTTCCTACTTTACACAATTCTTTCTATACTTAAGAGTGAAGAGTTACATCATTTCTCTTTTGTTAGTTTCCTAAACTCCTATGACTAAATTATTCCCAAGTTCTCTAACAGACTGGGGTGAGGGGAGGGAGTAATCTTCAGCACTTTTTGTTATCTTGCAAGGAACCCTCCTTCCTGTACTAATCAAATGACTACACTCTGAAGATGATGCACAGTGAGCAGCTTGAGATTTGCTTAGACTCTCAGTGTCTTAACTTTCTAGGTCCAGGATCTCATGTCTAAACTGTTTTTACTTCCACGATGGAGAACCACGTCCTACAATAGGATACACAAGAAGGAAATTTTCCTGACCTGAGTTAGCAGCTCTGAAAATGTCTCTATTCCATTATAATATGTGCTTAAAGGCTGGACAGTGAAGAGACTTCTAGGCTCACGCATGAGCATTGTGAATATTAGTGCTGTTTCCTCCTTGCTCTTGCTGTTGAGCAGGCTATCCAGATTCTTTATCCCCTCCCCTATGCTGGTCTCTTTCTCCTCTCCATCTCCCCCTCCCTCCCTCTCCTTCCCCTCCCTCTTACTCCTCCTCCTCTTCCCCTCACACACAAAGTCTCTGTGTTGTGCTTACAAGCATAGTACTTTTTCATTGATTTTGTTGGATTCCCACTCAACCCTTCAAAACAGAAACACTGTGTCCTTGCTGGTAAATTTTATTACACTGTTTTTTATTTTTTCATGGTGTTCTTTTCTAATATTTGTCTTTTTTCTAGAACGTCAACTTTTCACATCAACACCAAATTCAAGTTTGCTTGGGATTTTTTTTCTACATCTTTAGAACAACCTTTTGTTTTGGTTTCTGGACAATATTCCTTGATAGGCCTTGATCAGGTCAGAGAATTTGTGTTCTATCGTGTTTTGTAAGTACTCTTTCCTATTCCTGTTTCATAATTATAACAGCTTTTCTTCTGCTATGAAAATAATATCAAACTCTACAATTTTCATCCTTCCCTAAAGTCTCTCGAACTTTCTGGGTTCATTCATTCACTTTAGTCTCTATTTCTTATATTCTAAGTTTCCCTTAAATTTTTGCAGATGCTATTTTTCATTCATAATTAAAACAATGAAGTGGTATTGGAAGCACTGAACATATGGACATATGGCTGGGCTTGGCTGACTGACAGGCTTTCAGACTCCCACAGGAGTCGATGTGTGATTAACTGATCCCAAACGTAGGTTACACGAATGTCAGAAAAACAGACTATAATTTAAGAAGTTAGAGATAAAAAGATATCTCAAAATTAAATTCAATAAATGATATCTTAACTATAATGTTTTCTGACTCTAAGAACATAATTTCAAACTAAACAAAGAAAATTAAATAAAATTACACAGAGAAATATATAAATATTAAATCACAGTGGGATACTTTAATGTATCTTTCAACTGATTGAACACATGGACAAAAATATTAGCAAATACATAATAAACTGATATAACACAACTGTCAAATCTGATGTGTTCTATATACACATATTTTATTATATATTACTATACCTGATTTTACATATGATATATATAGATATAGATATAGATACTTATAGATTTCACATTTTTCAAATGGAGTATTTTATCAAAACAGAACTTCCCTAAACAGCAATTTAAATAGGATCAATAGAAATTCCCAAACAGAAAACAACAGAGATTACAATAGCCAATAGAGAAAAATCATAAATCATAATGAAATTTAGGACTTATTTGACCAAATGCCCACTTTAATTGCATCCACTGTGAAGGATACAATTAAATATGAAATGCTTTGACAGAACCATATGGCTTTCAGTATACACAAAAGAAAAAGTTTCATGGCGAAGGCTTAGGTTTCTGCCTTAAGAACTTAGGAAAGGAAGAGAAAATATACTCAAGAAAGAAAAGAAAGAATATAGATTAGAAACTGGTGGTCATCTGAAAGGAGACGTAAAAGTAGCAAACCCCATAGCGTTATCAATAACCGGGACTTGAGGGTCAAGCCTGTGCTGTCAGTCTATGTAGAGCCAGGATGTACTGGGGAAGCTGGAAAGCTGGACTCATAATGTCCCAGAGGCACTGACAGGAAGTGGGGACTTAGAAATGGAGCCACTTACAGTGAATCTAGAATTGGGGAAAATTCCAATGTGTAGATAATACTTTTAAGCTCAGTTTGTCTATGACCAAAGGTTTAAGTTTTCCAGAGCAGGAGCCATTCAAAAGAGCTTTCTACTTCATTCCTTTGAGAAATGGTGACTGACATTTGTGAAAAATATAACTAAAACTGCTTTTCTCTATACCCCAAAGTGAAGTGAAAACAATGGTTCTGTTCATCTAGACCCTTAGGAGCAGGGAGGGGAGGAAGAAACAGCAAGGAAGTAAAATATCTACCCGATGCAAACCCACCAGACCCAGCTAACATCAAAAGGAGAAACCACCTAGACAAAATCAGGAAAGAATCATGAGGGTAGTTTTTTAAGTTACTATTTTAAGGCAGTAATCATCTCCCCGCCCCCTCTTCTCTCCACTCTCTCCGGGTCTCACTATGTAGACCAGGCTGGCTTTGAATTAACAGATATCTACCTATCTCTGTCTCCTGAGTGCTGGAATTAATGTCATATATCATCAGACAATTTTACTTTTATCTTTTGAGACACAATCTTGTTACTCTTTAAAATTATGTTCAAACTAGCACTCTAAAACACAACTTAATATCTTTCTAGACTCTAGTCTAGAGGAAAATCATGATACATTTTTATAGACAAATAGTGAATGTTCTCCACTTAGACACACTTATAAAATACTCAAGAGTATATGTATCCCAGAAGTAACTGTAAACAATGAAATTTATAAATACATTAGTAAACTAAACAAGCACCAATTTAGCTAAGATAACATAATATTATATTAGTTCATAATCTGGTTAATTATTTTTTAAAGATTTATTTACTTATTACAGTGTTCTGATTGCATGTATGCCTACATGCCAGAAGAGGGAACCAGATTACATTATAGATGGTTGTGAACCACCATATGGGTGCTGGGAATTGAACTGAGAAGAAGCTCTGGAAGAGCATTCAGTGCTCTTAACCTCTGATTCAACTCTCCAGCCCAATCTGGTTAGTTAAATACTGGAATTTACCATTTTGTTGTTGTTGTTGTTGTTGTTGTTGTTTTTAATTATTACATATACTTGTGTGTGTGTGTGCAAGCAAAAAGGGAACCTGCAGGAATTGGTTCTCTCCTACCACCATGTGGGTCTCAGGATTACAACTGAGGATCAGTCAGGCTTTATGCCAAGTCCCTTTACCTGATGAGTCACCTCATTGGTCTACCTTGCTGTTTTTAATTGCTATGCAAGATAACACCATTACACAGAACTAGGAGAACAGCAAATGTATATGAAACTATCTCCAAGAGCTCACATTAAGTATTTATCAAGTCTTCCACTGATCTTCCCCACATAGAATCCTTTATCACCCCATACCTAAGGTCTCAGCTCTACTACTAATGGATAGAGAAGTATTTACAAGAGAAAAATGAAAGACATCAGCTGTTCTGGTTTTCTTCCTGTTGCTGTAATAACACATTGGACAAAGGCAACTTGGGAGGCAGGGGGTTGGGGAGGTTAGTTTACAACTCAAAAATCACAGCCTATCTTTGAGGGAAGTCAGGGCCTGAACTTGAAGGAGGAGCTTGAAGCAGAAAGAATGGAGGAACTGCATTGTTGGCCTGCCCATTAGCTTTCTCAAAGTTCACTCACGTGTTCATGCTTATATCACTTTCTTAGCCCAGGACCACCTGTCTAGGAAGAGAGAGCTGCTCATAGTGGGACCGGGCCTCCCTGCATCAATTAATGAACAGAACAACACCTCTCTCTTAGATATGGCTATATACCCATACGGCCAATCTAATCCAGGCAACTCCTCACTGAGGCCTTCCTCAGATGCCTCTACTCTGTGTTTAGCTAACGATGAAGGCTGAGGAGGCAGCAGACAATTGGGATCACTCTCTCAGATGTACTCAGATCCAACAGCATCACCTACTTCTTTGACTTTGGCCTGTTCTGTTATCCTCAGAAGTCATGAACATTCAGTGTGAATGATTGCTACTAGCATTAGGAACAGAGTTATAACCAAAAAGTATCCTAAATAAAAGATTTTCAACAAAGACTTCTTTATAAGTGTAAGAATTATTAGTTTTCTCATCCATCTCTTCTTAAAATTTTGAGGTTATCTACTTAAAATTTCCATAATTCTAAATTTAAAGAGTGGAGATCAACTTAAGAACATCAAAATTTGTGCAAGAAATGGTGAGTGACCTCTTAAAGGCAGCTACTAAGTATTACTTACTTTAACGGCAAATTTCTTAGATGCCATGGTTTACTGATTCCCATGTGAGGTACAGAACCTGCAGAGAAGAAAACAGAATGCTATAGTTAGCTACATCAAAATATCACTTTGGAGGGATGTTTTATGGAAGATTTGACATATAAAATATCAGTAAGAAGTGTGAGATAAAATTTTAATTTTAATTGCCCTTACCCAAAATGTTATACAGTGATCTAATATGGTAATCTTCACACTGACCAGAAGCAAATGCACAAGCTCAGACAGCTTCCCTACAAGTATTCTACCAAATTTTACAACCGAGTCACATATACCCCAGGAATGGAAAAGGTGGCTTAAACGTTTAAAAAGTAATCAGTAGCACAGATCATATAATAATAGAATTTGACTCACAGAATGCATACAAAGAAGAAAGTACCAACTCTTAAAAGTTGTCCTCTGGCCTATGCCTGTCACTGCCTGGAGGGCCAGGTCCTGGAGACAGAACAGCCCGGAAACCCAGTAATGAATCTAAAACAATTGGTTTAAAAAAAAAAAAAAAAAAAAGACAAGGAAATAATCCCTAACGATATTCTGCTATACTCATAGATTGATACATAGCCCAATTGTCATCAGAGAAGTATTATTCATAACTGATAGGAACAGATGCGCAGAGACTCTAGCAGATGCCAAACACTAAGTCGAGATAGGGGAACCCCAGAGAAGAGGGAGAAGGACTGTAGGAGCCAGAGAGGTCAAAGACACCAGGAGAATCAACTAAGCAGGGCTCATGGCAGCTCAGAGACTAAAGAGGCAAGCTCGCAGGGTCTCTCAATGTAGGCTAGGTCCTCTGCATGTACGTTATGGTTGGCTAGCTTGGCGATCTTGTGGGACTCCTAACAGAGGGACTGAGATAAATCTCTGACTCTTTTGCCTACACATGGGACCCTTTTCCTCTTACTGGGTTGTCTCAGTTAGCCTTGGCATGAGGGTTTGTACCTAGTCTTGTGACTTATGCCATGTTCAGTTGATATCCTGGGAGGCCTGCTATTTTGTTTTAGTTTGGTTGGTTGGTTTTGGTTTTGGTATTGGTTTTTTCATTTATTTGTTTGGAAGGGAAATTGAGGAGGTAGGGAGAAGGAAGGTGGGGAGGGGAAGGATTGGGAGGAATGTATTGAGGGGAAACTGAAGTTGGGATATAATGTAGGAGTAAAGAATAAAAAAAGAGAAGAAAAAAGTTGATCCTCTGACTTTTAAACATATGCTGTGGTATGCATATGACACTATAGTCTCTCCCCTGCCTCCCCCCCACACACACAACCAAATAATAGTTAACAACTGATAAAATACTTTGAAAGAGAAAACCCCATAGGTAGAATTAGACATGAGCAACTCTATCCTCACACTAAGATGAGCAAAGACAATGTCTTCTCTTGCAACTTGTATTGAAATCTGTGTTAGAGAACTATTAGACCAGAAAAGTAAATAAAAGACATCAGAATAGGAAGAAATCAAACTGCTTTCTTCACAAATAACTTGTTCTTGCATCCAGAGAATTCTCTCTCTTCCTTTTATCTCTCTCATCTGTCTCCCTCTCTCCTCTCCTTTCTTCTTTCTTGCACACACATACACAAAAAAATCAGTTACAATTAATAAACAACTTTGGGGAGGCTGGTGGTAAAATTGGAACTTTATTTTACATTTTCACAACCATTTATTTAGTCATTATTCTTTTAATTTTGACTTTTTAACTGTTGATTTGTGTGTGCAGTGTGTGGGGTATCTGCACTCCTCTGGGCATGCACCTGTGTGTACACAAGTATGGAAGTCTTAAGGGAGTCTTCACCAGTCTCTCTCTACCTTATCTTTTGAACTCTCTTTGACCTGGAGTTAACTGATTCAACTAGCTTAGGCCAATGAGCTCTGCTCTTCCAGCTATCCTACACTGGGATTACAGACATTGTTACCACTGTCCTCAGTTTTTACAATGGTATCTAAGATCCAAACTCAAGTCTTTATGTTTGTACATCAAGTACTTGACCAACTGAGCCATCTCCTTAAAGAGAGCCAGCACAAGCTTATAGAATGAGAGAAAATATATGTGTATCTTACAACTGATAAGGAATTCACATCCAAAATATACAAAGAACCCTTATAAAACAAAACAAAATACAACCAAATATCATAGTTTTAAAATGGGCAAAGGACTTAAACTTTTCTTCAAAGAAAATTTTAAAATTGTCAATAAACACACGTGAGCCAGTATCTACAACAATTAGCTATTAAAGAAATACAAATTAAAACTATACTAAAATGCCACTCACTTTATATCCTCACAGATGGCTAAAATCAAAACAGAAACAACACTATGTGCTCACAAGATGTAAGCTAGAATTCTCATGCACTCCCAGTGGGAATGTAAAATATTTTCAACAATGCTTTTTTTTTTTGTAGGTCTGATGACCAGAATATACCAGAGACAAATAAAAGCATTATTTGTAACAAAAAACACAGAGGAGTTTCACAGCAACATCATTCAAAATAACCAAAACAAAGAGATAAACCAAGTATCAACTGATGCGTATATTGTGATATATTGTTTGTAATTAAAAGGAAAAATAATCCCTTTTATCAAATCAAACCATCTCTAGTCTAGAAAATTACAAGCATGTAGGTAACTCTACTAAAGACACACAAAGAGAAAATAGGGGATGTTTACGAGCTGAGACTTTCTTTTCTTTTTTTCTTTTTTTTTTTTGTATAATTCTGTCTTTAAAATTATTTTTACTAGCTATTTTCTTTATTTACATTTTAAATGTTATCCCCTTTCCTAGTTTCCCCTTCTGCCCTCCCCCGTTCCCCAACCCACCCACTCCTGCTACCTGGCCCTGGCATTCCCCTATACTAGGGCATAAAACCTTCACAGGACCAAAGGCCTCTCCTCCCACTGATGACTGACTAGGCCATCCCCTGCTACATATACAGCTAGAGCCATCATGAGTCCCACCATGTGTTTTCTTTGATTGGTGGTTCAGTCCCTAGGAGCTCTGAGGGTACTGGTTAGTTCATATTGTTGTTCCTCCTATGGGGCTGCAGACCCCTTTAGCTCCTTGGGTCCTTTCTCTAGCTCCTCCATTGGGGACCCTGTGTTCAGTCCAATGGATGGCTGTGAGCATCCACCTCTGTATTTATCAGACACTGGCAGAGAGAGTGTCTCTCAGGAGACAGCTCTATCAGGCTTCTGTCAAGCTGAGACTTTCTAAGTGACATGCTTCCTACGCTACCTAGATGACCCACAATGAAAATCCACATTTAGGGAACTGGGTTGATGAAAACATGGAGTCAAAAAAACAAAACAAAACAAAAAAACAAA
>NC_034592.1:119836928-119851928 GCF_900095145.1 Mus pahari | reverse complement strand
AAATACAGAACAGAGATAAACTCAAATAAAGAAAGTCAGTGACCTTCTAGATTATTCTGTGGGAAAAATCTAGGGCCATGCAAAATCCTCATTTGTCTTTCTTTAAGTATTTCTGGCCTGTGTGACAAGCTTTCCAAAGCAGTCACCCTAGTTTAAGAGGCCAAATGTTAACTCTAGGCTTCCAACCTCTCCATTTCAAATTTTAGCTAGCAAATTATTGTGCTTCTATCATCTTAAAAAGCTCTCTAGCTATTGGAGTAGAACAAAAAACTGCAGGGGCCTAGGATTTCTGATGTTACAGCTATAGTTTAAAACGTATGAAACCATCACTATTCAACCAAACACACTTTTGTTATTAAACTCTCATACCGAGGAACAAACTTTAATAAAAGGTCAATGAGTGACATATGAACAAAACAAAACAAAAAAACAAACAAACAAACAAAAAAACACCTCTTACCAGTGACAACTTAGATAAAGGTTAAAAGTGTAAAGAGAATTGGCTGCTCCTATGACTTCGGAGCCAGCCTTGAATGCCCAGTATGCCTATAAAGAACAAACCAAAACAAGCATCAACAAGGAAAACATCATTCAAACAACAAAATCTAACTTTTTTTCTTTCCTTTGTTATTAAATGTTGATCAGATGTTAAAATAATATAACAGGATCAATCCCAAGTATGGATTCTACTTTTCTGTCATTTGATGGTCATCCCAATCATATGACTCAAGATTTAGGGCTCCCCTTCGTGCTGAGTCTTCAGCCCAGTAAACCCTGCATGGGAAGCTGATAGTCCACATCTATTTATCATTGATCCATTATCAAAAGCACACACACAGATGCCCTCATGCACTCCAATCATGTGTTCAGACTCTAGCAAAGCACAGCCTTCTAAATGCTGCTTTTTCATATAGCCTGAGTCTATTCAACTCTGTGTCTCGAGTTCTTCCCATGAAATAGTTCTCTGAGAGTATATATGTCAATAACTGGCTCTGTGCCTGAATCTCTGTGGATGATTAGCCATAAACAGAGCCATTAATGTACAAGCAGACATCATGCAACTTACTTTATAACCTAAAGTTCATTCTGATAATTACTACTTCTCAATCAGCTTCATAGAAAAAACAAACAAAAGGCATTCTGATAATCATTAACATACTCTTCTTAAAATCTATTCCTTTCTTGTGCAAAAACTGTATCAATTAGAGAATATACCATTGGTTCACTGGTTGGTAAGGGTTGAAGGACAGAGGGACATGGGGGTAGCTGGAGAAATTGGCTGGGAACTGTTGGGTGGGAGATAGAGACTGGTGACAGACATGGTCTATAGCACAATTTCAGTGGTGGTTATATAACTCCACATAAGTCAAAACTCAGGAAGCCAAACCTTTTTCTATGACATGCCAATTTAAAATATTTTGAGTTACAAAACATTAATATTTTCTAGAGAATAAATCAAAGTGACATAAATTAACTTTTATATCCAAGATGTTTTAAAAGCTGTATTTTATAGTGCCCCCATAGTAACATAAATTAAATCCAACTTTAAGCCAACTTTGGTTTATTTTAACACAGTGGATGTCAGTACTATTAAAAGAAACTGATGGGCCATTTTTCTATAGCAGAAACACTAAGCCTTAAAATATAAGTGG
Organism: Mus pahari; assembly: GCF_900095145.1. Lineage (NCBI taxonomy): Eukaryota > Metazoa > Chordata > Mammalia > Rodentia > Muridae > Mus > Mus pahari. The sequence goes on along the minus strand of NC_034592.1, from coordinate 119,850,276 downwards.
TATTCTGGGAGCTCTGTGATGTCTCTGGTGTGGCTTCGTAAATCTTTACTGTGATATCTCATAGGTCTCTAATGTACATGGATTATTGTCCAGAATCCTTAAAGTAACATAGTCATAGCAAACTTTAAAGATTTAAGGTAGATTAAATGATTAGACACATACATATCAAGAGATAATAATTAGGCCTAGAGAAATGTCTCAGCAGTAGGAGTCCTTGTTGTTCTTGCATTGGACACACATGAGTAAGTCCCTACCTATCTCAGCAGCGCACAACCATCTGTAACTCCAGCTCCAGGAGATCCAATACCCTGTCCTGAGCTCTACAGGCACCTGCACTCACACATAACCACACATAGATACATATGCATATACATAATTTAAAAATTGAATAAAAATAAATAATCCAGTTGGTCAAGCCTGTGGTCCCAGTTACTCCAGAGACTGATAGAAATTACAAGTTATCCTGGGCAACTTAGAAAGACTATGTTTCAAAACTAAAATGTTGGGGAAAGGGGGAGGGATGTAGCTAGAATAATAACTCAGTGATAAGAGTGCTTGCCTAGCCAGTGAAAGGTTCAATCCTGAGACCTGATTTTTCTTGGTTTTTTTAAATACTGAGTCGCAGGTTAGATCCAGGGCCACATGCATTAGGCAAGAACTCTACCATTGAGCTACATCTCCAGCTACATATTTTGCATTTCTAAAACGTCATATTTCATTCAATTAAGGCATAAACTATATAAGAGAAAGGTAAAATCCCAACACAAAATGTTTTACCACTATATTCTTCTGTTTTCATAGTATATAGACAGCACTAAATAACTTTAATAACTTTTTTTCTATTCAAATAAGCTGGAGAAGAACATAGTAATGTGAAAATGAGCACACTGAAAACAAAAATCTCAGTGGTTATTCAGTTAGGGAATTGTACCAATGACTGTGTAGCCACACACTAATAGCAGTTAGCAATTCAAACAGGCTGAAGAGTCTCTGGATGTAGCTCTGTGATAAAGCACTTGCCTAACAAGCACTAAGCCCTGACTTCAATTTGCAGCACCACAAAAGAAAAAACTAGGAGAAAAAAAAAAAAAAAAAAAAAAAAAAAAGAAAGAAAGAAATGAGCTATCAATATAACAAAGATGGTTCTCAAAATAATTACTCATACTCCCTCTCAAATTACAAACGTGTAGTAGAAGATTCCTTTGAAATAAGAATCTAGGAAATGCGTGTGTATACTGACAGGTCGGCAGCTGCCTAGAAAACAACAGCTAGAGGAATTACCAAGGAGCACCGTCAAACTTCTGCGGGTGATGGATACGTTCATTATTTCACTGTGATGGCAATTCACCAGTGGATAGATGTAAAACACATCACATGGTACATTTTAAATAAATACTGTTATTTGCACTACAATTCTATCTCAATAAGGCTATGTTTAAAAGAAGATCTTTCAATTTAAAAAAAAATTATTTAAAAATCATCTTCCTGGCCTTGGGTAATGTATTCAGACCACCTTCTTTTTCAAATTGATACACAAAGTGGAGAGCCAAAGAATTTCAGTCATGGGAATGTATAATTAAAATCTTAATAATCCAAAACTTTTAATTATAATAGAATAAAATATATAGCTACAGGTAATATTTTCATAACTGTTAGTATATGCCAGGTCCTTCTTAAAAGATATTTTTTTAAATTATGTGCATGGGGGTGTGCCTGTGTGCAGCTTTGCACATGTAAGTGTAGACACCCGCAGACATTGAAAACCTCTGAGTTCCCAAGAAGCTGGAGTTACAGGCAATTGTTAAATGCCTGACATAGGTGTTAGGAACTAAACTCAGGTTCTCTAGAACAGCATACAGCTTAGCTCTCCAGCCAATTCGAGGTACTTAAGAAGCACATTGCTTGTATTAACTTAGCTAATAGGAGTCCTACCTTACAAGTTAGGAAACTCAAGCATAAGGGTGGGTCTTAGATCTCAAAGCTGGAGCTGGGGTGAAGGAAGTAGGATGTGCAGGCAGGGAGGACGTTTCACAACTGTTTTTTTTTTTTAACCCATCCACACTCCATCACTCTCCTTAGTACCACAGTAAAAACTGCAAACAAGCAATATTTCAGTGTAATAATGTTTTCCTTCATACTCATAAAACATGCATATCCACAATGGAAACATTCATGTGAGACTGAGTAAAACAAATGGTGTTCATTCTTCTTTCCCACTTAATAGACTAAGGAAACATCTATGGCAAAGTAACAATTACTGGGAAGCTGGTTGACAAGGTAACCAGTCACTGGGAAGCTGGTTCACCACCCACCCAACCTAATCCTCCCTGTCATCATGGTATTTTAAGTAAAACCAAGAGGGAAAGTGAAAAGCAGTCTTACTCCTAACAGCATGAAAAACATGTCTCAAATACCTTAGTGTCATCTATATTCCAGAATCTCGATTTCTATCTGCAACTGGTCTGAAGTCTGGTTTAGAAGCTCCCCAGGTGACTGTCATGGGCAGCCAAGGTTGAGAACTCCTGATTTTGATTTCTCATACAAGAAGACACAGAAGAAAGCCCGGTGTTACAAAAAGCTAAGGTAAGCCACAGTCCGAAGTTTCCAAATCAATATCATACTGTGCCCAAGTGCAGATTCTACTCATTCCAAGAAACATGCTCCCAGAAGATGTTGAGCTGGTTGGTAGATGATTACACTGAGCAACAAGGCCATACTAACTGGAGTATTAGCCTTACAATTATGGTTAAATACAGTACCCAAGAAATAGGAGAAGTGAGAGCATGAAGTTGCTTGTCCAGCAGTGCTAAAACAAACAAACAAACAAACAAACAAACATTAGAACATTATGTTCCTGGTCCCAGCTTTGAATATATCAAAGCAAGTGAATGCAAAAGGAGGTTTGGTTGGATTTGATCTTTAAGTTTACTTCTATATTTTATAGCACAAAACTAGCTAAGTATTCAACAAATTCAGTGAATGAATTAATGAATGGGAAGAATATACAAACACAACTACATCACATTTTAAAGTCCTCTGGGAGCTATATTCACCTCTATAGATGCAGAAAGCCATACAATTAATGATCAAATTTGCTGTTCCATCCATTTTGCTTTTTTATTCTATGGAAATTCCCTCAACATTATTGTCCCTTTAAATCTCAGTCTCCCTGAAGAGTGGTGTTTAACAGTTCTAATGGAAAGAGAAGGAAAACCTAAGAGAAAAATTGTGTTAAGTTCCAAAATCCAAAACAAAAATACGTAGTGGTATAAGATGGCCAAACAATGCAGTCCAACTGAGGGAAAAGCTGGGTTATCCGAAGTATCATGCTCTTACCTACGATGGTGGCGGGAGGTGGGTTCGGGCTGTGTGTGCTTTGTGACTGTCCAGGGTCACTGGTGGACTAGTAGAGTACCTGATCGGGAAAACTCAGACTAAAAAGGCGGCACACCAAGCTTCAGAAGCTTTGGCTTACTTCCCGTTTCCCGGTGTCCCCTCGCGCGTTAGAGAAGGCAACCAGCGCCCAAACACAAGATGGCATTATCGACTTCAGACCGCTGAAAGCCAGTGCCAGGACCTACGATGGCGCCAAAGCCCTGGGTAAGGTAATGGGGAAGCCAGAAAGAACTGCCCAAACGAAAAATGGCTTCCGTCGATGCTATCAACGCTTTACGGAGACCGAAATAAAAATGGCGGCAAAAGCGGATTTTTTTTTTTTTTTAAGAGATTGGAAATGCCATGAATACAATTGGCAGATAATGTATCACTGTGGGTCAACGATATGTAGTGATGGACCAACAACAACAACAAAAGCCGTATTTTCCGTATCACAAAACTATAGGGCAGGAGTAGAAAATACTTTTTAATGAGGAAGAGTAAAAGATACGTTAAAAAATAAAGGTGACTTTCACAGTGCCAGAGAAAAGCTAATTAAAATATGTTTAAACATAACTTCATAATGCTTCGGGTGGTTCAAGAGGATAAAAGACTTATCCCTGAAGAAGAAAAAAGAACGGGAAAACCAAGGAAATTAACCAACCGGATCCGGCACTGAATTGGAGACTCCCTACTTCAGCCAACCCTGCTCCTAGACTGGGCGGAAGTTTCCTGCATGGCGACAGTCTCTGTCTGCGCATGCTCACCCTCTGACGTCACTCGGAGGGGCAGGGCGGAGCCACTCTCTACAGTTTAGGGCGTCCTGAGAGAGGTGGGAATTGAGAACTGAGTGACAGGACTAGGCGCCTTGTGATTGGTCAGAACAGAGGAAACGCCACCAAGGAATGGTAACAGCGTCATTCGTCCTACAAATACCTTTCGAGAGAGCGGAGAGCCGCAAGTTCTGCCGCCTTCTTGGTGATGTGTCTTTAAGCCTTTCAATTTTGGTAGCGCGCACAGACAGAATACACGTCTGCCCGTAAGATTTCCGGTGACGGCCGCAGCTTCCCTTTGCGGGAGCTTCACGCAAACCCGGGAAGAGGGTTCGGCGGGAGGCGGGGTGCGCGTGAGTGCGCGCGCGTGTGTGTATAGAGTTGCGCATGCGGCTTCTTACGGCGCTGGGGGCGCAGGGCAAAGGTGGTGGCGCTCCGCTGCGTGGTTGGTTACCGTGCAAGCGCGGTTTCTGGCTTCTGGTGGCGAAGGTGGCCTGGCCGAGAGGTGCAGCTGCTGGTGGGCAGGTGAGAGGGTCCAAGCCGCTGGTGGAGAAGCCAGCCTGCGGCCTCGCCGCGTCCCCGCACGGAAAGGTCGCGAGTGGTTGGGACAAGGGTATTTGGGGGCGGGGATACAGAGGCACCTGGCTACCGGCATAGCCCAAGGACAGCTTTCAAAGTAGCTTCAGGATGCGACTATCTGATGATGGATCGGTGCGGGTGACGAGGAGTGGCCAGTATCAGGTAGAGTGGGAATAAAGCTTCCTCAAACTCACATGCACAAGAATTGTAACTGAAATGACAGGCCCATAATGCCACAGGAACTGGAAATACTTTTAAGGTGCACGTTATTTGGAGGTGCTGGCATCTTGAGAAAGCAGTAAGTTGACACGTTGGGGGAAATGAACAGCCTAAACGACTCAAGGCAAGCAAAAAGGCAGTTGTCATTCTGGGGTTTTACCCTCTGGTCAGGTAGCCAGCCAGTTTCTGAGATTTACGTATCTCATCATTTCTTGCTTTTTCCCCTCATTCTCTGAACATGACCCAGGCACTGCATTGGACCCAGAGTCTGGTTAGTGTCTACTGATACTAAACAGGCACCACCTACAATGGAGAGATTACCCCAAATTAGCAACTACTAACAGTTTGGATGTGAGGTGGTCTGGAGGTTGTTCGTTATTGTTCTTTAATGGTTTCTATGTGATAAGTTATCAAAGTATGGAGATTCTGCAATTGTAGAATACAAAAATGTCCTCTGTATGAAATAGAAAGCTACCTCTACTCATCTTCTGTCATACTGAGCCACTCTGTGAGGAACTAAGAAAGCCAAGGTTGTCTAGCTTCTGGTCTACAATGAGAATAAGCAAAGAAACAAAACAAGTGGCTGGTAAATGGCTCTTAACTAAATATTAAGAATATTGATTAAAACACATTGCAATTCAGAGGAAGTAGAGAAGTATGATTTTGAAAAAGACTCGAATCAGTTATTTTACTTTCATTCCTAAAGAGTGTTGAATCATGGATTGTTAGATGCCCTTGCATATTTGGTCTTGGCAAAAAGAACAAGCATCACTCCTTATTCACCTTAGTAGTTTCCTTAGTCTATCAATATTGCCAGCCTGTGTGGATAGAAAATGAGCACTTGAATAAAAGTAACTCCACTCATACCTCGAGAATATTGGAATGAACAGTAGAGACATTTGGATCAATATGGTATTTTCCTAATTTTGTAAGTTATAAACAAAAGATTAGCTATATAATCACATCACTCAAGCAGGAGTTTCTGGAGGTGCTTACCTTTAATTTTCTGAAGATAACTAATTTGTAATGGAGGTTAAAGTTGATTGTCATGTTTGCTCAAAATTTTTGTTATTGCCTAACATTTCTGTATGTGTAGAGTAGGTAGCCAGAAATTCACACATCTGATCACTTGGCAACTCTTTATTAACTGTCATCAGACAAACATAAGTGATGTCCATTCTGTCTTTGCAGCTTTTCTATGCTCTAAAAGTTTTCTTATTTCCTTCATAGCTTACCTGGCTTTCACACTTGAATGCTAGCTACCGTGTATCACCATATGTTCTGATTATAGACATATACACGCCCAAACACACACACACCCAAACACAAAGCCTGTTTTCGTGGGGAATCTGAATATTTTATTTTTATTTTCTTGTCTAACATAATGAATTGGAGGCCAGCACAGATTACATGTGACCCTGTCTCATATGTAATCTCAACAACAACAAATTTTCTTTTTTAAAGGCAAATGAAAAACACATCCTCCCTTTTCAGATGATTAAAGAACAGTACCAGCACTTACCTATCACTGATGATCAAAAAATAGTACCAGTACTTACCTATCACTGACAATCAGAGAAAAGTACCAGTGCTTACTTATCTGATGATGAAAGAACAGTACCAGCACTCACCTATCACTGAGTCCAGGCTGCAGCAGGAGCATGCATTTCACACCAGGTTCTTGATGTGGAAGTCATTAGTACTCTTGCCAGTGACTCAGCTGAGGCAGTACAGTTGTAAAGAGGATTAAGGGGAGATTTGAAGTCCATGCGGTAGGAATCTACAGCTCATTCCTTTAAGTCACTGTTTTATGCCTCAGCCATATTGACCTGATTTACTCGATTTTCTGAAAACTAGTTGGGAAAAATTAAATCTGGATGGTTATTGTATGCTGTAATAAGAGATTAAACTTTAACCCTGTAGTCAAAAATGTCACTCAAGTCTTCCAAACAAACAGAAACATGACTCCCCACTTCTTTATGTAACTTAGGAATATAAAGGCTTTCAGTAACTCTGGAGGTCACTAAAACAGTCGCCCGTAAACTCAGCATTAGGACTTTCTGAGAATTGTATTAAATGTTCCGAGACACTACCCTGGAGTTTTGGCTTCAGTGGTTGTAAACTGAGAATTTATATTTCTCCTAAGTTCCCTGGTGACTAGTGCTACGACAAAACAAGAACGTCATTTAGAGGTCCTAAGTGTCTTCTCTGTGTCTTGGGAAGATCATCTGAAATAACAGGATGTGGACAGTCTTGAAGAGTGAGGGGAAATGGAGAATACGTTGTATCCAGATTTCTGAGTTGAATAGCTTAGTATATTTTTAATCTTGTTTTGTTTTCAAGTATGTACAGATGTGTGTCACCTTGTTGTATATGTGCACTGAGTTGCAGGTGCCCTCAAAGGCCTAAAGGTCTTGTCAGATCCCCTGGAATTAGAGTTGCAGATGGTTGTGAGTCACCTGATGTGGGTCCTCTGCAAAAGCTTTTAGCTACTGAGTGATCTTTCTCCAGCCCCGGCTTTCTCTTTCTTTTTTCCTGATCCCCCCCCAACCCCACAATAAAATACAGGTATAACCACAGTGTGGAAGGAATGAAAATTTGTTGGTGTTCATGATTTAGATCGGTTTGGTTTTTGTTGTTTTTGATTAGTTGTGAGACAGTTTCATGTCATCTGAGTATTTGCTCTTTTGCTGAACGATGGATGACCTGCAATAATGCTATAATGCTCTCTTCTCGATTGTCTTGTAGTTCCTAGTCCTGAGACAATGGTTCAGTCAATGGTCCTATAAAGAAACAGCCTTTGTTTCTTTATAGTGGAGAAAAATGGTCACAAGCGTGCAGAGGAAGATGACCTTTAAGAGTGGTAGGTTGACATAGAAGAGGGACCAATAGTGTTGGAACTGACAGTGTGGTAGCAAATGAGACTAGACCATAGGTAACAGAAGTACCGCTTACTTACTCTAGGCAGTAGGAAAGGTTAAGATGAGAGCTAGAACAGGTACATTGTTACAGAATGGACAAGAAATAGAGGGTATTAATATCCATACAAAGATTAAAAAAAATGAAAATCTCAAAAAAGATGAAGGGTAGAAATTAACCCTTTGACTTTAGAACAGACAAGGGACAGATAAAAATCCCTGCTGTCATACTGAGAGCCAAGCAACTGGACATTTAATCCAGAACAATCTACATGATTTCCATTACCTTTCCCCACACTAGTGCCAAGGCCAGATGACAATCGGGATAATTATAATTCAGATATAATAGTATTAGATGATAATTTTTAAAAATCAGTGAAATGGAATGGGAGACATCTGAGACAGCTCTGTGTCCTTTCTAATGAATCACAGGCTGCCAGAAGGTTGGTACTTCTCAGGCATTAATCAGTTGCATTTTACACTTTATAGTTAGTGACATGCTCATATAAGGCTTTCAGTATTGTTTTATTTTAATTACCTTTACTGACAACAGATAGATTTTCCCAACTTAGATGTTGATCAAGCTGTCCTTGAATGGTGAGTGAGAAAGCAGTAAGATTATAGAGTGGGTAGAACTCAACTGCGAACCATTGGCTCATTGGGAGTGGAATTTTAGTTTTAATTTGGTGTATGTGTTTACATGACTAGAAAAGTCTAACAAAATTGGTGCCATTTTAGGGGAGATGTCTAGAAAGTGATAGGAAAGGGCAAATCATTATTCTCTGCCATGCTGGACAGGTTAGGCATGTACACAATATGGATTCCTTTCCTTTAAATCTGTACGTATAAGGCACTATATGTTGCATGATGATTAAGTCCAGTTAGATATAGCTATTTCTTCAAAGGTTGGTGTTTGGTTGGTTGGTTGGTTTTTTTTTTTTTTTTTTTTTTTTTTTGGTTTTTCGAGACAGGGTTTCTCTGTATAGCCCTGGCTGTCCTGAAACTCACTTTGTAGACCAGACTGGCCTCGAACTCAGAAATCCACCTGCCTCTGCCTCCCAAGTGCTGGGAGGTTGTTTCTTTAAGAGGAAAACTTTGAGGATCCTCTCTTCTAGCCATTTTTTCAGTTGTGCCTGGTGTCTGCACTAAAGACCAAACTTGGACTGTTACTTAAATTGAAAATAACAAGAACTGTTTTTATAAGGGCAGTATTTTTAAAAGAACGATTCAAGTCAATGATTGGAATTCACAACTATCCAACATCAACATTTTCATTAACGACAAAGTAATAGTGAATATCAGACACCCCAAGCACAAGAGCCAGGTCAGTAAATTCTGAGAACCTCACTAGTATTCTCTTCATGAGTGTTTTGTTTTCATATATTTTAAGCAGAAGGAACTCTTCACTCTGCCCAGAATACCAGCAGATGGCGCCCAGAAAACCTCATAGACAAAATAAGAATCTCTTTTTTAAAAAAAAGAACAAAACAAAGATGTTAGTAAAAAATAACTAAACATTGTTTTAACTGGCACTGTTATAGAACAGAGAAATCAGTAGTCTGATATAGAAACCCAAGTGTTTAGGATTTTCTAGGACACATAATTGCCTTTTTTCTCTCCATTTTACTTTCATTTCTGCCACAAGGCATTTTCTTTCAGCTTGAGAATCTACCAATCACAGAAACCCTGACTAAAGTCTTACTGAAGAATTGAAGAGAAAATCTCCTAATGCAGACGTGAAAAGAGGAGAGTTGCCATCATAGAAAAGAAATAGACTTTAAAGACACTTGTGGTCTGATATATGTAGTTCATTGTTGTCCTTTGGTGGCCCATATGGATGGTTGCCCAAAAGACTATAACAAGGTGGAAGTATAACTCTTCATTCAAGCAATGTTCCGTAGTAAACAAGCTAAAGTTAATGTAGCTAATCTAAGCAGAATGGATGACACTTGTGCTCTGATTTAGGGCAGGTAGCATGAGACCATAGTCAACCTCTGGAATCCGTGGCAGGCTCAGAACATTAAATGTGATGCACTAGGCTCATTTACCCCTGTGACAAATGTCCACACACACTGGGAGGTGTTCATCTTCATCCCATTGTGGAAATTCTAGGTCAGTGCTCCCCAGCAGAAGCTCCTTCTAAAATTTTGAATAATATCTTTTTTCTTTGTTTTGTTTCCATTTTTTCTAGACAGTGTTTTTCTGTATATCCCTGGCTGTCCTAGAACTCACTGTCTATACTAGGTTGGCCTCAAACTGAGATTCATCTGCTTCTGCCTCCTAAGTGCTGGGATTAAAACTGTGTACCACCGCTGCCCAGCTTGAAAAAATCGCTTTATAGTCAACTTATTTTTTAAATTTGCGTATTAGTAGTTATCTTTATTATATGTCTGCACACTGCATATGTTCTTGATGCCAGCAGAGACCTGGGTGTTGTATCCCCTGGAATTGGAGCTACAGATGGTTGTAAACTGTTTTTGTGGTTGCTGGGTACCAAACCCAGGTCCTCTGCAAGAAAAGCAAGGCCACTGAGCCGTCTCTCCAACCAATAAGTGAAATTTTATTGAAATACAATATTGTTTGTGTTGTTGGCATGATTTGAGACCATTTATGTTTTGGGGTTGATTTAATTTTCCCTTTTAATCTTTTCCTAGGTGTGCTGATGTCAACAGACTATGAGCTTTCAGAACCTCTGGAGAGAGTACAAAGTTCTGATGGTTATGGTACCATTAATCGGGTTCATACATTTGGGGTGGCACAGAATCAAAAGTAGCCCTGTCTTCCAAATTCCTAAGAACGATACCACTGAGCTGGATAGTCTGGGACTCGCAAGTCCACCAAAGAGTCAGACCTAGGAGAAGTCGCAGGCTTGCAGTTTCAGGTAAGTTCCATTAAATCTGGTCAATCATGTATTATTTCCCAGGAAGAAAAAGACTAAACTGAAAATAAACTGTTATTTTTTGTTAAGATACATCCAAATAGCCCACTATTTTTTAAGACAAAAGTAGGCATATTTGTAGTTCAAAATAATCTATGAGTAGAAATCACTGAATTCAAGGGGATGTGATTATATAATTCAAGTCCTAAAGAGAATTATTGTAAGTTAACATTTTACTTCCTACTGCACATAAAATTGTTTCCCTTGTAGTACACTGACTTACAAAAATAGGCTATGGAGTACTGTGATCCATGGGCTTAATTTACCAACTACTGTGATGGTCCAATCCATCTTGTCATTGGGCTACCCAATTATGCTGTTCAAATTCTGGACCATTTCTTCTCTGCTTCAATTTTACCTCCTCAATTAGTCACTTAGCCCAGAATGCATTTGTACAGAAAAGGTAAAGGGACATGCTTGCTGTCTGCCTTCCAAACGCTTCAGTGCTCTGGCAGTTTACAGTTTGGGTATCCAGTGTCAATTTAAGCATGTGGTTACACTGTGTGTAGTCCATGGCCATCACCAGTTCTGCAGTGTTCAGTGTCCCTTCTTGCATCTTTCTAAGTCGGTGCTTATGTTGAGTTTTGACGTGACCCAAGTAGTCTTCAGTGGAGAGCTCAGTTTGAGTAGTTTTTGCTTCAGGCCTAAAATGAGTCATTTTTACAAAGAGCCCTAATTCTCTTTAGGAGAAAGTAGTCTGCAGTCATACTTTTAGTAACATTTTACATTCTCTTGATTTAGAAAGCAAAATTTTGTTGATACTTCAGTCATCTATAGCTGAAAAAAAATATCTACCAGACATGTATTCAGAAAAAAATCAGGAGCATACATTTGGTGCCAACTTTTGGGAAGGTAACCATGTTATTAGATTAGAGTGGGTCTGATGGTACATGCCACAATCCACATATGTGTGAAGAGAAGGCAAGAGGGTCAGGAGTTAAATGTTACCCTTGACTACCTAGGATATTTGAGGCTAGCCTGAGCTACATGGGACCCTTTCTCGAGAAAATAGAAAGATGATTTACGATTTTATTAAAAATAATTACTATAGTTTAGATTTTGCTGAATCTAAAGTAACCGGTGAAATAATTCTTCAATCTTCACCTTGTTAACTTGTCAGGATTTCATGCCTTGCAGCATGGACTTTACTCCCTAGGCTTACATGGACTGCTGCTGCACACATGCATCTCCACCTGAATGTGATGACATTGTGTGGTGCAGAGAATGTGACAAGTCATGACCCCCTTTTCTCTTGGTCAGCTAGGACATTCATTTTTGTTGTTGTTGTTGGTTTTTTTGTTTGTTTTTCAAGACAGGGTTTCTCTGTATAGCCCTGGCTGTCCTGAAACTCACCTTGTAGACCAGGCTGGCCTTAAACTCAGAAATCTACCTGCCTCTGCCTCCCGAGTGCTGGGATTAAAGGCGTGTGCCACCACTGCCCGGCTTTACTAGGACATTCTTTAGGGCTTCTATATTTATTTGCATTGATCAACATTTTGGTGAGCATTAGTTAACTAGGGACTCTAAAAATGATTGACTAGTAGTTAAAACTATAAAATTAACTCTGACTTTAAACAAGTCTTTAAAGCATAGTTTGTATACTAATATAGTTGTTTTGCAGATTGATTCAACTAAATGCAGACTATAATAATGAGTTTGTGCAGTAGGAATACTAGCAACTACTGATTTAGTTTCTTTTCCTGTTGCTTTAACAAAATATCCTGACAAATTTGGGGGAGGGGGGAATTTAAATTTTTTTTTTTGCTTACAATTTCAAGCTACAGTTCTTTATTGTGCAGAATCTAAGGCGACAAGAACTTAAAGTGGCTAGTCTCATATCCACAGTCAAGAGCACAGAGCACTGACGCACCCAATTCTCATTCATATTCTCTCTCTCTCTCTCTATCTCTCTCTATCTCTATCTCTTTCTCTCTCCATATATATGTATATGTATTTATATATGTGTGTATGTATATATGTTAATTTTTTTCTAGAATCCTTTCCTTAGAGAATGGTACTGCCCACACTGCAGGTCTCTCACTGAGTAATTACCCCATTGAGTTTCCCGTCCCAGTGACTCTAGACTGTGTCAGGCTAACAGTGAAAATGAACCATCATAGCTGTCTTGCTGTCATGTTATGTACAAACAGAATTTTACCTAAATACATTCCTGTTCAAGCATACTTTCAAAGCTAAACAGTGATTGTTTTTTTAATTACACCAAATAAAGAAATTAAAAAATGTGGATTTTTTGTGTTTGTTTGCTTGTCTGTTTGTAAGATCCTAGAAGAACAAGGACATAGGTTTGGGTTATTTGGTTGTTGGTGTTTTTTTTTCCGAATTGAAATATAATTTTTTATCAAAAATCAAGTGACCATAGGTGTGTGGATTCATTTCTGGATCTTCAATTCTATTCCATTGATCTACATGTCTGTCGCTGTACCAGTACAATGCAGTTTTTATCACAATTGCTCTGTAGTACAGCTTAAGGTCAGGCATGGTGATTCCACCAGAGGTTCTTTTATTGTTGAGAATGGTTTTTGCTA
>NC_034592.1:119806491-119836033 GCF_900095145.1 Mus pahari | reverse complement strand
GGGGGGGGGATATAGGGAACTTTCAGGATAGCATTTGAAATGTAAATAAAGAAAATAATGAAAAATAAGAAATAAAAAAAGAAAAGAAAAAAATAATTTTTTTTACAATGTACTATGCTCATAGTTTCCCCTCCCTCCTCTCCCAGATCCTCCTTACCTACCTACCCTTCCAACTCGAGACTCACTCTCTCAAATCAAACAGGGAAAAAAAGAATAAAACTAAACAAACAATGAACAAGAAATATACATGTCAAGACATACACAAACAAAACCCAGAAAAATGCAAAGAGGCCATAAAGTAAAAGACCAATAAAGTTTTTTAAAAATGCAATGTGAGACAAAAAAAAATACATACACTCTCTAATGAATTTTTTTTATGTTGCCCATCTCTTAGCCATGGGGCCTCATATGTGGTTTGTGTAGCTCTCTGAAAAAGTAGTTTTTCCTATAAAAGTAGCTGTCAGCTGGAGATAGCTTCTGGGTTAGTAATAGGAGCTTATGTAATAGGAGAAGCTATTTCTTAGCACTGGAAACCCTTTTGTTTTGGACCTGTACAGGCCCTGTGCAAACTGCCACAGTTGCTGTGACTTTATGTGTGTGCCATACTACTATGTCTGGAAGATATTTTTCTTGGGAGTCATCCATCACCTCTAGCTCTTACACTCTTTCTATCTCCTCTTCCACGTGGTTCCTTAGTCCTAAGGGAAGTGGTTTGATGAAGATTTCCTATTTAGGATTGAGTGTTCCCAGGTCTCTCATTCTTTGCACGTTTTCCATTTGTGAGTCTGCGTCCTTATGTCCTACAGGAAAAAGCTTCTCTGATGATGGCTGAACAAGATTCTAATCTATGAGTATAATAGGAGTCATTTTATTGCCATGACCTCTTAACAGAATAACTGGGTTTTCCTCTAGGTTCAGTATCTTATCTATTTTCAGGTTATTGACCACTTTGGCAGTGTCAGGCATGGGTTCCAGTTCATGAAATGGACCTAAAATCCAATCACATAGTGTTTGCTTACTCACATGGTTGTACTACTAGTTCACCAGCAATAGTGCAGACAGGTCACTGTTGGAGGTCAAAGGGTTCGTAGCTGGGTTGATGTTTACCTTCCTCTTAGGGTATTGTGCAGAGTACCTTCTACTACTGTGAACACTGGTCAGGAAGGGTGAAAAAGCCTCGATTTTCTAATGTGCCGTTTGTCTTCTAGAAGCAAAGGAGTATTAAGTCCATTGGGTTCCCTTTCTCACGTCCAGTAGGCTTGTGACAGTTAACATTCTTTTTCTAAAAATGGAGCTGAGTATTAAAATTACTAAATTTGCTACCTATAAAGTATTATGGAATTATTCTAATTTTTTAAAATTTCTTATAGAAAGAAGCAACTTTGAATCTGAACTTGATAATAAAAGAAGAAATGAAAAACCCCAGTTGGATTAGAAAGAACTGGCTTCTTGTGGCTGGGGNGACTTTCATAGGCGTCCATCTTGGAACATACTTTATACAGAGAGTTGTAAAAGAGTCTGTGAGGTCTGAGTCCAGAGACAGACAAAAGAATATTGAAGAATGAAGCAAAATAAATACTTTGGATTATTAATGTCATTAAATTAATCTATGCTGGTTATTGTCTGAGACCACTTGATTTTGTTGTTGCTGGTTAATGCTGCACCTGCAGACTTTCATACCTGGAGAACAGTCTTTAATGTGCAAACACATGACAGTGCAATAAAATGAAAACCATGTGAACAAACTAAAGCTGCCTTCACAAGTTACACCTGAAGCAACATGTCTCGGTTAGAAGCTAAGAAGCCATCGATGTGTAAAACTGAACCATTGACAAGTGAGAAAGTCAGGTCCACACTTTCTGTCTTGAAAGGAATCATAGCCTCATGCTATGGCCCTTCAGGGAGGCTGAAGCAGCTACACAATGGATTGGGAGGTTGTGTGTGCACAACCTCCCAGTCCTCAGCCCTGCTTCGAAACCTTTCAGTCACCCATCCTGTACTAAAAGTCCTAACGTCATCCGTGCAGAATCATGTGTCCTGCTTCAGTGACTGCGGCTTATTCACAGCCATTCTGTGCTGCAACTTAATTGAAAATATTCAAAGACTAGATTTGACACCCGCAACTGCTATTAAATTAAATAAATACCTCTTGAGTCTCTGTACCAGTTATCTCAAGTCTGAAGCCTGTAGTTGTCGAATCCCAGTTGACTTCAGAAGTACACATACCTTCCTCAGCTTGGTGCACAGTATCTTAACAAGCAAACCAGCCTGTATGCTCACCAGAAAGGAAACAGATCACATAGGTGCTTTGATTTTGAAAGCTTTTTTACTTACAGTTCCAGAAAGTGCAGGAGAACAAATGGTTTTAGGGAAGAGTATAATCGTTCCCTTAAAGGGCCAAAGAGTTACAGATTCTACTGTATTACCTGGACTACTCATTGAAGCATCAGAAGTTCAAGTAAGGAGGTTATTACCCACCCAAAAGTCAAGTGCCCTTAGGGTGGCCCTCTTCTGTACATCTTTATCTGGAGATTTTTCTAATGCTGGAGAAGGAACGGTGGTGGTCCATTACCAAGTGTCCCTTGAGAGTGCAGTTTTAGGGCAGTTGCTTAGTCTAGGAAGGCAACTAGTCACTGATCATGTAGACCTTGTCCTGTGCCAAAAAGTAATACACCCGTCTTTGAAACAGTTCCTCAGTGAGCATCACATTACTGCCATCGACAGAGTTGGAGTGTCTCTGATGGAATCTCTGAGCAAAGTGACAGGTAAAAGCTTCTCCTGGCTTCTGCCCATTAAAGTTAATCTATCGTCACCCTTTCTGAGCAGAGAGGTTTAGTTTGTGTCACTGTTAATACCTTGAACATTTTTAGAAGCCACCAACTTTACAGAATTTGTATCATTTCTGTAATCATGTCTGTTGTTTCTGGAAAAGATTCCATTGCCCAGTTACTAAAAACTAGAATGGTGGTGGCCATTTCCAACCTCAGGTGTAGTCTGTTCTGATCTAACCCTCAGATATTTTATAGGCAGTTGAAAAGTCTAACATAATTATAAGGTCTTCAGTGTTGAACACAAAATTTTAAAATTCACAAAGCTTTTAAATCCTGTTACATTCAGGAAATGGTTTTTCTGGTTGGAATACTTCATTTTTCTCACTTTTATTATAACTCCAAGAAATATGTCAATGCTGGATGTTTACCAAGAATATCTATAGCTAGGTTCTTGAGATCAAAGGGCACCCTTTACTGCCAGGGATACTAATAGGCCTGGCCCTCAGACCTTTAAAATTATTTGGTGAGTAACAATCACAAACAGCAGACGAAGCACACATACATGGTTAGGACAAAAGTAAGTTGAATTCCTGATATGAGTCACTTCTCAATGTCCCTGAAACCGCACTGACAAACTCAAATTATCAGTTACGTTCATATTGATTGCAGTGGTTGCCTTTTGTTGAGCAAGGTCCACCTGTGTTTTGGGGCTAGTCATAAAGTCCTGACCACAAGCTATCACACCTGCCTTGTGTGTTACAACCCACTAAACTAATTAAAGTTCACCAAAAACCATGTATGCCAAACATTGGATATTGTCAACCTAGTGACCATCAAAATGAAAGTTACTAAGATCATGCAAATAGTTATTTGGAATTCATTTTTTATGATCTAAATTATCTACTAATTTGCATTAGTTTAACTGTTTCCAGCTTACTTTACCCAGTACATTGGGTAGTCTGGATTTGTAAATTAAATTAAAGTGTGGAATGTTGTCCTAGAGCACCAGTGCTATGGAAACAGGCACTGGTTTTCTGCACTAGTCCAAAATTGTCACTTAGATACCTAGAACACAAAATTAAAATTCCAACTCAAAGTTTTCTGGTATCTGGACATGACAGTACATACCTAATCCAGCACTTGGGAGGAAGAGACAGGATTATCAAGAACCTAGGTCCTCATCTACATAGCAAGTTCAAGGACAGTCTGGACTCTCAGAAAAAAAAAATCTGGACTCCAAAGAAGTGAATTGCTGCAAGTTATAGTTTTGATATTCAAATGTTAAGTGTTATTTCTTACAGAAGTCCATGTCAATTCCTTATATAACTTAACTCCCTCTAGAGGTTTTGCAAATATTCAAATAGGAATGGCTGCTTTGAGCTTGTGCTTCTGTAACTTCTCTACTGTCGTGAACTGTGCTCCAGAATAACCCTTTCCCCCTTAAGTTGCTTTTGATGGAGTATTTTGTTACAGCAATGGAAAAGTAACTATGACAAAGTCCATAAACAAAAATAGCCCAAACAAGCAAAGATAGCCACATGTACATTTGTAATTTCAGCATTCAAAAGGCTGAAACAAGAGGATTATTGCATGTTCATCTCGGTCTACATGGTGAATTCCAGGCCAGCCAGGACTACATAGCAAAATGCCATGCCAAAAAGAGGAGGGGGAGGGGGAAGGAGAGGCGGGGGGGAAGGAGGAGGAGGAGAAATAATATATCATTTAAATAGGATGTAAATTTCAGAGATCTAAGAAGATGCATTTTTATCCTATATTTCATATTCTTAATAAGCTTTTGTGGGGTCCCCTATACTAGCTAGGGATTAACGTTTGTGGTTTCTTGATACTTGTTTTAAGGGTCCCATCTTTGCTTATGCAGTTTATATTTTTTATACTTTACAAATATAGGAGCAACGCCTATTGGTTCTCTAAACCCAATAGTTTCTACTACTTATGGAAGTGTGAAAGATGTGTGCTCTGCAAGATTTGGCTCCAAACATTTTTTTCATCTTCTTCCTAATGAGGCCACTGTCTGCAGCTTGCTTCTCTGCAGCAGAAATGACACTGCCTGGGAGGAGCTGAAGGTAGGTGGATTCCAAGGCCTGCAGCAGGGATGAAGCAGTCATGCAAAGGGTCTTCAGGGTGAGGTCTGGGTTGTTTGTTTTGGTTTTTCATATTTTTCTATAATTTCTATAATGATATAAATAACAAGACCAAAAGGGACAGAAGAAGGGCCTGGCAATATAGCTCAAAGGTAAAACATATGTTTGATACATATGCGCTCCAATCCCAGGACCATAGGAGGGCAGAGGAGGGGCAAAGGTTCAAGTAATCTAATTTAACGGGCTGCTACAGTAAATTTGGAATATAGTGTACCTTCTGTCATTTCTGCATTTTATAAGAAACCTGAAATTTCTTAATAGGAACTTTTTCTGAGAAATTAAGTTGGATTGTATCCAGTCTTTTGGCATAGCGATACCACATTGCCATCTACAAACATGATATGCTGCATCCATAGCCACCCGGGGAAGCATGCCCATGCCCATGTGCCACAGGTTGAACATGGCTGAACTGAGTAGTGCTGCTAATGTGTATGAGTAATTCAGTCAGAAAGTGGATTTCTTAATCATTATCCATTGCCCACTTCTGAGTAGAGTTTATTGTTTTCTGTACATTTTATATAAGGGAACTGACAGCTTAGAAATTGATGATGAGTTTAAATATTCACATATGCTTAAAGATTCATTCATAAGTCAGAGATTTCTCTTTTTTACTTATTACTTAGTACTCACTATCATTTCTAAAACAATTTATACAATTGTATAACATTCATACAACTTAAGACTTTAATTTTTATGGAAATACCACCAAACCTTGTTAATGCGGACATTTTTAGGCCATATGTTTGTGAGCAAAGTAGATGGAAAGAAAATCTAATTCTGTAAAAGCAGACCATTGTGTCCTTTATTCTCTAGTCATTATTGGAAATGTGTATTAGTCACATTACAACTTTGATAAAATAGATTTTGTTCTTTGTAAATTAAAATCTGTACCTTTACACTACTGAGATAACTGAGTGGGTAAAAGCACTGAATACCCTGCCTGATGACCTGAATACAGTTCTCAGGAGTCACATGATGGAAGAAGAGAACTGACTCGCACAAGTTGTCCTCTGACCTCCACACTTGTACCATAGCACATGTGCACACTGACCTACATACACGCAAGATAAACATAACTTTTTTAAGTTAAGAAAAAATGTGGGTACCTACCACCAAGATGACTTAGGTTCACTTTGTAGAACCCACATAGTGGAAACTGTCCCCAACCTCTATTCATGTGTCCTGGCCTGCCCTTTCTCTTACCACTCACAGAGAGAGAATTGGAAATTCAAAAATCGGCTCTGAGTTCACAGTCTAAGATGCTGTGAGAGTGGTGTGGTTTGTGTACTAGCATGAGATCCCAATTTTAATTTGTTTCTTCCATAGCTCACGTGTCAAACAGCAATGCATGTCTTGCAGTTAACAATCAAGGAACCATGGGTTTTATTGGGAGGTGGCTGTACGGAAACACACTTGGCTGCATATGTAAGACACAAGGTAAGCTAAACATCCTCTGTACATTATTTGAACTTTCAACAATTTTTGTTTTGTGAGACAATGGCCAAATCATAATACTCTAGGAACCTTTGATAGTTAACTTTTCAAAATTCAGATAATGTAGTTGATTTCAAGAATGTAATATTTATAAATACAAGATACTAAATTGATTGTGTTGGTTATTATGATTCTAATATAACAAATGATCATGTTCTTTGAGTATTGTCTATATGTAAGGCATGTTAATGCTGACATTCTGTTATTGGGAATTCTGAAATTCTCCAGTTTCTGATGTTCTAATGCTCAGAACTAAAGGGCAATATAATTTTAAACAGATCTCAAGTATTTAGCTGATATGATAAGTACTTCATTAGTCTTTAGCAGTTTTGTCTGGTGTGCATTGTTTGTTTGTTTTTAAATCATACAATTGTCCTTTATATATTTAAGGAGTGACCAAAGGGCAGCCATTTAGAATAAGCTGATGAAAGGGTTAATTCTTTCATTCTGTCACATGACCAGAAATAGACTTTTCCTTTGGCCAACCATGTTAAGGTTTACAGCCTAGCAGGTTGACTCATACAAGCCAAGCAGCACTGTTGCCAAACCCTGAGTGATAAAGCTCACTAACTTTATGAACAAGAGTTTAATCAAGTATCCTATTTTTCTGAAGCATCTTTGTAAATGTTGCTTTGCTTTCCTCATACGAAGCAATGAGATGAGAGCCATACCCAAGCTGTGCAAATACATGGCTTGAGTCAAGCCCAGAGCATGTTTTTTCTCTGTTCTAATTATTCCTAGGCCTAGGCCTCGAAGCTTCTAGCCTCTGTACAATCTAATCTTCTAAGCTAACTGATTTGTCTAGCTTCTCTCAGCGTCTTTCTGAATTGCTCTGCTTGGCCTTGCACTAACATTGGCAACCTGTTCTAATCTTCTGGCTCTTTCTCATTCTCTGACTTGTTCTGTCTTCGCCTTTGTATACCCTGTTCTTTTTCAACCTGTTTCTGTAAAACTGCCATTCACACATACCGCACCCCTTCTGTCTCTCTCTCTCTCTGCTCTTAATAGCCTCTCTTTTCTGTGCTGTTATCATGAGAGTTGGGCATATCCTATCTTTAATTCATTCTGTCATATCTTTCTCTGATTCATCACTTTGTCTGCCCCTCAATTACTTGTCACTTTCAAACATGTCTGCTTCCTTCTAAAAAGTAACCTTACCTTCATTGTTAGGGATGAAAGGTGTATACTCAGGGCATATCTGTATTCCAGCCAGATCATATAGATTAAGAAGGTTTTTGGATGTGATCCCTTGTCAAAGCAGCCATGTTGCTGGATTAAAATTCCTCTACACATTTTCATATTAACTAATATGTATGGTTTTACTGGCCACCACCTTTAGGTTCATCACGAGTTAGAAGCTATTGTCAGCGATGATGGGTGTTCTCAGGCAAAGCTCCACATTGCTGCCGAAGCATTTTGCAGTGCTCTAGAGTCCGTTGCTGGCTCTTTGGAACATGATGGTGGTGAAATCCTCATTGACATGAAGTATGGACACCTTTGGTCCTGTCAAGCAGATTCTGCCTCTGTTGGTAACTGGTCAGATACGCTGTCACGGTGTGGCTGTGGTTTGTACAACAGCCAGGAAGAGCTCAGCTGGTCTGTCTTAAGAAGCACTTATCATCCTTTTGCACCACAAACCTGCCTTCCACAGGCAGCTGTGGGCTCAGCCAGCAACCTGACTGTGGACTGCTTCACTGCCAAGCTGCATGGCCTACAGGCGGCTGTAGAGACAGCCAATTTGATTTTAGATCTTTCATATGTCATTGAAGATAAAAACTAACATAAGAGAATGGCATATATATATGTTATGAAGCAAACTAGTTGAGGTGTCTAAGAGAGCATATTGTTCTCTCCCAAAGGCCTGTTCTCCATAGGTGAACAGATGATCTGTAAAAGTATACTTGTATACTTAAGGAAAATTATGGTTGTTAAATAGAAATATATAGACTAATAAAAATTCTCGATGCCTTTATTAGCATCACCATCACCCCACTTTTGGTGTCCTCACACACATTTAAGTTTGGAGGTTTACAAACACTAAAGATAGTATGTCACCTAGAAAAATGGAAATTTCCCCATGCTGCTTCGCCAAGTTGTTCCAACAAGGGGTGACCTATACCTTTCCATTGGCCAGATAGGAGTCTTCACTTTTCTTAGTTCTGTACATTAGCTTTTTGTAAAGCTTGATCCTTCCTTGATGTTACATTGTTGCTCTCATTTTAAATGTTGTATAAATTTGTTGGTATATTTTAATAAAATGATCTGTGTTCTCTAAAGTTGTATATAATCCTTACTAAGAAATACTGGAAATGTAACTAACCTTGCAGCCTCAACTACTTAGGAGGTCCTGACACGACCATTGCTCAAGCAGCGCTTGAGCCCTGCCTAGGCAACTCAGTAAGACCCTTCTCGGAATAAAAAGGTCGGGAGTTGAGCCGGGCATGGTGGCACATGCCTCTAATCCCAGCGTTTGGGGGGCAGAGGCAGGCGGATTTCTGAGTTCAAGGCCAGCCTGGTCTACAGAGTGAGTTTCAAGACAGCCAGAGCCACACAGAGAAAGCCTGTGTCGAAAAACCAAAAAAAAAAAAAAAAAGTTGGACGGTGGAGAGGAAAGTAGAAGACAGCACTTCTCTAATACTTGAAGAAAACTATTCAAATTCTGATGGTAAATTGTGGCATAAGAATTCTTGGTGAAAATAATTTCAGAGAAGGTCATTCTGGCAGAAATAAATGACAAGAAAAAATAATCATAAGCACATTGTTGTGATTAAAAGTAAGAAAGGTAGCTCAGCAGTTAGGAGCACTGGCTGCTGTTCCACAGGACCTAGGTTCAATTCCTAGCACCCACATGGCAGCTCACAGCTGTCTGTAACTCTACTTCCAGGTGATGTGACACCCTTTCTGGTCTCCACAGGTACCAGGCAGGCATGTAGTGTACAGACATCCATGCTGGCAAAACATTAGTTTATATGTATAAACTAATGAAGATTGAGATCTGAGCATTGCTGTAGAGGGTATGTCAACAGACAGGGCAGGGACCCCTGATAGCTACAGAAGAAGAGAGGAAAGGCAGTGCAGAAAAGAATGAAGTTAGTGACTGTCCTGGGACTTCTGCGGGCCTCACAGGACATAGAGCAGTCAAACTACCAATCTAAGTGAGTCCAACACTATTAAGATCTTACTAATAAAAGAAAAGAGTTGGGGCAGGAAAAACAGTAGAGAATTAGGCCAAATATATTAAAAGTCTTCTTTACTCAAAATGCTTGTTTGGTCTTATGGCCATGTTAGGAAATCTCTGTATGTTAGCTATTTAAAGTCAACACTACACTGCCCAAGTCCAGCCGTGGCTTGGAGAGGGATTCCCAAGAGAAGAGGTGTTTGGGAACTGGGAAAAGGATGGCTCCAAGCTGGCGGCCTAGATTCTGCTGAAATGGCTTTCCAGGCTGTACCCCCTTCTCTGTGTGTGTGTGTTTGTGTGTGTGTGTGTGTGTGTGTGTGTGTGTGTCTGTGTGTGTGTGTCTGTGTGTGTGTTTGTGTGTTCTGTTCTGCTCTAGACAGCTTTTTCTGGCTATTCGAAAATCTCTGGTTGAGACAGTTCTCTTTGCTAATAAAAATTCTAAAAGCTATCTGGATAGCTCATGGGTTTTCTGACCAAAGTCAGAAACACACTATATAAAAATTATTGGATCTTCCAACCAAGTCAGAAATCCTGATAGAAAAGATTCTTGAAGAGCAGTTTCGCTCTCCAGAGATCTCCAGACAGCTCAGCTCTTGCTAGAGAAAATTCTAGAGAATTGCTAGGGAGTCTCCTAGCTCATCTCATGTAGCCCAAAAGCCCAGTTTTTTTTTTATTTACATATCAATTCAGTCATTTTCTTCAGGTTTCCTTTTTGATTATCCTATGAATCAGCATCCTGTGACCCAAGCCCCTTAATTTTTAGGAGGCAGCAAGCATACATTTTCTCTTAACATTGCAAAAGAATTCAGAGATCTGCCTGCCTCTGTTAAGCACTAGCTGGGTGGGACCCTGTCCTGAAATTACCATTTCTACCACAACTGGGTCTGGACTCTCCGTGTCCCAAACTGACCTTGAACTCAGGAATCTGCCTACCTTTGTATCTCCCTTTGTATCTTTCTGACAAGCTGACTCTTAGTGTAGCTGCCTTTGTTAATTTAAATTCATAAAGCCCCTCATAATTCATATTGCATCCTTATATTTTTGCATAGTTGAAAAATTACACATTTTTAAGCTCACGATTTTAGAATTCTTTTCCACAGCCTTAAGGGCTGTCCTGAAGATCCCAGCTTTAACCATTTTGAAGAGACATAGTCATACCTTCAACCCCTGGACTTGTGCTGTTTCTAATTATTATGGAGTCATTAACGCTAACAGGGAGGACATTCCTTGCATGGAAAGAGTCCTCCACTGCTAGTACTGGTTCCAGAAAATATGTACATTATTACACAAATAAGCCTTACACCCACAGCAGCCATGGACACTCACGGAGGCTCATACTGGGGCACTGTCCTAGGGGCAGGAGCCATGTCACTCTGTCCCCATTAAAGCCACCCTGGGCTCTGCACTACAATTTAATGAAATAGTTGGCACAAGGTACTTAGATTGTGCATTATTGGTGAAAAGGTCAGCTCAGGAACTTTGGGAAGGTCATGAAACACTTGCCCCTCCAGAAGGGAAAGGCAAATTAACAATCCTCAGACCACAGGGCAGGAACCAACCTGAATTGGGGAAACATTCCGCAGGACAGTTTCCCACCTTCAGACAAGGGAAGTCCTTGTCACCTCATTCCCTAAAGACCAATCAGTTTAAAGGGTGCACTGTTACACCAATCATATTGCACCTAGTTGCTGTTGCTCTATTCTGCCCCTAGAAACCATAATAAAACTCGCTGAATGGGTGCTGGGGGTCACCACCTCTCCTTCAGGTCTGGGATGACCCCAGTGCACTGGAACAATAAATTCCTCTTGCTTTTTGCATCGATCCCACTTCACGTGGTTCACTCAGGGAGTCCTATGTAAGCTAAGGTTCCCCAGAGTCTTACATTGGTTTCTTCTGATATAGGAATCTTTGAACTCACTAGTTTGTATAGTTAAAGCGGAGACATTCTCATGAAAGAAGTATAATATATTTCTATACCAACCATCATATTTTCTATTATACTATGGAGTCATTCTTTATATGTATGACTTGTAAGTAAAATAGCATTCCTTGACATCACATAAATCCTGGCTGGTATTAAAGAGTTTTGTGAATAAAATCTTCAATCAAGAAGGGCTTGTCAAAGCATCATATTAAGGTCTTCCTTTCTGGTACTATCTGGGGAATAGTCAAAGCGATTAAGTAGGCCCTACAGACTTTCCAGGTAAGAAGTATCTTCTCTGAAGGAAAAAAAAAAACAAACAATTGAATAGTTGTTGTCTTCATTATGAATGTAGTTACATTTACATTTGGCAATAGCTGTATCCCATAATCCTTATCAACTTTTGCTACTTATCTACAAAATTCAAACTTATCACCATTATCACCCTGTGTTTTAAATTGTAAATACTTGTTTCTTTATTCATAATAATTTTCATAAAACATGGCAATCTTTGAAGACTTGTGTGTATATCAAGTCTTTGGTTGAAGAGATAAGTACACTGGTGTGCTGAGAACCAGGGAATATTATTATCTGTCATAGACTGTGAATTAGAAGTTTGGTAATATATTAAGAATATGCACAGAGGAAGTAGTCATGATGATCATTCTATTTTTTTCTATTTTTTTTCCTTAAAGTATTGTGATTTCATTTTTAAAAACACTCATTGAGTTCTTTTCTTGTCAAGCACTGTGGATAATGATATTTGGGTGGGGGAGAAGGTATAAAAGAAACACAATATTTATTCACAGTCTCTTGCCTCAAGGAGATGACCAGAAATGGATAGGTATTTTTTTATAAAGAAAATTGTAATTTATATAATTATTGTAAACATTATGCTGCTGTAATTACAGAAAATTTGGGAACTGTAAACCTGACAACACACCAAAGGAAAATAAAGCATAGTACTGGCTATCATGCTTTGGATGTAAGGTTTTCCCTCAAATATCTCACATGTGTAGAATTATGTTCTTAAAGTAGCAAGCTCAGAAGTATGTGATGTGTTTATAAAAAAGATAAAAAGAGAGGAATGTGTTTTGGTGGATGTGTAGTCAGGTATGGGTAAATAGGGTGCCTCCGTGGGCCCATGCTGAGGCATCCCTTCCTCCTTAGGGACCAGCCACAGGATGGAACAGTATAGAATAGAGTTTATTCAGGGCATAGGGAGGGGACTTCAGAGGGTAGTAGAGGCAGAGAAAGGTGGGGGGTGGGGAGGATAGAGGAGTAGAGGGAGGAAGGGAATGGGAAGAGAGTAGAAGAGCAGGGAAGGGGATGAAAGACCCACAAAGTGAGTACTTCCCCACATTCTGACTCAGGAGAGGCGATACCCTAAATCACCCATGAGAAATGGTCTTGATGCAAACCGCAAGAGGACTTTTATTCCAGGCGTGCTCTGGGGCCCACAGTCGTACACAGGGGTAGAGGACCGTGGAGCCCCGAGTATCTGGGGAAGGGAAAAAAAAAAAAAAAAAAAAAAAACACAACTCAAGGGGGTGGGGAGGGCATTATTGGAAAATACCAAAAATACCATTTATGAGTCTAGAGGAAGTAGGAAGTCACAAGGAATAATACCTGGTAATTGTGTGGTTATTTCTCAAGACAGTTTCTATGAGCCTCTAACAATAGCACATTTGCATATCGGGTTCAAGAATGGTCAGGGTGGCTTTTTTTTTTTTTTTTTGAACAAACACTCCCTGAATCCAGGAAGTGGGTAGGTGGAGAAGTATCGCTATCTGTTTTATGATTAGCATGCCTTGGAGCATTGAGTTGCAAAGGTCACATTCTCAAGCCTGGGCCTAAAGGCCTAGAATTTTTGTTTTTATGTTACAGTTTTTTAGGGACAGAGCAGGAGCAAGAAGGGAAGACTGTGGGGCAGAGCTTAGACAAAATGCTAACAGTATGGCTCTGGGGAAGTGACTGGGTTGTATGGGTTCAATTCTCACCAG
Source organism: Mus pahari (assembly GCF_900095145.1). Taxonomy (NCBI): domain Eukaryota; kingdom Metazoa; phylum Chordata; class Mammalia; order Rodentia; family Muridae; genus Mus; species Mus pahari. The sequence goes on along the minus strand of NC_034592.1, from coordinate 119,822,504 downwards.
TGCATTAATTCCTAGACAGATATAAAATAGGATGACATTATTAGGAGGGGATAGAAAACAGTACGTGTGTGTGTGTGTGTGTGTGTGTGTGTATATATATATATATATATATATATATATATATATATATATATATATTTGTGTTTTCAATTGTGTTAGACTCTTACGTTTCTGTTACTGTGATGGAACAATATGGCCAAGGAAACTTGTGCTTATGGTTCCAGAGGGATAAGAGCCCATCATGATGGGCAAACATGGCAGCAGGCAGCAGGCAGCAGGCCTAGTTACTGGAGCAGGAAGTGAAAGTTCACATCCTCAACCACACATGCAAAGCAGAGAGGGAAAACTGGGAGTAGGTTGAGGCTTTTACATCCCAAACCCAGCCCATCGTGGTGTCTTTCCTCCATGAGTGAGAGGGGGAGATATGCTGTACTCTTTAGTAAAACATCATTTGATTAGTAAATAATACTGTACTCTTTAGTAAAATATTGTTTGATTATTAAATAAAGATACAAAAAGCCATTGTGAAATGGAAGTTTCTGTTTGTATCATGTGATACAACCTCACTTACGCTTTGCTGAGGAAGACATACATGTTTTTGTTGTTGTTGTTGTTTTGGTTTGGTTTTGCTTAGGCAAAACCCATGGGAGTACAGATGATGTTTAGAGAGAGTATAAATAGGACTTCAACTGACAGTGACTGGGTGCTAACGTAGCTAACCTAGCAACACTTCACTGGGCTTCACTTTGTTGAAACAGGCATGGCAGAGAACTTCTGGGGCATCCCAGGCTGGTCCTGGCCACTCCCGCTGACTCATGCCAATTCTATGGAGGCCTGTTTCTGCTGGGTTGTGTCAACACTGCTCATTTGGTGACACTTTGGAACTGGGCTGTTGGTATCCTAAGACTACTGAACTGGACGGCAATGGAGATTGGAATCACCTCAAGGAACTCCTTCTAAACATGTCTGCATCCCCTTGTCCTATTTGCCATCTTTTCTCCCCTACCTTTGGATGGTGGGCAAGAAGTGGGTTGGAAGCATTTGAAAACCCTTATTAAAAGTAGGTTTAAAAAAAATCTAAGCCTACACCATTGTATTGGGATAGGCTCTTGTACTGGGTCCCAACAGACCAGACTGAAGTCAAGAAGCTAAACTAAGGTATGTTTATCTGGCTTTTCTTAAAACTTAGGCACTTCAGCGTATTTCCCTTGATTCTTCCAAAATGGGCACAGCTGTAGGATGGTTTAAGCTTTCATCTTTTGATCAAAACTCCTCATCACCAGGCAACATTACAGTAAAATGTTTTCCTTAGATCCTCATGGTCAAGTCTATTCCAGTTCTTGAGGATGCATCATAGTTGGGCAAAGTAAAGGTAACTTTTCCATGATTCTAAGGGGGGAAACCAGCACCAGAGGGCTTTTGGTTAGAAGCTTTGTGTCCCGCTGAGTTTAACCACAACTGTCTGGAACCATGGGTAGGCAATTATCCAGAGAACCTTGATGGGTTCACCTGTGGATACACATCTGAAAATAATAAATTTACGTGTATGCCTGTGTGCCCCTGTGTGAGTATGTGCCGATGAGTGTGAGTGCCCAAGGTATCTGAGTTGCAGGCAGTTATCAGCTGCCTGGTGTGGGTGCTTGGGTCCTCTGCAAAGGAAGTACCTGATCTTAACTACTAAGCTGTCTTTCCAGCTTATAAGTCTTCTGTTCTGTCTGCCTATTCTTCTGTGATATTCCTCGAGTCTTAGAAGGAATGGTATAAATATAGTCTTTAGGGCTGAGCATATAACCATCCATTTTTCTCAGCCTATTGATTAGCCAAGAGTCTCTTCAGTCACTGTCACTCACTGTAAAGAGAAGCTTTGGCCATTAAGGCTGAGCAGCATTTGTCTATGGGTATAATCATAGATGTTTAACTACTGGAGAGATAGCTCAATCGTTTAACACTCTGTTCTCCCAAATGACCTAGGTTGAATTCACAGCACCCTCATAGTGCCTCACAACTGTAACTATAGCCCTGGGGGAATCTGCTCCACTCTTACGGCCTCAGATGGCTCTGAACACATGTGGCATATAGGCCAACACATGAGGCAGGCAAGTAAAATGCCCATACACATAAAATAAATAAGTTAAAAAAATAATCCGTTTATAAATCAGTTTGTGAGCTGGTGAGATGGCGCAGCGGTTAAGAGCACCGACTGCTCTTCCAAAGGTCCTGAGTTCAAATCCCAGCAACCACATGGCAGCTCACAACCATCCATAATGAAATCTGATGCCCTTTTCCGGAGTGTCTGAAGTCAGCAACAGTGTACACACATATAATAAATAAATAAATCTTTAAATAAATAAATAAAGAAATAAATCTGTTTATAAGCATGGCAGACTAGGTAAATAACAGACTAGATAAGATCTCCCATCAAATGATCTCTCCACCCATGAGTTTTTTTTTTGTGACTGTGACTAGTGGGTGGAGGTTGGGGAGGTTTCAGAGGGTAGACTGAGGCCTTGGCTCACAGTTTTCAGGGTCTCATCATCACCAGAGAGAGTTCAGAGATGAAGCAAAGCAAGGAACAGGCAGGGAATTTGTTAAAGGGCAAAGTGCCCACTTGCAGATGAGTATGGATTGGCTCCTCAAGACAGAGCTGAGAATCTAGCTATCTTATATTTTATAAGCCAACTCTAATAGAGGGAAGGGTTGTTCAGGAGTTATGGTGGGGAGGGGATGGAGTAGAAGGTGTAGGGATTTCAAGACTAGGATTTGCCCCATGTTTCTGTCTTTAGATGGGATTTCTGCAAGTGGCATGGCATCAGATGAGTGAGGGGAACAGGCCATTTGCCAAGTCTAATGATATAAACAAAGATACCATAATAAAGGAGCAAAGGTCAGTTAGGAGGTCACTTGTCTTGGCCATTTTGGTCCCAGCTGGTGAGTGTTCCTATGGCTTTATTGTTTAAGTTGTGGTACCTGCGGTAACACAACCCAGCCATTACCCTAGGATCTAAACCACCAGTTTTCCTATTTTTTCCCCCCTGTGCTGTCTGGCATACCTCATTATACCATCAGAATGTTGCTTAAATTTAACCCAGATTCCTCCAGCAGCTGAACAAATTTATCTCTACCCTTGAAGAAAAATTGTTGATTACAGCTCCATGGTCCCAGGTGTGCTTTGGAAGTGAAAATTCTGGATTGTCGTTTGCAAATGAAGCCCACGCATCGCATATCACATTGCAAGTCCAGGGGAGACCTAAAACTGCATTCGATAGCAAATGCATTTAAATCAACACAGTGAGACACACACAAAAAAAAATTTCAGTAAGTGAGATAAATAGCTATTGTATCCAGTCTGATAGCCTTGGCATTGCATTTAAGAGAAACACCGTTTTCAGTGCTGTCTCAATTTGGGCAGCATGAGTGGGAGACTGCAAATTCCAACAGGGAGGTGAGAGTTCCTGTTAACAAAGAGAAGGAAACATGGATTGCAAAGCTAAACAGAAACAAATGAACAACAGCAGCAGGAACATGCTGGAAAGGCTCCTTTAATAGGTTTCTTCCCACAAGCAAGCTGGATTTCCATGCAGATTGCCTACCACCTGGGGGTCAGGCTCAGAGCCCCAACCAGGAGACTTTGCAATAAGAAAAACTGATTTGGGTGGTGGAGGTTTGGGGAGAGTTGGCACTTGGGAGCTAATAAAGAGCTTTGGGAGCACACAGAAATGGCATCTTGTGTGTGAGCTAATTATTTTCATGGCTGATTCTTCCCCCCACCCCCCAAGTAGCTCACAGCTGGCTCCTTTTTACTTTTCCCATTATAGTAGTGCATCTGCATGGATGAATGAACCATGGGTGGTTCAGGAGGCTTTGGCCGACCCTCAGATAGACCTATTGTTCTCCTAGACTCTTAGCAACCCCCTGACATGGCCTGAGCTCTTTTCATTATGTATCTTGAAACATGGGTCCTTCTGTGTCCTGACTGCTTTTCTTTGAAAGGAAAAGAAGGAATCCCCTGAGTCCCCTGATTATTTAGCTGGCCTTTTGCTCAAGGATCACAAGAGCTCCAGCTTCATGAAAAGAAGGTGGGAGCCGGGAGGCAGTAACCCTTTTATAAGAAACACATGCAGCTTTTTTTTCTCCACCTGTTCCTGAGAAATTTTCTTTTGGCATTAGCCTTTAAATATTGAATAGAAGCTGTGATATGATAGATCAAAGCCAGGTTAGATATTCAAAAGCAAGTCACTTCTTCTTCAGATATGTTAGCTGAACAGAAACATAAAGCCCTTCGGAAATTTAGTCACTCTTAAAAATTGCATGGCCTGCAATTTTTAAGAGGGGGGGCAGGTGAGATAGTTTAGTGGGGAAAACCAGGTGCTTGTCAGCCAAGCCTGATGGCCCAACATGGATTGTCAGAACCACAGGATGGAAGGAAAAAATAGCTCCCACAGAATGATTGTCTTCAGTTCTCCATGTGTGTGTCTTGTCATGTGTCCATTAACATATGTGTGCATGAACCCACACCCACACACTACACACAGATACTTGCACACAATACACAGAATTGGGTAAAATAAATTTTAAATTTAAAAAGTAATGAAATGGCAAAATTCTTTATTATGTAAATTTATCTAATTATGATAATTAGGTAAATTTTATTTATATATGTCATACAGACACAGACATACATGCACCATAAAAGAATTGATAAATGACCGACATTGTAAGAAATACATATTCAGTCACTGCCTGACATTCAAGAATTGGCTTCTAAAGCTTTTGTCATTTCCTAGTGAAAGGAAAGGGCTGGGGGTAGGAGGAGGCAGAAAAGAGAATCTTTTGTTATAGGATTTGGTTTTATTCCCAGGTTCCTAATACAAGAGTTCCTAAGTCCTTTAAAATCTTTGGAGTAAGGAAGCATTTCTATTTGCCTGCTCAAGAGATGACTGATGTCTGGAAGCCCCTGGATGGTTTGGGTTGTTGGGGGGGGGCGATGCCTGAGGGGTTCCTTGTGATTAGGCACAACTTTCAGCTCCACTTTGAGACCTCCAAGGATTTCCTGATGATTTAACCAATCTTTCCAACATAACAGGAACTTCATAAAAATCCTAAATGATGGGGTTCAAAGTTTCTGAGTTGGGAAATGCATGGATGCACTGGAAGTTGGCATGCCCAGAAGGGAATGGAAACTCCATACTCACCCTGTACCTTGCTCTGTGTGTCTCTTCACCCACCTGCTTCTATGGATCATCAGTAATATCGTTCACAATAAATTAAGAAGCCTATGTTTCCTGGGCCATGAGCACCATTTTAACAACAGAGATTCTGAAGAAGGGATTGTGGGAACCTCTCAACTATAGCCAGTTGGTTCAGAAGTGCAGGTGTCAATCTGGACTTAAGTAAGAGGAAGTCTTGGGGGCCTTATATCTGATCCTGTGGGGTCTGTGCTGACTCCGTATAGAGTCACAATTGCACAGTTGGATATTCACTGGGCATGTATAGGGAAATGAAGGCTTGCTGATATGTGAAATCTGAAAATTTACTGTCATAATTGTAGTGAGAATTTAGAAAGCCAAGCCCAGTGGTGACCTGTACCTGCAGTTCTAGCACAGGACGAAAAGGAGTCCCAGCAGCTGGACTATGTAGCCACTTTGCAGAGAAGGTAAAGAAAGAAACATTTCTTGTTTTTATTTTATTTTATTTTTCTATTTTCACGACTTACCACAAATGTTACATATTCTGTAAGCCTAAATGAAGAAACAGAACCTAGTCAGCAGCTTGGAAGCCTTTTCTGGGACCACCCCAAGAGTGGCTACCATCTTAAAGGAAAGTCATGGGCAAACTATTTGTCTTCAGTTTCATGCTTTGGTTATGCGTTTTTTCCTTAAACATGATATTTGTGAGCTCATTCTACAGTTGTCTAAGTTGAAGTTCAGCTGGGTTTTTTATTATTATTATTATTACTTTTCTCTGCTGGGTGAAATGCCACTTAAATGTTATGCACTGTATCAAAGGAAAAAATTACAACAATTTTATTTAAGGATCTTAACTAGACTTTTTTTCAATTCTAGAGCTAGAAAGCACTTCGTTTCATAAAATATGATGAGTGTTCCAATGGGCCAAGCAGAAGAGGGTTTCTTACCAAGAAAAACCTGAATAAGCTCTCTAGCTTCACATTAAAAATGAGTAATTTTTGAGGCTGCACAGTTGACAAGTGCATTGTTACTTTCTGCTTGCTTTGTTGTAATAAACTCACTCTCTGCTGTGTGGGCTTTGATCACAGTTGCCTAGATTAATTTTCAAGGCACTGGAGGATGGTTTTTCTGAAGAAATTTCCCTCTTGAGTTTGCCTATAGATGTCCAATAGGCAGACAGGAATAAGATGAAAAGCTTTTACATCTGTCTTCATGCTATTTCTGCCTCTGAACTGGCTAGTTTTGTTTTTGTTTTTTTGTTTTTTTGTCAACTTGACATAGGATAGAGTCACCTAGGAAAAGGGAACCTCAATTAATTAAGTGACTCCATACCATAAGATTGTCCTCTAAGTAAGCCTGTAGTGCATTTTATTGAGTAATGATTAATGTTTGTTATGGGAAGGGCCAGACCATTATGGGAGGGGCTACCCCTAAGCAGGTGGCGCTGGATAGTGTCAGACAGCAGGCTGAGCAAGTCAGGAAGAACAAGGTGCCAGTAAACAGCACGTCTCCATGGTTAATATCTCAGTTCCTGCCTCTTAGATCCTGACCTGCCTTGAGTTCCTGCCCTCAAATGATAGATTATGGTCATGATGTATTGGCCAAATAAATCCTAAGTCACTTTTGGCTATGGTGTTTTATCACAGCAATAGAGACCCTAACTAATGCAGCCTTCTTTGCCATCTTAACCTTTTGTCTAAAGACACATAACACCCCACTATGAGCAGAAACACCAGACTTTGAAAGGACCAACAATAGGGACCAGTGAGATGACTTAGCCGTTAAAGGCACTTGCTGCCAAGCCTTATAACTTGAGTTTTCCTGGATTCCCACACTGTGAAAGATGAGGACCAATTTTCTACACATCGTCCTCTGACTTCCATAAATATATGAGAACAAAAAAGAAGCAAAGGGAAAGTGGTATTGTAGAGCTCTTGGGGACAGCTAGAGTTACAGGTTCTAAGTGATTTTATCAAAGAATCGAGAAAACGTGGGCAAACATGATAGTGGAAAAGTTTATCTAAAAGAGATAGAAACGGGAAGGTGGACACACTGTGAAGGAGAATGATGTTGGGCAAGATGGCTCCAGGGCGCATTTTCTTTTGGAGCTTCTTTCATATGAGTTTAGACAGGGTTGATGCTGAGGCCCTTGGTTAACATTTGGGCTGTTATCACTCTGGCGAATCTGCATGCATGCAAGCCATTCATCCCATAGTTTTAAGTGTACATATGCCCCATTGTACCTAACAGGTTGTTTCAAGGACCGGCTTGCCCTCTCTGCCCTTGTGCAAAATGCTGGCTTAAGTTGGACTTCTTACAAGCAAGTAGCTTTTCAAAAACTATTCTGGTAGATTGGTGCCTTTCAAATTCCCTTGCCAGGAGGCGTGTGTGTGTGTGTGTGTGTGTGTGTGTGTGTGTGTGTGTGTGTGTGGCAGGGGGGTGCCGGGTGGGAATGCTGAGCTGATCAGACAGCTGATTTGGTTGATCCAATTGAGTCCTCCAGATCTCTGGGTAGCTTTGTGTAATTGACCTGAAGCTTTTGGCAAATCCATTTGGAGTTGCTGAGTCCTTGGGGGGTTTGGGGTGGGGGATGAACTGTATGTGCTTTTTCAGATAAAAGAAGATGAAGTCAAGAAAAACTGAGAATAGAATAGGTATAAATGGATAAAAAAATTACTAAGTACCATCTTTTCTTCCAGCATAGAGACCAGAAGGACTTACATAAGACATTTTGTCCTATTAGCTCCATGAGGATATTTTGGACATTGTGTTGGACTATTCCCATTACAACATAGAAACAATGTTCTTCTTTAAATTACTTCCAGGCTCTCCCTTGCCTCATAATAAATGTTTAAGGCCCAGTTGTTTTGAAGGACCATTTTGTAATAGAATTGCTTTGGCCAGTTCGGTTGAGATGACATAATTTATCTCAAAGTTGGACAAGGCCCTGTGTTGTTTCCCTAACAGCCTTAGCTGTTGCTATTGGTAGCTTTTGTTGGATTTCCAGTGAGCTTGCTCCCAGGCAAAACTACCAGCCCCAAATAATCTACTCGAGGCTCTGCCAAGTGGCACATCAAAAAAGATGCTTACTTGCAAAGGCAGATATTGTTTTATATAGGAAAAACAATGAGGCATTTTCCCTGACAGTGTAGAGGTCTAACATCACCTATCTAAAAGATCTCCAGAAAGCAAGTACTATTAGACAGGCCTTTCACCCACAAATCTAACATGGTCCTTGAGAATCTGCTAGTTTTACTTGCAGATAAGAAAATCTGAGGTCTGTGTAAAGCCATGCATTCTGATAAGATCTCATGTTTGGATCTGAGTAGATGACAAGTTTGTAATCCCAAGGCTTACCTTGTAGAGCTTATCTCTGAACATCTAAATCAGTCTCTCTAGATGGGCTAAATCTTTTAGTTTGTTGGCTGGGTTTGTTATTTAGGCTTTGTAAATACAAAATGTCTCTGTTAGGATTTTTGTGGATCCCATAGGAGCTAAGAGGAGACCAAACTGTAGCTAGTAAGGAGAAAGAAATTTTCCTTAGTGGGTTTTTGTAGGTTAGGGGCTTGAGTTCACCTGGAGGTGGGTCTTCTCCAGTGAGAGTGAACTAGACCATTCATAAGATTAGTTAGAGAAGGTAGCTATGAAAAGCAACAGAGACTAAAGGTAGTTTTGAATAGGATTGTTATGGATATCTTTAAGGTTAGTCATACCTTAATAAATAAGTAGCTTTGTACTTTTTCACAGGGAACTATTTGGGCAAAAATGAGTTTCCTATTCATGGGCTAGTGCCCCATTCTATATATATATATATATAGTCTTATTACAGAACCAATAGTCATCCATTCAGAAGGGGATTGGACTGTTCCTACATGTTTGCTTTTTTAAAATTTATATTTATTTATTTATTTATTTATTTTACTTATTCACTTGATATCCAGCTTACTAAGCCCCTCCCTACTTACCCCCTCCCATAAACCTACCCCCAATTCCCCTTTTGTTCTCTGAGAAAGTGGGGTTCCCTTGGGTGTTCCCCCACCCTTGCACATCAAGTCTCTGCGAGGCTAGGCACATCCTCTCCCATTGAGTCCAGACAAGGCAGCACAGCTGGAAGAACATATCCCACAGACAGGCAAGAGCTTTTGGGATAGCCCCAGCTCCAGTTGTTCAGGACCCACATGAAGACCAAGCTGCATATATCTGCTACATATTTTGGGGGAGGCCTAGGTCTAGACTGTGTATGTTCTTTGATTGATGGTTTGAGATCCCCAAGAGTTCAAGTTAGTTGACTCTGCTGGTGTTCCTGTGGAGTTCCTATCTCCTTAGAAGCCATAATCCTTTCTCCTGTTCTTCCCTAAGAGTCCCCAAGGTCCATGAGTCAGCTGCTGTGTGGAGCCTCTCAGAGGAAAGCCATGCTAGACTCCTGTAAGTCTAGCATGTTTGCTTTTAAGTAGGTTTTTCCTGAAGACCACTCCTGACCTGGTGGTGGTTGTGGATAACCTCAGCCTCAAGTGTCAACACATAGACAGCAAGAATGGGTGAGATTTAAAAGGGAAATACTCTGATTGACTAGCCCAAAAGCTGTGGGGTTTTTAGGGAGTTGGAACATGAGAGCGAATAGAAATAATGTGTGAAGTAATAAAAAGAGTAAAAGGAAAGTGTGTGTGTGTGTTTAAAGGATTTATACTATTGAAAAGCAGGACAAAAGCTCAACTAATGTTAGCTCTTGCGTGTATAAGAATGATTTCACCCAAGGAAGTAATTATGTTCTTTTCCAGTATAAGAAGGATTATTCCCAGAAAAAACTATGACCTAGAATCAGAATAGTATCTGTCTTTAAGCATCTGATCAATCATTACTTATCTGCTTTGCTGCATATTTTCAGAAGAGAAATTTTGGAGTTTCCAGTGTTTCATAGTACATTTTTTTCTATTCTGCACTTTTCAGACATAGGAGCCCCTAGAGTGGCAGGCTTCATCAAGAGATGCACATACATCTACCCATCCTTGTAACAGTTAAGGCTGTGGTGGAGTTTCCAGCTGTTGTACAGCAATTTCCACTGCATTGAAACACTTCATTCTGCAGAAGAGTCATTTAGATTCAGAAACTAAACAACACACTTATATCAGGAAGTCCCTGAAACTTGCCAGATTCGAACAATCTCTCCCTCCCCATGGTAACATAAGTACTAAGATTTGCTGAGGAAAAGAAGCTCATAGCCATCCGTAATGAGATCTGATGCCCTATTCTGGTGTGTCTGAAGGCAGCTACAATGTACTTAGATATAATAAATAAATAAATCTTTAAAAAAAAAAAAGAAAAGAAAAGAGGACTTCCAGCCTATATTTTGACCTGACTACATATTGTACAGAGAGCTTTGGGATTCCAGTTTCCCTCTGTCTTCATTCTTGCTAGAATGGGTTTTGTTGATGTAGCTGCCTTTGCATCAACCATGTTCCTCCAATTAACCTCTTATCCATGCTCCTGTTAGTAACTCCAATAAACTCATTGATTCACCAAATTTGACTTGCTGCTATCATTAGTCTGGTTTCTTGTTAGTTCTGTATCTGGGATTTGTTCATGTCTCCCCAAGAACAATATCAAACAATGTAATATCCCTTCTACTTATGTGTTAAATTTTCACTAGGAAGCTTTTCTTCCAGTTTTTTTAAGTTTATTTAATTTTTTATTTTATGTGAGTGGGTGTTTACCTGATTGTATGCATGTGTACCATGAACATACCTGGTACTTGCAGAGTCCAGAAATGGAAATAAATTGCCTATATCAGGGCTTAAGGCAATTGGGAGCCACCCTGTGGGTCCTGGGAACTGAACTTGGGTCCTGTACAAGAGCAGCAAGTGTTCTTAACCACTGAGCCACACGCCCCCCCCTCCCCCAGGTTATTGCCAACACGTGTTCTCCTGATTTGACCTTTAAAGATGGTAAGTTAAGGTCTGGAGCCAGGTGTACTTAGGTCTTGTACTCCTGGATAGCTTGTTGGATCTTACCAAAGTCAAGAAAAGATCTTAGTGGATGAGTAGCTAATTGTCTTAGTTTGGGTTTTATTGCTGTGAAGAGACATCATGACCACTGCAACTCTTATAAAGGATAACATTTAATTGGGGCTGGCTTACAGTTTCAGAGGTTTTGTCCATTATCATCATGGTGGGAAGCATGACAGCACCCAGGCAGACATGAGGTTGGAGAAGAAGCTGAGAGCTCTACATCTTGATCCACAGGCAGCCAAGAGGAGACTGCTTGCCATATTGGGTGTAGCTTGAGCATAGAAAAACCTCAAAGCCTGTCCCAATAGTGGCACACTTCCTCCAACAAGGCCACACCTACTTCAACAAGGTCACATCTCAACAGAGCCACCCCCAATGGGCCAAGAATTCAAACACATGAATCTATGAGGTCCAAACCTATTCAAACAACCACAATCCATTCCCTAACCTCTATGGGCTTATAGCAGTAACATAATGCTAAATGCATTTAGTCCAACTTCAAAAGTTCCCTTAGTCTATCACAGTCTCTACAATGTTTACAAGTCCAAAGTTCAAAGTCTCTTCTGAGATTCACGCAATATCTTAACTGTAATTTCCTATGAAATCATAATAAAAAGCATATCACATATTTCCAACATATAATGGCACATGATATGCATTACCATTCCAGAAGGTAGGGAAGGGAGCACAGTGAGGGAATACTAGACCAAAGCAAGACCAAAAACTAGCTTGGCAAACTCCAAACTCTGTATTCCTATGTCTGATATCAAAGTACTCTTCAGCTATCCAACTCTTTTCCTCTTTGCTGACTGTAACACATTTCTTTCTCTTGGGCTGGTTCCGCTCCTTGACTCTAAAACCAGAACCATGTGGTCGAAGCTGCCAAATTCTGCTGTTTGCTGGGGTTGGAGTATGGCCCCCTGTTCAATTATATGTTCACCGGCTTTCTGTTTTCAATGTTTTCTTTCACTTCCTAAGCTTAGCTGTTCTGGAACTTGCTCTGTACACCAGGGTGGGCTTGAACTCAGAGATCTGTATGCTTTTGTCTCCTAAGTGCTAGAATGAAGGCATGTGCCATGACACCTGGACCTAAGCTTTTCTTTAATTCCTTTTCACTATAGATCTTTATACGCATGGCCACTGTGCCTCAAGATCTGGATCAAAAGCATGTGTCGTGTCATCTCAAGCTCTGGATCAAAAGCTTGTGTCTTAGCCTCAAGATCTGAATTAGGCATGTTGTCTTCCTGCCTCAAGATCAGGACCAGCTGTGCCCTCCATTTCTGGATTGTTGTTCATTCCCAATATAGTTACGTTAACAACTGAGAATAGCCATCTCAGTAATATACCTATTAAAGAAGCAGTCTCCCATACAACATTCAATAGCACATCTGGATGAAGGCAGATCCTGGGGAATTGGGCCAATCTAGAAAATAGAGACTGGCCCCTTTAAGAAGGGCTGCTTCTTGATCCCCTGGTTATCCTGACATCCCCGTAACAACCATCACAAACTGCTATTATTCCCACTAGCTTGCAAATGAATAAGACTCAGACTATGGTTATTTTATTTGGCTTTGACAAATACCTTGGCGGGTGTGTGTGTGGCAGGGGAGGGTAACCCCCAACCTACTTTTCTAACTGCTGGGCTGGCAGTTTCCCCAGTAGTATACCTCAAATACTTGCTATTTCTTCTGGCCATATACTCATGGTCGATCTCTTTTCATGGCAGCTTCCTCCTCTCTCTGTGTTCTTTCTTCTCTCTCCTCTTTGCTACCTGCAACTAGATAACTCAAAACCTGCCTGTTTCTAATCCCTCCAGTAATTGGCTGTACCATTTTTATCTAACCAATGGTTTTAAATTAAGGAGCAAGGTTTTCACATCAAAAGCTGGTCATTTTACTCCCAGACAGCTAGACCTTCAGGTACAAAGTTTAGCACTATAATGCACAGCAATAGACCATACCTTAACAGCTGACAGAGATGATACTCTGGGCAGGGGACCAATCAAGGAGAAGAGGAGAGGAAGGCTGAGAGCCAGAGGCCCCTTGAAAGCTGTCTTAGTTACGGTCTTACTGTTGTGAACAGACACCATGACCAAGGCAACTCTTATAAGCACAACAACTAATTGGGGCTGGCTTACAGGTTTAGTTCATTATCATCAAGGTGGGACAGAGCATGGCACTGTCCAGGCAGCCATGCTGCAGGAGGAGATGAGAGTTCTACCTTTTCATCTGAAGGCCTCTAGGAGAAGACTGGCTTCTAGGAAGCTAGGATGAGGGCCTTAAAGCCCATGCTCATAGTGACACATTTCCTCCAACAAGGCCACCCCTCCAAATAGTGTCATTCCCTGGGCCAAACATATTCAAAACACCACAAGAGCCTATAAATTGTCTGACCTCAGAGGCCCTAGGTTGACTCACTCTAGAGTTCATCTCATACCATTGATGGAAGCTGTTTATCTGTCCTAAGAAAATCTGCAGTTTTTGTTATTAACATTATGTTTTTATCTCTGTGGCTGGTGCTTCTCCATTTCTGTGTGAATCTGTAACTATTACTTTCATTCTGGTGACAGCCCCTGGAATATCTGTCAAATTTGGGCCATGGCTGCTTTCTCTCATCTGTGGCTCTCTTGATCTGCCAGGATGTACAATTCTTTGTCCCACAGAACAAACTTGATTGTACCCTTTGATGACCATTCTTCACTCAAGTCTCCAATAACAGAAAGAGCCCCTTTTCCTAAAGTTTCCTAGGCCAGCTTAGCCATGTACTCTTTCAAGTCTGACTGACCCTTTCTATCTTTTCAGAGGACTGAGATCTCCAGGCATAGTATAGATAATATACTATCTCATTAACTACCTCAGCTGGCTTGTATGAGTAAACTGGAAAGGCTTTAATCTATCCCATAGAGGTGTGCACAAACATTAAGAATTTATGCATCCTTGACAGGGAAGCATATAGGTATAAGTTATCTTCAGGTCATCTTCTGAGTAAATATCCCTTCTTTGAATGGGTTAACTGGAAATTCTATTGTCTGCTCCAATTGTTAACCTCAGAAAGGAGGTAAGCCTGGTACTCCTGTTTGGTGGTTGTCAAAGGACAAGAAGCCATAGTCATGGTGACATTATGACTCATACAAAATTCTCATGTGGGGTATGGACTGCTTTCCTTTCTATTAATTTTAGCAAAACTGGGCCTACTGCCTTAGCCACCACTGTCCTACTTTATGTCTGTCTCCCTTTCTTAGCAGACTTTTCTGTGGCGTATGCTTTGGTTCTTCTAGTCCCTCACTTAAAGAGAAGAGGACTAAGAACCAAAGAGAGTCTCAGTGCTGCCACTTTCAGCTATTGGCTTGTTCTTCATTCACAAATTGAGCTGCAGTCCTTACGTGGATGGATGTTTACAACATATTGCTACCCCCCTTTTTCTTGGGAGATTAGCAGCCTCTAGCACCAGCAGAATCTCTTTGCTCCAGGTGTTTCCTGGAGAAATGCTCATTAGTCCCTTTTCCTATGTTTGCTTGGATGTGTGATACCTTGAAGGCATATTTGGAGAACATATATGTATAATATAGATGTATGTATTTATTATATGTTAATCTTTTCCCCAGGGCAAATACTCTGGTCAGGGGTTTTATTCCAGTCCTTTGATAGATGTCTCAAGTGACAGTGCCTGTGACTCAGTCACCTTCCCAAGAGGTATATCCTGCCATCAGCATGCCATTCTTCCTTCAGATGGTTAAGGTTGGTTGATTATGTCAGCACAGCTAGTATAACTGGGAAATAACCTATAACCCATTCACAAAATACTCAGCTCCCTGGTCCAAGGGTGTGGGGAATTGCAGGCTGGTATCCAGTTGAGCTGAGGTCTGAACCCCGATGGTCATAATTCACCTTCATGACAAGGTAGGCGTTCCCTCATGCTCCTGGAACTCTAGTCTCTGCCTATGTTACCACCTCCCACAGCCCCCACAAGAGAAGCATGGTCAGTGGTCATGTAAGCAATGGCCCAAGCTTCTGACCTTCAGGCTAAACTCCTCCCCAGTTACCTAGCAACAGTGAAGACCACAAAAGGGGGCTGTTAGGCCCCCATCTCGCTCTCTCACTCTTATGCTCTTACTTCTTACTCCTCACTCTCACCCTCTCTCTCCCCTCCCTTTGTCTTCTCTCCTCTCTCCTTTCTTTTTGTCCTCTTCTCCTCTCTCCTCCATCTTACTCTTCTCTCTAGCCTTTCCTTTCCTTTCTCTCTCTCTCTCTCTCTCTCTCTCTCTCTCTCTCTCTCTCTCTCTCTCTTCTCTCTTTCTCCCTGCATTTCTATAATAAAGCTCTTAAATCACAGAGAGTCTCTGCTCCATCAAGATCTGCTGTGCACTCTGGTCAGTGTTGGGAACCTCTTCCCCTATCCCTCTCTCCTATAACCCTGGGGTGACAGGGTGTCACCTCAGGGTCCCCGGTCGGGGGCTGCCCCTTGTGCAACCCATCCCCCCACCGAGTGGGTCAGAGGCTTAGATGCCCACCCGGGGCTGAGTGGAACATGCCCAGTAGCTCTCCCCACATCCACCTGCCCAGAGCACAGGAACTCTGGCCAGATGTGGGCTATTTCTCCCCCCCATCTTCCCCAGGGCCTTCTCCCCAGCCCCCCCTTTTTGTTCCCAACACAAGGTGTACTGGATAGCTTTGTGTCAACTTGACACAGCTGGAGTTATCACAGAGAAAGGAGCCTCAGTTGGGGAAATGTCTCCATGAGATCCAGCTGTAAGGCATTTTCTCAATTAGTGATCAAGGGGGGAGGGCCCCTTGTGGGTGGTGCCATCTCTGGGCTGGTAGTC
>NC_034592.1:119804154-119806366 GCF_900095145.1 Mus pahari | reverse complement strand
TTGGTCATGATGTTTGTGCAGGAATAGAAACCCTGACTAATACACAAGGGCACAAAGAAGATGATATTAAAGCATCATAACTCTTCATGACAACATGGCACTCACCCAGGGAGGGTTCACATTATCCATTCTTCTGCCATCCAGAGTGTTTTATTTTGTTAATACCTTGACCTAAGCATTTGGGGATTGAACCTTCAGTGGCTGCTCCAGAGTTATCTTGGTAGAGTCTTCTACTAAAGAAGTGACACATTGAAACAGTTGGGCTATCTCTGTGTAGTTGCATCTAGGGTTTTAGCTTTTTTTTTTTTT
Organism: Mus pahari; assembly: GCF_900095145.1. Taxonomy (NCBI): domain Eukaryota; kingdom Metazoa; phylum Chordata; class Mammalia; order Rodentia; family Muridae; genus Mus; species Mus pahari. The sequence continues at coordinate 119,806,057 of NC_034592.1, read as the reverse complement.
AATTAATTTTTTCATACAATATATTTTGATCACATTTCCCCTCCCCAAACTCCTCCTGGATTCCTGAATTCTCTCCATATCCCTGTCTTCTCAACTTTATGTTCTTTTTCTCTCATATAGTCACAAGAAAAAATATATATACATATACACACACTCACCCAAGAAATAAACACAAAAACAAAAAGGGAAAGCATAAAATCCTACAAAACCACAAAAACAAAAGTAAAAATAAGTAAAGGATCAGTAAAACACACACACACACACACACACACACACACACACACACACACACACACGTGCGCACATACAAAGACAGAGCAAAATAAAACAAAAAGTTCACACACACACAAAAAAAAATCACTGCATTTCCTTTGGGTTGGCCACTACTTCTTGGCATGGGGCCTATCCTGGAGTGCATGGTGGATATACCTAGTGACACTCCATTGGAGAAAGTTGATTATTTTCCTTTGCCAGTAGCTATCAAGTGGAGATGATCTCATGTCCATTTCCCCCTGTCAATGCTGGGACCCATTGTGGTTTGAACCAGTGCAGGTTTTCTGTGTGCTCCCACAGTTTCTGTGAGTTTATATGTGAATAATCCCGATTGTGACTAGAAGACAGTTTTTTGGAGTCATCTGTCACCCCTGGGTTTTACAATATTTCTATTTCTTCTTCCATGTGGATCCCTAAGCCTTGAGGGAGTGCTTTGATGAAAATAAAATATTCTGCTTAGGACTGAGTGCTTCAAGATCTCACACACTCTGTACATTTTCCAGTTGTTGGTCTTTCCCCATCTATTCCAAGAAGTTTCTCCAATATGAGCTGAGTGAGGCACTAATCTATGTGTATAGATGTATGTCATTAGGAGTCATCTTATTGCTATGTTCATTTAGTAGAATAATAGTAGGTTTTCCCCTAAGTTTAGGACCTGCCTAGTGTAAGATTCTTGATCACTCTCATAGTGGCATGTGTGGCTTCCATCTTATGGAATGGGCCCTATCCAACTGATAAAATGTGGTTGGTTATTCCCATAATATTTATGACACTATCTTTCCACTGTATCTTGATGCCATATCCTTGTTGTAGGTCAAAGGATTTGTAGCTGGGATATATTGATGATGGCATTCCTTCTCTGCTAGTGTGCAGAGTAGTCCCTCGTATCCCGAATGCTCATCAGTAGGCGTGAAGCTTCTAGTTAGGCACCCACTTGACTTCTCTGCGATCAATGACATAAGTAACTGCTCTCTTCAGCAATGGGGCCTTATTGTTGTAAAGAACAAGCAGCTTCAGCAATAGCCTATCCATTTAGCTTCTGTGAAAAATGGGCTCTGCGTGTGTGTGAGGGCCTATGTAATGGGTTAGAACCTCAAGGATTTCTCTGCCACAAAGTGAATGGCTTTGTTAGATCAGATAGTCTCAGGGCAAGGGCCTAGCTCAAAGCTTGTTTGATGGTTTGAAGACCATCTACATATCTCTGAACTCTATTCTAGTGGCTCCATTTCTAGCTTTTTAGTTGCCTCAGATGGGTTTATCTCTGAGTCCAAAATAGGAAATCCTATCTTGGAAATAGCCTATTATTTCTAGGAAGGATCACAGTTGTTGATTGCTGGCTAGGAACAGTCAAGCTACAAACAACATGAATGTGCTTGGGGGTGGGGAGGTTGCTTAGTTACTGGAGTATAGATATGTTCCAAGTATATTACCCTTTGAAGACAGACTCATGTCTTTTCCATTATAGTTTAAGTCTTATCTCTGCAAAGAAATTTAAATTGTTAATAGTGTTTTTATTAGAAACTCCCCAAATGGGACTACATATCAGTTGATCATCACAGGTCTTTACGATACTTTCCTTATTTTTATTAGATATTTTCTTCATTTACATTTCAAACGCTATCCCAAAAGT
>NC_034592.1:119800866-119802899 GCF_900095145.1 Mus pahari | reverse complement strand
TCTGCCTGCCTCTGCCTCCAGAGTGCTGGGATTAAAGGCGTGCACCACCATGCCCGGCTCAGAAGGGGTTTTCTAATGAGAACTTTTATTTTTAAAAAAAAAATGACATTCACTGTGTGTGTGTGTGTGTGTGTGTGTGTGTGTGTGTGTGTGTGTGTGTGTTTGTGTTACAGCATGTATATGGAGGACAGAGGAGTTGCTTTCTTCCCTTCCATCAAGTGTGGCTTGGCAGTGAGCATGTTGACCTGCTGAGTCCTCTCACCAGCCTCCAATAAGATCTTAATGGGAGTGGCTGTTTTAGCCCTTTCAGACTAATCAGTATGCTAAGCTTGAGGTTATTTTATTGAAGTTTATTCTGGGGGAGTGGAGGTGGGGATCCTCAGCCTCCACCAGAAGTAACAATTTTGTAAAGGGCTATCTAAATTGTAAGGTCCCCCTCATTTTTGTTATCAAATCTCTAGCCCTTAAAGAGAGCCTCAGCAGTTGGATACATACGTGAACAAACAACTTCTTGAAATGACAATTAGCAATGCAAAATATCAAAGAATAGTCTGCCCTACTGTTGCCATTTACATAAATAATGTCCCTCAGAGACTCGCATGTTTGAACACATAGTTTCAAGATGATGGCATTGTTTGGGGGGTGTTATGGAACTTTTAAGACATGGAGATTTACTGGAGAAAGTAAATCTCAGGGGATGGGCTTTCCTGTTCGTGCTCTCTCTCCTGCTGCCATTTGCTGTCACACAAACACACACCCCCCCACCATGGTGGACTTATCTCTCTAGAGTTCTAATTCAATGTAAACACTTCCTCCTCTCGTTTTCTTCTTTCTGATCATGGTATTTTATCACAACAGCAGAAAAGTGACTGTCCAAGCCTTTTCCCTCTTACATTTACTTTGATTCTATGTTCCCTTCACACAGAAAGGGGTCCTGACAGAAAACCATGGAGAGACCTGTGGGTAAATGCATTTGATGCCAGGCCTGACTGCCTGGGTTTGATACAAGGCACACACATAGTGAAAGAAGATAATTAACTTCCAAAAGCTGTCCTCTGACCTACCTACCTACCACCTACCTACTACGTACACACCCACACAAACTAACTAAATAAGTGTATATAGTAAAAATTTAAAAACTATGAGCCATGAAGCTTTACCACTTCTCTTACTTTCTCCAAAAAGGTCTGATTGCAGAACAGTATTATAGTTAATATTGCTATTTTGATACCATTTCCCATCTCCAAGTCTGTACTGAGTTTAAGCTATATTCAGCAAAACCTAAGACATCTTCTCTAAGATTGTTTGGCCTAACTTTCAGCAGTGGTTGAGCATACATCTAGAGTTCATTCTGCAGGAGCATAGGGAGAATTTCCTATGAGAGCTGTAATGAAGAGAATGGAATACACTACATCTTATTTCCTCACACAGAGGCATCTCCTTGAGGAGGGTAAGAGCAGATCATATTTGAAGATTTTAGGGGAACCCTCCTAAGGGCACTGTACATCTCCAGCCTTTGTTAGGCTCTGGCACGTTTTTGAAAATATTCCCATAGCTTATGTTCTACTCCAGGAAGCAAAGTCCTGCATGTATACAAGGGTTACTAACAAACAAACTTCTGATTTTAGAATAGCAAATAGATGTATAGTGGTAAATGTGCTGAGTGACTGCCTGGTAGGGAGAGGTTGAGTGTCGATATAAAAAAGTGCATTGGGAAAATAGGGAGATCCATGTGCCTATTTAGACAACTCTTCCTGTCCCATGGGAATCCTTTAGCAAAGGAGGGGCGTTTTAGATGGTGGTTCATAAGTTTTATCCTGGTTAAGTGAGACTCTTTTTCTTCTGGCCCTTAGAATTGATGATGCCCAGTCTGCAGAAAGGACAACGTTCCTCAACCCTGGATCTCAATTTACAAATGAGATCAGAATATTAGGCTCTCTATCATTTGCCACAGAGAATAGGAAGAAGTTAAGAGGGAAATTCAGAAGGAAAGTAAAAAATCTCCTCCTCCTCCTCCTCCTCCTCCTTCTCTT
>NC_034592.1:119772957-119800808 GCF_900095145.1 Mus pahari | reverse complement strand
CCTCCTCCTCCTCCTCCTCCTTTTTTTTTTAACTTGTTGGTAGTATACATGCCTATAGCACATGCATGAATTTGTCTCTTGCATTATTTTATGACCCGGTTATCCAGCCAGTAGAGTCTTTAGGTGGCAGGTATCATGGTTGCTTTAAACTGTGCAACACTTACCTGGTATAGATGATTAATGAGAAAGGCGAGAGCAAAAGATGCAGTTAAAGGGACAGGGTGTGAGCTGTTCTTTGGGAAACTTACCTCCTGGCTGGCTCGCTATCTATGTTACTGAGGGGGTCCTGTGATCAGTTGAACTCCAGGTTCTTGGTGGCTTTATTAAATAACGGAGGAAGTACACATAGTTGATAGCAACAGTTTTTTATTTAGAAAAGAGAAAAAAAGGAAAAAAAGACAAATACATTATAAGGAAAAGGCAGGTCTGAGCAACATGACTTTAGAACCCTAGTTCGTTTTCAGGGTTGTCTTTTATGAGTTTAGATGGCGAGGAACTGATCCCCAGAGACAGGAGCTAGGTGGATCATTTCCCTGACTGGCAGTTGGATTGTTATAGAATTTTGGAGGTTCTCTCTCTCCCTCTCCCCTCCTCTTTCTGTGTGTGTGTGTGTGTGTGTGTGTGTGTGTGTGTGTTATACATTCTATGCCTTTAAATCAATATCCTCCCCACCATGCATACACATGTAATAGTAAATAGGACTTTTCTTTGACAGGTTGTTTTAAGAACAGGCTTGTATTATTGATAGTAAATGCCCTCCTGCCAAGGACAGTTCTGGCTTAAGCTAGCCTTGCTTATCTCTCTACAAGGAAGTACTTGACCAAAATTACTCATGCATGGGGAGGAGCTGGGTGTTGTCCTATTGGAAAGGATTGGACACTGTTTATTGTTGAGACTTGCCAAGGTTAAGATTAGCTTTCAAAGTACTGAAAGGTGCTTTGCAAGTAGCCAATAAGGGAAACCAATTTATAATCCCACTTAGCTGTGACACCTATGAACAATAGTTACCAGCATGGGACCACTTCCCTAAAAGTGCCATAGTGATTGTCTTAGTTATGGTTTCATTGCTGTGAAGAGACACCATCACCACAGCAACCCTTATAAAAGAAAACATCTAATTGGGACTGACTTACAGTTTCAGAGGTTTAATCCATTATTATCATAGGAGAAAGCATGGCAGTGTGCAGGCAAGCATGGTGCTGAAGGAGTTGAGAGTCTACATCCTGATCTAATGGCAATAAAAGGAGACTATGTGCCACACTGGGCATAACTTTAACATAGGAGACCTCAAACCCTGCCCTCTCTGACATAGTTCTTCCAACAGGTCACACCTATTCCAACAAGGCCACACCTCCTAATAGTGCCAGTTCCTATGGCCAATTATTCAAGCACATGAATCTCCGGGTTCCATACTTATTCAAACCGTATAGCTTGGTGTAAACAGTAGCTGCCTAATTGAACTCAATGCCCACTAAGCAAGAGGGAAATCATGCCTGACACTGTGAACCTGGCCAACGTCTTGTAACTAGTGAGGTCATGGATCTTAGAGGAGAATATACTACTGCCACTTTCCTAAACTCGTATAATTCCTAACTGTACTCTCAATATTTAGCCTCACACACACAGATAGGTGTAGCTCTCACATCTCACCCAAGAATCTTCTCTTTGCATCAGGGATTATTACAGAAAAATCACAACTGATCAAAGTACAGAAAACAACTGATCACAAGGTACTCAGCCCCAACTCATAAATAAATATACAATACAACTCTATACTGGTGGCTCAGGAAAAAACTGTGTCATTGGGGACAGAAAGATAGAAGCACCTAGAGAACCAGTAAATCATCTGTGAGATTGTCTTCTGGGTATGACATGGGAGTCATGAAATCTCAATAATGTGGTTGACAAAACGAGACCTGAACTATGACATGTACCGGTTGACAAGCCAATGTAGTTGTAAGAAACCTAATGGGATCCCATCACTAGATGAAGAGCTATAGACAATTAATGATTGCTTAGAGAGGGAGAATCTGTTTTCCCACGAATGTGCCCCCTAAAATATAGACAGACATAGAAGCAACATTAAATGGAGTTAGTTTATACGTATGTAAACATTGTCTTACATTTCACTGTAGCAACATTTTAAGAATATATTAACATATGTAACAATAATAATGAAAGAAAAAGAAGCCATGGATTTAAAAGGAAGTGGGTGGTGGAACATAAAACGAGTTAAAAAACAAACTATAATTGTCTGCAGTCCTTAAGATTTTCCTTATTCTTACCCGCCTCAAGATGGCACCAGTGTTCCTGGAAGGTCTCCTACTTTTAGAAACCCATTCTGCTGCTCATTGGCCTTTTCTAGAGTACAGAATCTAACCCTTTACTTGCGCACAGCATGCTTTATAATCAGAGATGGTCTAAAGAAAGTGGGTATTTAGACACAGACAAGTATATAACTTGTTAACATCGTGTTATTGAAAGCTATTTGTCTGTGTAAGGATGGAGGTAGAGGGACCTTCAAGATCTTGTTGGTTAAAACAGGCACCTTCGGCTGACTCAGCTGTTACCTATCTGTCCTGATTCCTGGGAATGTCAGAGGTGCCGTAGTGGTGCCTTAACATAAGTGATTACTTACATCTCTTAGTACTGATTTCTGTATTAGTTACATTTGGGTCACTGTGATAAAACACCATGACCAATGCAAGAGTTAATTTGGGCTTAGTGTTTCATAGGGAAAGTTAGTAATGGTGGAGTGAAGACAGCAGGGTGCTGAAAGATTACATCAATAACCTCATGTCAAGAAAAGAGTGTGAGTTGGAAGAGGGGTGACTCTATGAACTCTCTAGAGTACCCCCGCGTTGTGCTTCCTCTATCAAAGCTGCACCAACTCCCCAAACATTACCAGCCACTGAAGATCAAGTGGTCACATACTCAAGCCTGTGGGGGATATTTCTCATTCCAACTCCTACAACATGTCAATTTTAACAAATGATGAGTAACATTGGGCATCTGGATTGTACAGCTGTGACTGACATTTTGTCTGTTAAGGACTGGACAAGGTAGAGTGTGACAAATGAAAATTGGTTCTGCTCTTCAAAAATAAAGGAATTGAGTGTGGATACACTAGGAAGGAAATAGGTTAATTCCCAATGTTAACTTTACTTGAGCCTTGTGCTGTCAGAAACCATCACAGTTAAGAAATCCTGGAGGCGCTGGGCATGGTGGCGCACACCTTTAATCCCAGCACTCGGGAGGCAGAGGCAGGCNGATTTCTGAGTTCGAGGCCAGCCTGGTCTACAAAGTGAGTTCCAGGACAGCCAGAGCTACACAGAGAAACCCTGTCTCGAAAAACAAAACAAAACAAAACAAAACAAAAAAATCCTGGAGGCATTTCGAGTTCATGAAACAATGAAGAGGAAATAACTTCCCTGGGGCTTAAGACTTTTAAGTACGATTGGCTACCCATTCTGTCAATGAATTCCAACAGTCTTAAAGTTTTCTTCCTGGTGTTCCTGTGTCTAGTCCAAGAGTATATACGGTTTCCAGGAGTATAACTTCCACACTCCCATCCTTTGTCTCTTGATTGATTACCTGAGTTTATGGTTTTAGTTACACATACAGAGACATTTCCCCTTCATCTAATAGAGACTTGCTGCATTGTAGAATTCTGACTCTCTGTCATCTCACTTACCCTTGTCTGGGCCTCCCCATGAAAGTTCAGGCAGGGTCTTGCCAAGACACTGCAATGTTCTATTTCAACTGCCTGGACAAAGTCCATTTCCTTATCTTTGCCTTTGGCAAAGCTTGAAGTCATAATCTTTACTGACTGTGGGTAAGGGTTAACCTTGGCAGAAATGAAGCTTCCCTTATTTATTTGCTTCTGAGGTTTGTTACAGAATATAGAATGGCTGTTCTTTTAAAATTTGCAAAATACATTATTCCCACCTAACTTTCCTCTTTCCTTTGCTTTGGTAAATCTGAGTTACCACATTTTCAAAGCTCTTTGAATACCAGTACATCTCTTGTCCCCAACTCTAGTCTGTCTTAAGATCACCATTAGCAGGCACTGCTGTCCTTCTTACCTGCCAGGATGCTGACAGTGTTTGAAAAGGGCAGAGATTCTTAGTACAGAAATCCTCTAAATGTTTTAAAGGTGGAGCGAGGGCACAGAACTGACCTGACAAGTGTTGGAAGGCTTTGCTCTACACCGAGTCAAACATTGCTCTCAATATTTGCATCTTACTCAGCACTATCATTCTGTTTTTTTCTAAAAACCTGCTTATCCTCTGAGTAATTGTACTATGGACGAAATATGTATTTCTTTCATTTCATTTGTCACAAAATTAAAACATATCAAACACACCTCTATACTACCCTAAAAGACATGCTTTATACAAAATAGAATTCTACACATAGCAAGGAAAGTTTTCTTTTCTTTTGGTTTCTGTTCTGTTTTTGCTACTGTAAATCAGTCTAGAGATTGGCAAACATTCTTCTGTGTGACCTTCATCTCATCAAATCTATGCTGTGAATTCCACATTAATGACTAGGTAATGGGGAATTAATAAGTAACAAGAGACATGCCTCTTAACTAAATGGGCCCAGGCCTGAGGTTTGAAAATCCTGACAGTTAAATATACTAAATTTAGGTTCTAATTAAAATTTATTAAATAGACTCAACACTCTATATGAAAAAAAATAGAACCTATATTTAGGTTTGTCTAAAACCAGGGCATCAGTAATAAGGCATCTGTGGAGACTGAAAATGCCACACTCTGTTAATTACTGCTTTTTAAAAACTCTATAAGACTATTATCAGCCTTTTTATAAACAAAGGTGTCAATATATAAATACTTACATTTATAGAACTTTCTCTGAACATGAAATTTACAGATAGATCACCTACTTATTTCTCAGTTATCTCTCTGCCCACCACCAACCTGTTTTCACTAAAATCATAAGCCTTATTTTTATATCTGTATTTTCTAGCTTGCCTTTGGAGCATAACTTGGCAGAATAGATATTCCTGCAGATAATTAAGTGATTATGATAGATTGTGGAGACAGGAAAAAAATGGCATGACATCAAGAGAAGTATAAAACTGAACTTTTGCTTTAGCAACTGAATGGCTAGAACTGTACACCAAACACTAAATTATTTTCATAGTGCATGATAGCTTATGGTTTGACTGCAAAATAGTCTCCCTAGGTGGATGTGTTCAAACATTTGTCCCCAGTTGGTGGTGCTGGTTTTGAATGTTGTGGTATTTTTAGAAACTGAAGCCTTGCTTGAGAAAGTGGGTCATTGGGTGGACCCTGACATTTTTATAGCCTGACCCTACTTCCTGTCCAGTCTTGCAGGCTTCTTACTGGCACGTCCAGGGGAGAGGAGATCCAGCTGAGTCTCTCCAGGTCTGAACAGGATGGTGAGTGTCTGGGCCCAAAACAAACACACCCAGGCTGGGAGTTTGTCAAAGCAGGAACTCAACATTCTGGCATCAGTCTCTTGCTTATATAAGTTTGGAACATAGGGAGGGGAACTTTTGGGGTGGCAAGATGACGTAGGAGGCAGGAAAGGGTGATGGAGGGAGGGTATGGAGTGACTGGCAGGGCCAATGGCAAAGCTCTACATCAGCAACAGTGGGGCAGAGGCAGGGTCAAACAGGTCTTGCTGAGTCATTCTGATATGGAAATGACTGAGACCTGTCTCAAAACTTAGGCCAGGCTCAGGGTCTCCCACAAGGCCACAGAAACTCGAGCTAGGCTTGGGTTTGTCCTCAAGGCCCAAAACAGGACCAAAATGGGGCCCAACACAGTCTATGCTTTCTGACTGGATGACATGTGCCTACTTGCTTTATTCTCATGTTTGTTATCTCTGTCATGAGGATCTGTGTCCCATGCTTCTCTATAAGCCAAAATAAATCCTTCATCTCCAAAGTGATATTTGTTAAGTATTTGGTCACAACTGTGAACATGTTAACTAATACATAATTAGTGAGAACATAGAATAATCTTTTCATTTTGAATAAATGTAGATGATTTGAGATCATTGTTCATTCCCTTTTCTAAATTATTCATAGTCTGAGTTAAACTAATGGCAAAATAGAAGCATCATTATGACACTAAGTAACTTCACTTCTACATTATTTTAAAGGAGTTGCATAAGCATGTGGTTTTATTGTGATAACAACCTACAAGACAAACCCATGATTTAACATTTCTATGATTTGCAAAGCTAATATAATTTATTTAGTATTAATTGAAGTGGTGATAGGGATAGTTGAGATAGGATCTTCTTATGTTCTCTGGGATAGCCTGAACTATTAATTCCCTAGCCTCAACCTCTCAATTGCTGGGATTGTAAACAATAAATTTTATTTAGTAAAACATAAAGACATGGACACCCTGGGACTGCAGCCAGTCTTGGCTACATAGTGAGATCCATTTCCAAAATCTTCAAACTCCTACTAGTCAGGAATGATGGCTGTGGTGGTTTAAAGAAGAAATGTCCTTGATAATGAGAGGCATTGTTGGTCCTTGGTGGGTGACACAGTTTGAAAGGAGGAATTGTTGAGCCTTCAGTGGGGTGGAGCCCTGCTGGAGGACATGAATCACTGTGTAAGGAATGAATTGTGATAGTCCACTCTGTATGGATGGTCCTTATAGCTCATCAAAGGGTAACAGATAGGCCACCAGGGTCCTCTTCAGGTGGTCTGCTACATGATGGAACCCTCAATCAGGAGGGGAGGCTGTCTCAAACCTAAGACTATTCATTACATCAGGCTTTGAGGACTGAGACTTTGAAAGGGGGCTATGCTAGAAAACCACCAAGATGGCGAGTCTCCAAAGCAGGTGTGCTGAGAGTAATATGGAAGATGAAGGCCTGGCACTAGAGGCTTTGGAGGGGAACAATATTAGTAACTGAGCTAAAGGACACTTATGTGATATTTTGGAAAATAAATAGGCTATTTCATAGGAAAAAATAAAGTGCCTCAGGGCAGGACTCCTCCCAGCTAAACTTCCAACTTGTAGAATGAAAGAGCCCAAGAGGTCACTTGCTCCTAGAAGGCGATTGCTTCAACATACAGATGCTGCTGCTAACATGGTAGAAGGAAGGTAGCCAAACTTGGCAGTGCCATTCACATGGTACTGGCTTTAGTAACATGAAAGATAAAAGAATGAAAGGGTTGTGGGTTCTCCTCTGTGGTTTCAGACAGCTACTGAGGGCAGGAAACAAGTGGCAGGAGAGTTTCTGAATGAAATCCTGGAGAGGGCAGGAAGTCCAGAGAGGCCCTTGTGTCAAGCTGTGATGGTAGAGTCTATGTGGCAGTGGAGACTCCAAGCTGTTGGAGATTCCTGAGCCTTGATATATCTACTAAGGAATGCTGCATACAGGGAATGGCTCTAGTCCAGGAGAAAGATGTGTGTTTTTGGCATGTAGAACCATCGAAACCCTGTGAAAATGTAGTCCAAGAGACTGGACATGCAGCTACAGGATTTGATGCTTTTATCTGGCATGTCCTCATTCCTCTTTTTGTTCTCTTTGTTTGTTTGTTTGTTTGTTTGTTTTTGTTGTTGTTGTTGTTGTTGTTGTGTTGTGTTTTGTTTTGAGACAGGGTTTTTCTGTGTAGCCCTGGCTGTCCTGGAACTCACTCTGTAGACCAGGGTGGCCTTCGAACTCAGAAATCCACCTGCCTCTGCCTCTCAAGTGCTCAGATTAAAGACATGTGCCTCCACCCCACATCTTTTGTTCTCTTTTAAAGTCTTCCCACTTAAAAGAAAATATTGTAAAAAGACTATAGGTACTTTTAAAGATTGATGTAGTGTGAAGTGGAAACTTCAAGTTTCTTTGGAAAGTTATGCCAATGATGGTTTGCTAGGGCACACAGGTGAAAGGATGTCTTGCTAATGCAAACACATGAAAGACTGTTTTCCTGAAGTGGACACAATTATGAAAGGATGTTTGGTTATAGCAAACATGAAAGGACACTTAATGAAGGAGTATAAATGTGACCCCACAGATAGTGGGAAACAAATACTGAGTATTGGTTTGGTTTGCTCTGCCTTGCTATTCTTAGCTAAGACACATATGTATACATAGCATTGTTGAGCTCAACTTGTGGTAATGCTGTCATTGAGAGAAACTTGCCCAAGAACTACTCATGAGGTTCATGAGGTTCCTGTGGAAGCTTGCCACTTCTGCCACCTTGCCTTAGGCCAGTGGGCAAGCCTGGTGGTTTCTTCAGGATTGAACTATAGCTGCCTGGTGACAGCTTGCTGAAAGGACTGGACTGTAGCTACTGGCTCATGCCTGGTGTTTGTCTGCCTAGAGCACTGGTCTGCAGCTGCTGAGTTAATTAGGTGTTTGTTATGGGACTGAACTTCTGCCAAAGATCAAGCTTGCCCCCAAAGAACCATTGCTGAACAGGTCCACTTCCCCCATATCCTAATAACTTTTCTCTTTCACTACCTCTGCTGGGTGGTGGGATAGAGGAGATACTGAATCCTTATTAAAACTAGACTGCAAAAAAAATGTATGCCTACAGAAGTACATTTTGCATTATGATATCGCCACGAACCTGTGGAAGCCAGGGAATAGAATGCAGTGGTTTGAATGAGAAATATCATCAATAGGCTTCAATAGTTGAAAACTTGGTTCCCCATTGTTGGTGCTGTTAGAGGAGATAGTGAAGTGTTGCTAGAGAAGTATGGCACTGAGGGTTGGCTTTGAGATGTTTATAGCCTTGTAGAGATGATGGCTCAGTGGTTAAATGCTCTAATTGCTCTTATAGAGAACCCAGGTTCAAGGGCCACTCATAACCTAGGAAAACCTGATGCTCTCTTCTGGTCTCTGTGGGCATTGAAGACACATGGTACAGTCAATGTACCAATTTAGAGCAAGAGAGAGAGAGGGAGAGAGAGAGAGAGAGAGAGAGAGAGAGAGAGAGAGAGAGAGAGAGAGAGAGAGAATCGCTTTCTTCATTTTGTGCTTATGGTTAACAACTTGTTTTCAGCTTCCAGCTTTGACTACTTACTGCCTGTTCTCATGCCTCCCAATTCTCTGTGAAGCTGTAATATAAAATAGACTCTTTTATAGTTTGATTTTGTCCATGGTGTTTATCACAATAACAAAAAAAAGTAGCTAATACAGCAGAATACTCTAATGATTCCAACATTTTGGAGGCTGTCCTTCATGTGATGAGTAGATGATGAAAATGTAGTACACATATATAATGGAGCTCCAGTCAGCTGTAAAGAAAAATAAAAATGTATTTGTAGGAAAATAGATGAAGATGAAAGATAGACTGAGTGTACAGCCCAGTCCCAGAAAGACAAATCGTCTAAGTCCTTTAGTCATTACATTATTATAATGGAATGCCCAGGATGATACAGCTCTTTTGATGATGTACTGTGAGGGCTAAAGTTGTGTTGTAAGTTTAAATTGTTGTTCTTAGGAGATAGAGAAACCAGAAATGCCTTTAACCTGTAAGTCCTATTTTAAAAGACAGATAATTTTCTGGAATCCGGAGAGGGGGAAGTGTTGTTCATGAAAGATAACAAGTTTTCACTACTGTAAATATGGTTGGTTGCCCCAATGACATGTGATTGATCCTATATGGGTGGGAGGTACACAGGCAGGAACTATGTCAGGATGTATGTTTGCCCCTGATTGGATGAAGTTGGGAGATACAAAGCCTTGTGGGATTTGCCTTTGTAAGCATCAGAATGATGTAATTCACAACCATTCTCTGGGAATCCTGGGTCTGGGACTGGGTAAGACCCTTACCAGTATTTGCCAGTATTTAATAAATTTTGCTTCAAATTTGGTTTAAAAATTGTGGTACTGATGTTATTCTCGTGGGATTAACAGTACATGTTGGGGGCAGGATTATCCAGAGTGCATCTGTTTACATCAATGCTTTGCATTACAAATCTGTTTTCTAGCCTCTCACTCACAGTTTGTTGGGCCAATGACTCTCTTTAACGCTGATCAGGGAATCTACTTCTCCATATAAAAGATTATTTATACTGAGGCAGAGTAGGAATAGTAGACATAAAAAGTGAAAAGAGCCATTCACTCCAGTATCTTGTTGAAGTCTCAATCTGAGAGTGGAGAATTTCAAGACAATTAACACAATATGCTGTGAAGGTTGCCTAAACAGAGATAGTATTTCTTTTATATAGACACTTCAAATACGGATATTAAAATAGCAAGAAACCACACTTAAGACCTAAGTGTGTGTTGGGGAGATGAAATTCCTTAGAAACCCTAGAAACAGTGCAATTTCAAAGCCTAAAAATATCCTACCTTCAACTATCACTAAGACCCTTAAGTGTAAGTCTCTTGAAAAACCCACATTCGTGCTTGGGTTGTATACAATCTTTTCCCTGGGTGCCTTTCTAGTGACCATCAAGTTTAAATTTATGCTCAAACCTTCATAATGAACTCTAAGTAGGCTTCATGCTGGTTTGTCCTGACATTCTTTTTCTGCAACACAGTCAGGAAACCTATGTACAGCTCATGTTTCTCTTAATCCCACTGGTTGAAAATAAGACCACTTCCACAATTTAAAGCCTAATTTGAAGCAAACACTAATTAAATACTGGCCAGGTTGATGGATTCTCTAGCCAGGTCCATCTCTGGGTTTCCAGAAAAATGTTCCCAAGTCATGGTTTGCAGGGCCTTAAAAAGGTCAAATCCACAATTCGCCCCAGATCTCGTCAGGTCCAATCAGGAGCAAGCATACATCCTTCTATATTTCCTGTGTATGTACTTCCCACATACATACAATCAGTGGCCAGCACACTTCCTGCCCATGTGGAATGGAGCATGTCTAGTGTAACCAAACTTGTTTAGGAGAGTGAAAATATGTGACTTATTATCTCTCGTAAGCAACAGCCTCCAGCATTTCAGGAAGCATCTTTCCTTGGGCAAGGGACTTACAGGTCAGAAGCATTTTTATTTCTTTGACCTCTTGGCACAGTAACTAAAACTAAAACATAATTTGGATCTTACATTTCCTCTTTCTTTATTGGTAGTTTATATAAATTATGTAAACCTTTTGACCAGATTTCCAGAATGTTCTGAAACATTATCTTTCGTACAGCAATTTCATAACTTGTAGCCCTCTAAGGGATCCCTCGCAATAAAATCTGTTATCATCGATGTAGATTTTCCATTGTCCCAGAGGAGTTATGCTTTATTTAATAAAAATAAGAAATGAACTATTGATCAAACAAAACAAAATGAAATATTACTTAAGGGCCTGAAGACTATCATTCTATTTCTAGGAAAAAACGATTGTGCTTTTTGCTCAAACACCAAGTGTATTAAATACAGAGAGTAGACCCAGCAAGCATATCACATGAACAAACTAATAACGGACTAGATAGGAAAACATTAGTTCAGAAAGAGCTCCCAGCACTGCTTCTCCTGCTCAAAGCACTTAGAAGAGTTAACAGTATTTATTCTTAATCCTCTTGTAGTGGTACAAGGTTGTGATCTCAGCTTGGAAAGAAGGCAGGAGGATTGCAAGTTTAAAGACAACCAAGAGAACATGTCTCAATACCAACTTAAAAAAAAAAATTCAGTCTTGCTCTGTTTTCTAAAATGTAGAACAAAAAAAAAACTTCTTGTGTTGTAATGGTCAAACGAGATGTGCAAACTGAATTCTGGCTTTGTGCAATCCTCGCACTCTGCTCAGAAGGACCCAGGCTTCTTGATTAAGGGTGAGAAACACAAGCTACTCGAAGTGTTGGGATCCTGGGCCAGCCTTCTACATCCCTGAGGTTTCCCAGAGGAGAATCCTGTTCTTCCCTAGCCTGAGGCCTCTTTAATGCAGTGATGTCCATAGGAGCTGGATGGTGCTTGCCCACGTGGACAAGCCACCAGCCGGTTTATTAAAGACAATCATCCAAAGTCAGAGAAAGAAATACCACTCATACCCAGGAACTGTCAAGTGGGAAGTTTGACTTAATCATTTTTATTAAGAGTGTACTAGTGTTTGCTTCCTCATTTGCAATATCATGGTGGAGCTGCTTGCAAGCACCCACAGCTCCACCTCTAACCACTCTTTACTTCACTTATTAGCAGAATGGAAGGCATTTTTTTTTTTTTTTTTTTTTTAACCAAGAAACCCCGAGTGAGGATGTACGCTGTCAGCCTTCGTTTCACTCAGAGCCCAGCCAGTTTGCATTGCAGCCATATTCTTGGCCCTATTTGCCTTTTGATTTCAGGAATGTGCATAATGTTCACTCCCGCTTTATTTTACCTGTTTCTACCCAAGGTTTGGATGATCCAATCCATTCTCCTTGGTTTACTAACCTCACATACCACCTTGCGTGCTGACTTTGGGATCTTTCCTTCCTAAAATACAGCACTCTCTCCAGTAGATCGCCACAGCTTAGTTGTTCTGCGGAGAACACAGCCTCCCACAATACACTCTATAAACCTGATTGTGCAGCTGCTGTGTGTGCTGTCGTTCAATCCTGCAGCAAAGATGAATTGTTTTCCCACCACACTTGAACTCTCACCTCCAAGGTTGGGCTCCTGGCTGTCAATTGGTTTCAGTGTCTTATCCTCCCAAGAAAGGTATAAATCCTACTAACAGTGATACTAGTACTTGCCTGTGAATACTTCCATAATCTCTAAAACCAGGAGTCATTATTCACTGGCATTTGTTATTTATTAAATTCATTTATTAGCTTACTCAGAAACTTTCTCACAATATTACTTGGCTTGCTCTTTTGACCACTTGTTATTCCTTCTGGTGAGTGTCACATTAATGTCATGTCTCTGCCTAGAATTTGAATGCCTTGAGGGCAAGAACTCTTGATGGACTATCCAGATAATTTCACAGTATTTACTCCAGTGATTCAGTTTAAGACACTCTAAAATACGACTGCTTATATTTTGTATCTTAAACATAATAAAACATCAACACTTTGTGCATTTTGTCAAGGAAAATTAAACTGAATTGTTGCTTCTTTACTTTCAACTATTACTATGATACTAAAAGTGTTTACACTTTTCTTAAAAAAACATTTCGAGATGGGATCTTATTGTGTTTTCCCAGCTGACCTCAAACTCCCAAACTGCCTGCGTCAGCATCTCCAGTGCTAGGATCATGTGAGTGTACTATGGTGCCTAATCCCAGATTAAACTTTTTAATTAAAAAGCTAATGGACAAATGTTAAGGGGGTGGGAATAGAGGGACATAAATGATTATAGCTGAGTACCTCTATGTATCACAATGTTGAATTTTTTTTTTAATGTAGGTGGTTTTTGTCAATAGTCCTTAGCTCTTGAGTTTCAGAAACCTTTGGAATGGTCTCAGTGGTGGAAATTGTTGTTTATAATAAATTAGTCCTTTAAAAATCATTAAAAATGCCTAGCAGCCGGGCCTGGTGGCGCAGGCCTTTAATCCCAGCACTCGGGAGGCAGAGGCAGGAGGATTTCTGAGTTCGAGGCCAGCCTGGTCTACAGAGTGAGTTCCAGGACAGCCAGGGCTACACAGAGAAACCCTGTCTCNAAAAAAAAAAAAAAAAAAAAAAAAAAAAAAAAAAAAAAAAAGCCTAGCAATTTTACTAGAAGGCATGGAGGTCTTTGTTAAACATGAAGTGACACAGAATGTGGGAACAGCAAGGTGGTTCCTTCAAAGGAAGAAATACGTCTTACCTGTTACCTGCTTAGAAGGCTGAGAGGGGAGTGCATTTTAGCCTTTGTCCTACTTATGTGGCTGGAGACCACATCAGACCCTTCCCCAGACCCTTATCATCAGCTTATCTTTATCAGTCAATCTATAGACCCTGTCTTTGTGGAAGGTGTGAGACCAAAAGAAGACTGAGAACAATTAACCTTGTAAGCTAACGGGAGACCAAAACAGAAAGAATATACCTTGCAGGTTAATGGTTCTGTTTGCAGTTAAGTTCCTGTCTGTTCTGTGTTTGACCCATTTGCACCGAATGTGCTTTGATCACATGCTGGCATGAGATACATGAGCAGGAAACATGTCAGGAAGAATGCTTGCCTCTGATTGGACCTGATGGGAAATAAGTTGAATTGTGGGTTTTGCCTTTTTTAAGCCCATGCAAAACATGAGTTGGGACCATTTTCTGGGAACCCAGAGATGGACCTGGCTAGAGAGTTTATCAATCTGGCCAGAGTTTAATCAAACCTTGCTTCAAATTTGGCTTTAAATTGTGTTAGTGATCTTAGTCACCACCAGTAGGATTAACAAAGATATAACATATACTTTACAAAGATTTTGAATGTGGTCATGTCTTATCTTTCTTTAGCTTACGTTGTTCCTTAAAGAGATTTATGTCTGCTTTGTTGTGCACAGGGGGTTGAGCTAACACTCACCAGAAAACTTTTCACTAAATTGTGCTGTTATTAATACACCTAAAATAAACCTTTCCTGGCTTCTGTATCAGCTCCTGCTTCCAGGTTCCTTCCCTGTTTGATTTCCTATCCTGGTTTCCTTCAATGATGGACTACAATGTGGTGGTGTAAGCCAAATAAACGCTTTCCTCTTCAACTTGCAAAATTGGTCATGGTGCTTCATTGCAGCAATAGAAAACTTAAATAAGATACCTAGCCAGAGAGTTTTATATTTTCTCATTTTACCCTTCCATTTATTCATGAGTGATAAGTCTTGTTGCCATTATACTTTTACATAGGTTAGGACTTCTCTGAGGTAAAAGGCTCTCTGGAGGTCAAAGTTCAGCTATCTAATTCATGCAGTCACAGTGTTCTCAAGTGTGAAAAAGTGGTTTTTTTGTTTGTTTGTTTTAAAATGAAAGGTAATCACCTTAGCAGGAAAAAAATCTCAGAGACTCAATGGGGAAATAAAAGCATCTGTCAATCATTTTTATCCTACCCCATCTTTCTGCCACCACAGTGACACACTTTGACCAGTTCCGAGGAGATCTGTCTCACTTAGACCAGCCACCTCCAGTTTGTAGAAACACCTGTGGGAATTGATTTATATCTATGCATGCACATCACAGATGTCTGCAGTGGACCCTTGATTGTCTATTGAGAAATGGAAGCCAGTGCTTGAGTAAGTGCTTGCTTCTTTTGTTCCTGAGGTATATTTAATGAGATGCTGATTTCTGATTTCATAGGCTCAGTCAGCATCATATTCTTGTTTCATTTTCCCTCTTTCCCTGATGCACTTCTTTGCTCCCTGAGGTTATTTTTCAAATAAATTGCCTGCATTTTCTCAGGCTATGCTCTCCAGGGAAACAAGGCTAAAACAAAAGACTGTTAGCATTAGGCAGCGAGATGTCAGTATCATTAGAACAAATTGGTTATCACTAAACTTAAGGCTCCTGCACAGTTCTGATTTCTAGTGAAAGAAAATACATTGAAATTAATTAAAATTGTTTCACGTCATGAAACTTTCTAAAAAACAATTACTTTCAACTTGAGATTCACTGAATGGTGGAGCAATTGAAAAATTAATATCAGTGATATCATTTACTAGAATCTATCAAAAATTAACATGGAGAAGATTCAGAGTTGCTAAGAGAGCCTCTTTTGTGATTTTAATGTATATTTTATAATTTATGACTGAAGAATTTAGAACAAAAATATAAGTTATCATCTATTATGGAATGCCAGTGTCCAGCCATATTATACCATTTGCCTTTCCACTGTTTGGGGCCTGGCACATGTGTGTTGAGTGACTAGACTTTGAAAATTAGTGAAAAGTGGTTTTGGTGAATGAAAATGCAGCCACCGAACATATATGTTCCAAGTTTTAGCTCAGGGTACCTTGAACACAATCCTATTTGCAAAGAGGTTTTTTTAAACAGTTGTAGATGAGTGGCTAATCTCAAGATTAAATCACTCTGGATTAATCATATGGATCCTAAATCCAAAGATAAATGTCCTTATATGAAGATGAGAGAGTACCAGATGTGGCTTCGGAGTCCCAGCACAGAACATTATAACAGTTTCAGAGATAAAAGCAGCCAACAAATATGGAGTTTCTACTGCAAAACAGACACTATTCAAGGGAAATATCCATTTATAGTTTGTGTTCTAATAATATTATTGCTTGCTGAGTCATTTATTTAAAACTCTTTGATGCTTTAATCAAGGTATGTTTAGATTTGATTTTGCTCCTGGATCAGAACCAACTGTTGAACACAGCTCTCGTGGTAGAGACCTTATCCTGACAGCAACAATTAGGGAGAATTGTGTTCTCCAGAGAGCACATGGGTCAGGAAGCTAGCAGGAGGTGATATATATTTTTATGAAAATCATAGCAGGAAGGCATTCAGCATTGTGTGACCTTCAGATTAGTACTGAACTCTTGGGAAAGATTGGAATCATGTCCTTGTTATAAACAAACAGTGATCTGTGAGCAGCCCCAAGCGTTATGCAAAACAGAGGATTAGAGTTTTGGGGGCAGGGATCAAGGAAGATTTTCTCATACTTATTCTTTTACTAATTAATTAATTTTACATTGGGTCAGGTATGGTGGGACAGGAGGACTTAGGAGGTAGAGGCTTCCAGGTCTGGTCTACATAGTGAGTTCCAAGACAATCAGGACTACATCGTGAGAGCCTTCCTATGAAATTTTATATTTTAGAGCTGGAGAGATGGTTCAGAGGTTAAGAGCACTGACTGCAGTTCCAAAGGTCCTGAGTTTGATTCCCACATGGTGGCTCACAACCATCTGTAATGGGATCCAATGCCATCTTCTGGTATATTTGGAGACAGCTACAGTGTACTCATATATGTAAAATACATAAATAATTCTGAAAATAAAAGGAAACACTTGGAAAATGCTCAATCTCTCTAGTCATCAGGGAAATGGATGTGGAACCTACTTTTAAAATCTATCTCACCCTAGTCAGGTTGTCATCACCAAGAAGACAAATGACAACATAAGCTTAAGGTGAATGGCAAACTCTTATACACTGTTGTTGGAAATATAGCCTGATATAACCACTTTTGAAATCACACTGAAGGTTTCTCCAAAAAAGTAAAAATAAAAAAAAATTATAACTGCCATGTGGTGAAGCTACGACATTCCTGGGCATACACCCAAAAGACTTAATATCCTATTGCAGAATACCTACACATCTCTGTTCATAGATGCTCTATTTGCAACAGATAGGAAATGGAACCAGCTTATATGTCCTTCTACAGATGATGGATAACAAAAGTGCGGCACATGTACACATGAAATATTCCTCAGCTCTACTGAAAAACAAATTTAGGAAATTTATAGGTAAATGGATGAAACTGAAAACAAGCATACAGTTTGGGGTAACTCAGGCCCAGAAAGATAAATTCCACATGTTCTCTCTCATGTAGACACTTCAGCTTCAAATCTCTTGCTTTTTATGCTTAATTTAGAACACAAATGGAATCCAGGAGACTAGAAAAGTGCCTTTGCATGGTAAGGGTCAGGGATACTGGGTAATATGGAGGGTCAGGGTTACTAGTTTATAGGTAAAGTGAAAGTACTGAGGCTAGAGGGGCTTAGGCAGGGAGTAGGGAAAGCATGTTGAGAATATTGAGGGAGAAGGCGGTAATCCAAGAGAAAGGTTTATGGAAGGCCGTATGAAAACTTACTTTCCTATGACCCAATTAAAATATATAATCAGGGGGGATGTAAAAGTACATGTGCTATGAGAAAAAAAGACCTGGGCCTAAAGGAATAAGCAGGGATGAGGTGAAGGGGCTAGAGAAAGGAGGCAATAGTGGATGGGTTAGCCAAATTTAGGTTTCATGAAAGTACCTTATGGAAACCCACCAGTTAATTAGCTAATTTCATATCAAGAAACAGAGCATGGCTTGGGGAGGGGCATATGAGTGAAGCTATTGACATTGATGACTGCTAGGGAGGGAGAGTCAGGTTTGTTGTTGTTGTTGTTGTTGTTGTTGCTTTTGTTGTGGTTGTTTTGTTTTTGGGGGGGAGGAATTTTGAGCAGGTTTTCTCTATATAACAGCTCTAGCTGTCCTAGAACTTGCATTGTAGACAAGGCTGGCCTCAAATTCACAGAAATCCCCCTGCCTCTGCTTCTTGATTGCTGAGATTAAAGGCATGCCCCACCAGGCCTAGCCTGAGAGTCAGTTTTCTTTTTTCTTTTCTTTTCTTTTCTTTTCTTTTCTTTTCTTTTCTTTTCTTTTCTTTTCTTTTTTCTTTTCTTTTCTTTTCTTTTCTTTTCTTTTCTTTTCTTTTTTTAATTAGATATTTTCTTCATTTACATTTCAAATGCTATCCCAAAAGTTTCCTATACCCCCCCACCCTGCTCCCTGACCCACCCACTCCGGCTTCCTGGCCCTGGCATTCCCCTGTACTGGGGCATATGATCTTCTTCGCAAAACTGAGGGCCTCTCCTCCCTTTGATGGCCGACTATGCCATCCTCTGCTACACATGCAGCTAGAGTCAGTTTTCTTAGGGTTGTGGTCCATAGTAGGTTGACCCTGCTCCAGTAGATGACCCCACATCTGTATCCATATTGATGACCCCACATCTGTATCCATATTGATGACTCCACATCTGTATCCATATTGTCAGCACTAGCCGCCCTCAATAATTCATTAAAAAGAGTTCATAAGCTGGGCGATGGTGGCACACGCCTTTAATCCCAGCACTTGGGAGGCAGAGGCAGGTGGATTTCTGAATTCGAGGTCAGCCTGATCTACAGAGTGAGTTCCAGGACAGCCAGGGTTATACAGAGAAACCCTGTCTCAAAAAAAAAAAAAAAAAAGAGTTCATAAAATTGGAAGGGACATAGAGGTCACAGAGGAAGGACATCTAGGAGTTGGAGGGAATGAATTGGAGCTGAACTTGGTCCAAGTACAGTGTATGCATATGTAAAATTTACAAAGAATGAATATTATGATTGTTTTTTTAAATGACCCATTATCCATAGAGGCTTTCTATTTTTCTCTCCTAACTCTTCTTCCTTTTTCTTTAGGATACAACCTTCCTAAGTATCTAAGGCTTCCTTGAGCATGCTATGTGGCCCAAACTGGCCTCAAATTCATGATTCTCTTGTCTTAGTCTCCAGTGCTGAGATTATAAATGTGTACCATCATACCTAGATTTCCAATAAGTCTTAGGGTTCCCACATCCCTAACTTTATAGACAGAAATTACCTTCTAATCTTGACTTGACTATGTAATCAACTTTGTTGGCTCCAAAAGAGCATTTACTTGTCAATTACTTTAATAAAAATTTGTTTTCCACTTGTGATTTAAATATGCTTTGCCAAGGGCGTGGCACTATTTGGAGGTGTGGTCTTGTTGGAGTAGGTGTGGCCCTGTTGAAGAAAGTTTGTCACTGTTGGGGTGGGCCATGAGACTTTCCTTCTAACCACGTGGGAGCCATTCTTCTCCTAGCTGCCTTCAGAACAAGAGGTGGAAGTCTCAGCTCCTCCAGCCTCATGTCTGCCTGGATGCTGCCATGCTCCTGCCTGAACCTCTGAACCTGTAAGCCAACCCTAATTAAATGCTGTCCTTTATAAAAGTTACCTTGGTCATGGTGTCTGTTCACAGCAGTAAAAACCCTAAGCAAGATACCATTCCTTTCGAATTTATTTGAAATGTGCTGAGTTTTAAACATTTTGAAAATTATGCTTTAAGTATTATCCATTAAGATAACTTCCTAGGTACTGAGGAGATATCTCAGTTGTTAGAATGCTTGTTATACAAGCATGAGGACAGTTCACATCACCAGAAATCCCTGTGGACACTGGGTTGGTGTATGGGCTTCTTTTGTGATTTCAGCTTCCGCAAGTAGAGACAGGAGATTCGTCAGAAACACTGGCTAGCAAGGCTACCTCTAGGTTTTCTTGAGAGACTCTCCTCCACACTAACACATATATATACCCACGTACTTGAAAAAAATACATGGATGCACACATAAGCCACACACACACACACACACACACACACACAGAGCGAGAGCGAGAGAGAGAGAGAGAGAGAGAGAGAGAGAGAGGCAAAAAACAAAAATAAAAAAATACTAATTTGGATCCTATGTTCTTGTCCTTGAATTTGATGAACAGTAAAGGAAAAAATGTTCACTTAAGATGTGTGTGTGTGTGTGTGTGTGTGTGTGTGTGTGTGTGTATTTGCATGTACTTATTGGTTGATCTTTGGAACCACAGTCTAACTATGTAGCCTAGACTGGCCTTGAGCCTGAGGTCTTCTTGCCTCTACCCATGACTGGTAGAGTACAGGTATGTTCTGCTACGAACAGCTGAGGCTGACCCTTTGAACAACTGTTGAGTTCATGGTAAGCAGCAGGCAGCAGCAAATGGAGCTATGTTTGCTTTCACATTAGGACAGTTGCTGCTGTGGTGCCCAGCTAAAAAATAGTGCTCATGGTGTTTTCATCTTCTGCATGATGCTTGGAAGTCCAGCTGGTTGTCAGAGTTAAAAACGCCATGCATAGCTAGGTTGCTTTGGTTTTGCTGGAGGTATACACAGTTGAGACTTTTGTCAGAAGTATGGTGAGACCCACCATTCCATGACCATCCCCTGCTTGTCCTCATTCCAAGAGTAATTTATATTTTTCATGCTCAGTAGAAACTCCAGTAAGACTAGTATTCAGGTAAGCTCATATATGCTTAAAGAGAGTCACTTTACAAAAGTATTAAGGAAAAGATAAAGTTTATTATCTTTCTATTTTTTATTTTTATGCATTATTAATGAAAAGATAAACTTATGCTTCCCCGAATATAAAAGTAGATACATGGCAAGGATTTTATTTAGCTCATTAATTAATCTAAAAAGAAGACACAGGCACAGGCTACATAAGATTCCTTAGATGAAGCTGTAGAGACTAAAAGAATCCATTGAATCTTCAGGTTTCTTTACATATTCATAGACACAAGTCTTTCCCATTTCTTTTTTTTTTTTAAAAAAAAAAAAACACAGCAATAAGTATTTATAATCATAGAAGCCACAAAATTTTTCACCAACTGATAAACAGGCCAACAAAATGTGGTACATCCCCAAGATAGGACACCATCCTACCTTGAATGGGGATGCATATCTGTTCTCACTATACTATGGATGAACTTGGAAAATATTATTTTCTCTATTAAAGGGGTGAGACACAGAAGGTCAGGTATTCCATGGTTCTGCTATGTACCCTAATCAGAGGTTAAAAGGGAAAGATCAAAGTGGGAAAGATTAGCAATTGTTGAGGAAACAACGTTTCACTTCAAGAGTTAAAAATGTTTTAGCTTTAATAGTGATGGTTGCATAATTTTGAATCACTTCCATGTTTCTAGTTTACAGCTTCAAGAACTGTAAATAGCTCAGATAGAGTGAAAGGTTGTGAGTCCATAAAGTCACATACCCTGGAGGTTGTGTCAGACAATGCCTAGTTTTCCATTGAAAAGAGCCAATACTTTTTTTTGTTGTTTTTTTAAAAGTGCTTTGCATTTTTTTTCCTACAAAAGAAACGAAATCTGACTAACATTCTGATTGTATCTCTAGGGTTACATAAAACAGAAAAGGCGACAGTGTTCTCCTCCTGCATCTGTTTGCCAAAAACAATCAAAATAGAACAACAGATGGGCTGCACAGCAGACACTTTAAAGCCAGGGAAATTAAATGGAAGGGAGAGCTTGATTTAAAAGACCCTTTGCTTAGTCACTGTCCTTACGGCTTATTACTGTGTATTCCACATTGTGGAAAACGTTGAGAGAAAATTACTAAGTGGACTAAACTGTTGTATGCTTCTTTTTTAAATTTTACAACCTTTTCAGTGTTTTGGAATGTCAGCAAAATGTCATGAACAAAAAGCTACAGAGGCTGGTATTGCACAATAGGGTTTCATGGAAGTATGAGCAGATACCACATTTTTTTTTTCCACTTAGCATACTTTCTATAATTGTGCTTGTCCTGATTTCCCAATATCCTACTCCTAATAATGGTAAAAGGGATCTCTTCTTGCTCCTAATTCTCTCAATGTTTGCAAATGGACTAGCTCATCTCCCTGCTCACCCTATCTTTTCTCTTTGATGTCATGAATATTAATTGCACCCTTTTCAGTTTCTTCAAGTCTTTTTTCCTTCCTCTATGAATCTCAACCTTACATGGCCATAGAAAGATCAAACAAAAACTTGTAATCTGGTATCTTTTTTCATGCTTCATTTCATATTAAACTGAATAATTAAATATCCTAGTTATATACCTTGAAATAGAAGTAGCATCTCACCTGAGAATGGTGCACGTGCCTATAATTCGGGCATTCGAGATGCTGGGGCAGGAGGATTATGAGTTCCAAATCAGTCTTGGCTGCATAGTCATACCCTGCCCAGACTGTACTTAAGAAGAAGGAAGAGGATAAGGAATAAGAAGAAGAGGAAGAAGAGAAGGAAAAGGAGAAAGAGGAGGAGGAAGAGGAAGAGAAGTTGTTGCTATAACTTCAACTTTAGTAAGTAGTCATGCCCTGTAGTTTAATGATTTTTTTTCGATGACTGTAAGAAAGAAATCCTATGTTTTCTACTCAGTACCAGCGGGGCTCCTTTCAATACTTTCACATGTCATGATTGGGAAGGCTACAAGTCTGAGTCACACAGTTGACAAAGTTCCCGTCCCTGGATGCCCCTTTCCATCACTTGCCAGTGGCAGTTTTCTCCCCAAGTGGATCTGTGTCCTAATATCTTCTACATATAAGGCTACCAGTCATATTGTATCAGGGCTCCCTTAGCAAACTTATTAAAATAAGTTTAACATTACTTATTAAAATAATATTACTATGCTGGTCACTTTTACGTCAACCTGACATAAGCTAGAGTAATCTGAAAGGAAGGAAGGTCAATTGAGGTAATGTCTTTATAAGATGTGCCTGCAAAGCATTTACTTAACTAGTAATTGAAAGGGGAGGGCCCCATTGTGGGTGGTGGCATCCTTGGGCTGTTGGTCCTGGGTTCTATATGAAGGAGGCTGAGCCATGATAAACATGTCAGTAAGCAACATGCCTCCATGGCCTCTGTATCAGCTCCTGCCTTCAGGTTTCATCCTTCTTTAAGTTCATGTCCTCACTTTCTTTGACAAAGAACAGTGATATGGAAGTGTAAACCAAATAAACCCTTTAGTCTTCAAGTTGCTTTGGACATTGGTGTTCATTATAATAGTAACTTTAACTGTACTGGCTGTTTTCTGTGTCAACTTGACACAAGCTGCAGTTATCATAGAGAAAGGAGCCTCCCTTGAGGAAATNCCTCCATGNGATCCAGCTGTAAGGCATTTTCTCAATTAGTGATCAAGGGTGGGAGGGCTCATTGTGGGTAGTGTAATCCCTGGTCTGGTAGTCCTGGTTTCTATAAGAAAGTAAGATGAGCAAGCCAGGGGAAGTAATCCAGTAAGCATCACCCCTCCATGGCCTCTGCATCAGCTCCTGCCTCCAAGTTGCTGTCCTTGTGTGAGTTAATGTCTGGACTTTCTTTAGTGATGAACAGCAATGTGGGAGTATATGCTGAATAAACCCTTTCCTCCTCAACTTGTTTCGTGGTCATGATGTTTTGTGCAGGAATACAAACCCTAAGACACTAAGGCAGTGACTATCTCTTTACACACCCATTATGCAAATAAAGTCACATATTCAGGTCCTGGGAGTCAAGACTTCCATTTATGAATTTTGCACGATTCATATTGCCACTTACCAAGCATTGTCCTCTTAACTTTACAAGAAGGATAAAACACCTGCAGGGATAAAAGAATCTCTGAACTGTCCACCCAGGAAAGCAGCTGGCCCCTCTAATTGGTACACTGCCCTATGGATCCCTATGAACAAATATTAGAAGAAAAAAATGTTGTTCTAGGACAGAACTTTTGTGGTTTTGGAGTTGGCAAAAATCAGAACAATACTAAAGAAGCAATTATTTCATTTTTGTTTTTAAAGATAAATTCTGGTCACGTCTTTACTTGATTACAGTTTCCTGTGTATCTAGGTAACAAACTGTAGTTGATCTAAATATTCACATTAAAATACCACAGTCATTCCTAACTATATGGAATTTTTGCTTGTCGGCTTGCTTGCTTTTTTTTTTTTTTTTTTTTTTTTGCTTTTTTTTTGCTAAGATACACAATAACACATTTGTGTGCTTTCTCAAATCTTCATAGAAGTATTACTTATAGATCATAAAATCGATGAGTTCATAGTGCCTAGGAGTCAGAAGATTGGGGTGTAGCTCTGTAGTTCAGAGCTTGCCTAAGTCTTACATAGGACTCTGAGTTCAATCCCTACCCCGCACATATGCAAAATGTATATAATAACCTTAAGTATTTATTTATATCTGTGTAAAAAATTATTTTATTTATTTATCTAATTTTATTTATTTGTTTGTTTGTCTTTAAGACAGGGTCTCCCAGTATAGACCTAGACCTGGCTGTCCTGGAACTTGTTCTGTCCAGGCTGGCCTTGAACTCAGAGATCTGCCTGTCTCTGCCTCCTGAGTGCTGGGATTAAAGGTGTACAACAATACCACCCAGCTTAGAAAGTTGTTTTCTACTCTATTGATATATTAATTTCGATCTCTGATAATACTACTAAGTGAATATTATCATTATTCAGTATGAAAGTTATGCGGCCCAGAAGTACAAGTTGTCTTCTTAAATCTACACAGTTGCTAAATAAAGAACTGGTTATTGAGAGCTAGGACTGCCTTACTCTACAACCTAGTTAACCTTTTCTTATGAGACTCAGTCTTTCTGTCCCCATTTTTTATGTAAGTAAAACATGTTCAGTGTATAGGAATTTGAAGGCACATACAAAGAAAAATTAAAATAATGCATGACTCCATTATTCAGAATTAGCTGCCTGTAAGTCCCTTAGACAAATACCTTTGCAGTGGTTTTCTTTCTTTTTTTTTTAAATTGAAAATAGAATTTTCATTTAGTACATTCTGATTACAGTTTACCCTCCCCCAACTTTTTCCAGACCCTCTTCACTTTCCCACCCATCTAAATCTACACTCATTTCTTTCTTTCTTTCTTTCTTTCTTTCTTTCTTTCTTTCTTTCTTTCTTTCTTTCTTTCTTTCTTTCTCATAGTGTACAAACAGGTATTTTAAAGAAATAAAATAAGATAAAATACGAATAAAAATCATAATAGGACAAAACAGAGTTTTAAAAAGGAGCCAAAGGAAGAAAGACATGAGACACATATATTTGCACACAAAAAACCCATATAAACAAAATCAGAAACCATAATATATAAGCAAAATATCTCTAAGGTGTTAAAAAAATGTTATTTGTGTTTATCAAGTGGGTCTGTCCTAGCTCACTTAGTCTAAAATCAAATAGAGAACACTGTTTCCCGTAGTTCTGCAGGCTCAAGAATGTAAGAGGCTGGCATATTCTATATGCAACTAAGGTCTACATCCTGACTCATGGATAGCTGTCTCCCCCAGTCTTCAAATTTATGGTCTAATTCACAGAACTCTACCACCACGAACTAATTGTTTCTTATAAGTCTCATCTACTAATACCGACCTATTAGGAGTCTGAATTCCAATATTGAATTTGGAGGCACACAAACATTCAGTTCATTCAGAGTGTGACTTTATGAACTCAGTCGTACAAGACATGTCATGATTATTTTCTTCAAATAAAATTAAGTCTATCTCTGACCTTGAGTAGACTGTCAGAAGATAATATCGTTAAGATAATAAGATAAGCATTAAGGCTATGGTCTCCCTTAGGATCAAAATCACAAATGAAGGCTGAAGAGATGGCTCAGTAGTTAGGAGTGTATGCTAAATAGTCATGAGGAATAGAGTGCAGATACCTACAACCATATAACAAGTCGGGTGTGGGTCTAAGCATGCCCTTTCCATCACTGAAAGAGTTAGAAACATGATCATCGGGGCTTGTGGACTGCTAGCGCAGCTGAAAAGCACAAGTTCCTGCTTCATCAAAAGGCATTGCCTCAAAGAAATAAGGAAAAGAGTGGCAAAGGACATACAATATCCACCTCTGGCTTCCATGTACATTCACACCTGTATTCTCATCAGCACAGATATACCACACTCACACACATGTGCACACACAAACACATACACATATTAAATATAACAATGACTAACAAACTAACAAACAAACAAACAAAAATAAGAATGAGAGTTTTTCCCTGTTCAAGAAAAGTCAGGAAAGAGCTTTGGTTTTTTTATCTAGCTTCTCAGTCCTCATCTCCATGTAAATGTCTGGTAGTTCAGGAAGGCAGGGTCTCTATGCTTCAAAGTTGAGAACAGGATAGGCCTTTGGAACTACTGGTAGGCTTTGTGCTTGGTTTAACCTTCCATCTGAGAATTTTTCACCACCTCAGGGCGCAATGAGGCTTTGCACACCTGTCTGGTCTGGAGAGCAGTATCTCACCCCTCCATCTGCCTTCTACTCACTCACTTTTAGAATTCCCTCCTTATAGGGTAATTCCTTTTGCTCAAGTTTAAAAGCTTAAAGAGCTCAGAGAGCAAATGAGTACAGTTTGGGACAAAGCGAGAATAAAGGACTTGCCTTTTGAAATCCTACTTTCTATTGGTTTATTCTGATTATTATCTTTGAAATCAAGACCCAGTTAGTACAGAGAACCACAAAGGGGCCAAAACTTGAGGCACTATGGAGTGATCAGCTCTAAATGGGATAGTCAGATCACACCCATGTTCGCCACATTCAGAGATCATCATGGAAGAGGAAAGATTGTAAGGGCCAGAAGTAATTGATGTTTGTATCAAAACTGTATATTCTGGACATAGTGCAGTCGTACATATGAACTCACAGCTGTGATTGTACAAGACCAAGTTGATCATATTCCAGCACGAATTGGGGAGGGACTCTTTAAGTTCCACGTGTTAGTGAGGAGGCACTGGCATTGAGGAGCTACTGGCAGTTGGCAGATTGGCATAGAGAATCAGTTTTCTTTAGGGTTGTGGACCCCCAAGAGGTTACCCATATCCCAGTGACTTCACATACAGGCACACTAAATGGACTCAGTGGGCTTTAAAAAACAAACATGAAGTTAAGAGCAAAAATTAGTGGAAGAGAATAAGAAAGGAATTGGGTGCAAGAGAGTAAATGTGATCAAAAGCCATCCACTGGGTATGATACACGAAGTTCTCAAACAGTTAAAAATAGCTTAAAACACAGATCATAACCTATCTGCTGTTTTAATTGAGTCAGACAGTTTTTAAAAGTTTTTATTTCAGTTTTTCTCATTCTCAAATTTTAATGGTTTTTGGAATTTTAGATACAAACCAGTCCTGTTCCAGGCGAGTGTATTGTAATTGTTCCCTTCCATTGTACTGTTCATTGTCTGGGCAATGGCTTTCGTTCATCAGAAGTGCCCAGTGCCAATGGAATATAGTTCTGTCACACTTTTACTTACAGATTGTTCTTTTGGTATAATCCAAAGTTGAACAATCCAGGGTCACATAAATGCTGTCTTACATCTTTCTGTATAGTTTCTGTCCTTTCACACTTTAACTGTTTATGCTTATTATCTACATTTTGTTAGTTTTTGTGAAAAGACTAAGGAGTAAGTCTGGAAAGAGTCCCTAACACCTTTTCTAGGTAAACCCAGCCCTTCTCCATTAAGTAGTCTGAGGTTTTTTGGGCAGATAACTTGGTAATATGTGTGTTAGTCCATTTATGGACTCTTTCTTTTTTCCATTGATTTATCTATCTGAATGCTACATTTCTCTTGGTTATGATAGCATTATATTAAGTATTAAAATTGGATAGTCCTCAAAAAAAGCCCAGGGCCAGATGGGTTTAGTGCAGAATTCTATCAGACTTTCAAAGAAGACCTAATTCCAACTCTCCTCAAAGTATTCCACAAAATAGAAACAGAAGGTATTTTA
>NC_034592.1:119761598-119771897 GCF_900095145.1 Mus pahari | reverse complement strand
GGAATTTTGATGGGGATTGCATTGAATCTGTAGATTGCTTTTGGCAGGATGGCCATTTTGACTATGTTAATCCTGCCAATCCATGAGCATGGGAGAGAATAGTTCTCTATTCTCTCAGTGTCTTAAAGGATCACCTCCCAAATAAACTGTGTCTACTCAAATGCTCAGCTCAGGTGGTTGCTTCTGAGGGAATCCAAAAAAGACAGAGACTACAGCACTGGTGCACACTGAGCATTGGTAATAGAACATTTCAGATCCGAAGTTCAAAATGGGAAACTAGTTAGTTGAACAGCAATATGATTCCACAAATGTTTCCATAGGTGATCTCCTGATTTAAGCCACAGTCAAACCAGGTGCATGCAGAGAACCTTGCATTGTAAAATCTCCTTTAGTCTGTGCATTTCATCAAATATGTGAGATCTGAGACACTTCTGATCCCAAGTACTTCCTTGGCCAAGGAAAGGTTCAGTAGGTAGCATCTGCCACCAAACCTCATGACCTGGACTCTAGAACTCTAGAACCTACTTGGTGGAGGATATACTTAACTCTGTATGCTAACAGACAGTCTGCAGTGGAACAGCTCTATTATCTAGATACCTTAATTTCCGAAGCAGGATTGGTCCTAACTAATAGTTAAGACATATAGAAATTAAATAACTTAGTTCCTGTATTGCATATTCAAATTTATTTCTTAAGGTGTCAAAAATACATATCCCTCAAGATTTCTATGAAGAGGAAGGGGGAAGGAAGGAGGAGGAGGAGGAGGAGGAGGAGGAGGAGAAGGAGAAGGAGAAGGAGAAGAAGAAGAACGATGCAAAACTGAAAAGCACTTTAGTTCAACAAGCATTAATGTGCATGAAAAAATCTACCTCAGAATAGCTAAACTGCTAAAAGATGTGCTGCTATTTTAAAGCCAGAAGATTTGGAATGTGTCACGAAGATGTAAGCTTCTAGGTTGCCATGGCTCATTAGAATCAGGTTAAAAATTAAAAATGCAAAGGCATGCTGTGGTTTCATGTGTTTTTTTTTTCATAATTTTGAAATAAAAAGGAAATATGAAGTGGAAAATTAGGGAGGAAAGAATAAATGGTACTGAGAGAACTGGTTCAACACTTTATCTTTATTTTTAATAAGTCACACATGCTGAGTACAGCAAAATGTACGAGGCATTTGTTGGAAGTCAAAATTCCTCTGGGACTCCCTAGCTGGAGGGGAGAAAATGGCGTCATAAAGGAGTGATGTAGACACAGTTCTTTTGCCCTGCCAGAAACCTTCTTTTCATTTGCTCAGTCAGCTGCAAAAACAACGAGCTGTAATAGGATATTTGGTTTTGCTGAAGTGGAGCTGCTACTCTGCCCTTTCAGATCCTGCAGCTTTGCCAAGCACCCAGAGCACCTTTTGCCCTTGGGGGCATGCTGACGGGTGAACGCGACATCTTTACTTCTACAATATGATTTTTCTCCAAGATGCCAAGCCAGAATTAGATGAGCAGCCATTCAGCTTTTGGAAGGAAAGCCAGAAATGATTTAATTAACCTTATCAGACTGCCTTTAAAAATGTAGTATCAGCCCTATGGAAGGTCAGTCGGTGTTTGCTTTGCCTTCCCTAGAGGAACAGAATGGGTTGGTGACCACAGAAATGCCTTGTTTTCTATCTCCTGTATTCAGGCTATTGAAGTCCTGTCTCTGGGAGAGACCTGATATATTACGGGGGAATTATGTTCAGCTTTTCTCATCTGTGAAAACATTATGTGAACGTAGTGAACTCAGTCAATACCACCATTTCCTTCTTCCTCAGCACAGCAAACATTCACAGATGAGAAGTGAGAGGAAGGATGGCTCCACCATGTTTCCATCTCACATGCCCTTAACCATAAGGCCTGGTCAGAGGACACTTAAATGATGTCTTCTTTGAAAGGTCACCAAGGACTTGACATCCTCTAACCCAATAAATAGTTTTGAGTTTCAATGAATTATGCGATCAGACATGCCTTACTTAAGCATGTATTTTAAAGCTTTGTATTCTTTTGCCTTTTGCTGATATGATTCTGGAAGTTTCTTCTATCTCTCTCATTCATTGGTGTGTGTGTGTGTGTGTGTGTGTGTGTGTGTGTGTGTGTGTGTGTGTGTGTCTTTTAGGTCCTTTGTGTTATTGCTAAGATTTTTTTCCCCAGACTTCCATTTTTTTTTCTCTCAGAAAGCACCAATTGATATATTTCCAGCTATCTGATGGTTGGATCTTTAGCAACAACCCTGAATATCAATAATATTCTACTGGATAATCTCACACTGACGAGTGTTTGGGAAGCATAGATGGACTCAGTAGGTTATATAAAAGAAGTGTCCCCCAAATAAAACATAGGAAGGAGACACAAAGTAAGGAGATGTGGGGGTATATCTAGAAAGAGTTAGGAGGAGGCACTGAGAGGTGAATATGATCAAAGACACTGAATGTATGAAAGTCCCAAAGAATTCATAAAAGAACAGAATTGAAGACACAAAAATAAACCCCCACACATATGGACACTTGATCTTTGACAAAGAAGCCAAAACAATACAGTAGAAAAAAAGAAAGCATCTTCAACAAATGGTGCTGGTCTAATTAGAGGCCTGCATGTAGAAGAATGCAAGTTTATCCATATTTATCATCTTGTACAAAGCTCAAGTCCAAGTGGATCAAGGACCTACACATAAAACCAGATACAATGAATCTAATAGAAGAGAAGGTGGGAAATACCCTTGAATGCGTTGACACAAGGGAAAATTTCCTGGACAGATCACCAATGGTTCAGGCTCTAAGATCAACAATTTACAAATGGAACCTCATGAAACTGAAAAGCTTCTGTAAGGCAAAGAACACTGCCAATAAGACAAAACAGCAACCTACAGATTGGGAAAGATCTTGACCAATCCTACATCTGACAGAGAACATCTATCAATCTATCTATCTATCTATCTATCTATCTATCTATCTATCTATCTATCTATCTATCTCCTCAAGAAGTTAGACTCCAGAACTCAAATAACCCAATTTAAAAATGGATTACTGAGCTAAACAGAATTCTCAACTGAGGCGTCTTAAATGGCCAAGAAATATTTAAAGAAATGTTCAGTATCCTTAGACATCAGGGAAATGCAAATCAAAACAACCCTAAGATTCCACTTTACATCCATCAAAATAGCTAATAAAAAACTCAGGCAACAGCAAATGCTGGAGAGGATGCAGAGAAAGGAGACCACTCCTCCATTGTCAGTGGGATTGCAAACTGGTACAACCACTCTGGGAATCAATCTGGAGGTTCCTCAGAAAATTGGAAATAGTCTTACCTGAAGACCCAGCTATACCACTCCTAGGCAGATATCCAAAAGATGCTCCACCATATCACAAGGATACATGCTCCTCTATGTTTATAGCAGCCTTATTTAAAGTAGCCAGAATCTGGAAACAACCCAGATGTCCCTCAACTGAAGAATGGATACAGAAAATGTGGTTCATTTCCACAAGGGAATAATACTCAGCTATTAAAAAAGAGGACATTATGAATTTTACAGGCAAATGGATGGAACTAAAAAATAGTATTCTGATTGAAGTAACCCAGACCCAAAAGGACATACATGGAATGTACTCACTGATAAGTGGATATTAGCCGAAAAGTTCAGAATACCCATGATACACTCCAGAGATCATATGAAGCTTAACAAGAAGGAAGGCCCAAGTGTGGATGTTTGAGTCCCAATTAGAAGAAAGAAGGAGGGAGGGACCTGGGTGGGATAGGGGAGTGGGACAGAAAACGGAGGTGGGGGTAGGCAGCACCAGGTATGGGGGGAGACAAGAGAGAAGCCCAGAGGACCAGGATACTGAATATAAATATGCAGCAGTGTAGGGTAGGGAACAGGGGGAACCTCTAGAAAGTCCTAGACACCAGGACTCCAAGAGGCTTCCAAAACTCTATGAGGATGACCTTAGTAGAAATGCCCAACAGTGGGGAGATAGAACCTGAAGAGATCACCTTCAGCAGATAGATATGGTCTCTAGTTGAGGGGTGGGGTCACCCTCCCTTTCAAAATTTTTGGCCCAGAATTGCTCCTGTCTAAAGGAAATGCAGGGACAAAAATGGAACAGAAACTAAAGGAAAAGCCATCCAGAGACCACCTCAACTTGGGATCCATCCCATGAACAGGTACCAAACCTCAACACTACTGCTGATGCCATGTTGTGTTTGCAGACAGGAGCTTGGCATGGTTGTCTTCTGAGAAGCTCTACCAGCACCTGACTAAGACAGATGTGGATGCTCTCAGCCAACCATTGGACTGAGCCTGGGGAACCCCAATGCAAGAATTAGGGGAAGGACTAAAGGAGCTGAAGGGGATTGCAACCCCATGTGAAGAACAACAGTATCAACTAACCAGACCCTT
This sequence comes from Mus pahari, assembly GCF_900095145.1. NCBI lineage: Eukaryota > Metazoa > Chordata > Mammalia > Rodentia > Muridae > Mus > Mus pahari. The sequence continues at coordinate 119,767,482 of NC_034592.1, read as the reverse complement.
CAGAGCTCCCAGGGACTAAACCACCAACCAAAGAGCATACATGGGCTAGTCTGAGACCTCTGCTACATATGCCTCAGAGAAGGTGCATGCTGGACAGGTGAGGTGGGAGTGGATGGGTGGGTGGGGGAGTAACCTCTTTAGAGGCAAAGGGGAGGAGGGTTGAGGTGGAGGTTTTGTGGAGGGTGGACCAGGAAGTTGGACAACATTTCAAATGTAAATGGATAAAATAATAAGAAAAATAATTAGTAAAAGATATATATTTTAAATCTATGACTTCACTCAACAGCTCACTCCCTTGGGCCACCCTCACTCCCTGCATTTCAGGGTCTTAGCATTCAAAGCTTCATGTATATTGATGATGCAGGAAACCTCCTTCCAGCCAGCATTCCACATGGACTGGAATGGGAAATAACTCCCGAGCCCGACCTAAAAACAGTTGCTCTTTTCCTTTACATTTTTCTCTCCTTTTATTCCTTTGTGTTATATCACTTTGTAATGCTGACTCTCAACCTTTAGGAAACAACAAAATCACCTGAAAGAATTATACCAATCAACCAACAAGCAAGCAAGCACAGAGTTCTGGCCCCTCAGAGCTGCTGCTGTTTCAGATACCTAAGTCCCCAGGGGGATGCTATGCTGTGGCTCTGGTGAGCATAGTTAAAACTACTTTCCAGTAACTTGGATTTTATTCTCTCTCCACTGTGAACTTCTCACTTTAAAATGAAAGAAGTTTTCTTTAGTCTTTGTATTCCTTGAAGTTCCCAGCAGACTATATATTTAGCAACTATTATAAAAATTCAATAGTGCAGAGGACCTAAGCGTTGCTTTTGATTTGGCACTGACCCCTTGGATTTTTGGTTTTCATTAACTATAAATAATATAGCTAAGTAAGATGCTGAGGGTGGAGCCAATTTTGCTAAGCTTTTGTTGTAATTCTTGGCCTGGGGATGTGACCAAGCTTGTGGCATGTACTTTGAAGAATATACCAAAGCCAATGATGTGAGCTGAATCCAGGGGAAGCAGTTGAAAGGCTCCTTTAAAGGAACAAAATGACAAAGGTTCAGCAATTGAGAAATTAAGTAATAAGGTTGCCATGGTAAGATAACAAGAGATCTCCAATCTGTAATTGTACTCAGAGAGAGGCATGTTAGTGTTCTCCAGGAGTATTCTCGTTCCCTCGTACTCTTTATGCTTCAAAAGCAAGTCACTCTGAATTCAAGTTGAGCTTCTAATTGCTGTTATTATTATACTTAGAATGTTCTTCAGAACCAAAATAGTTTGTAGGAAAGAAAATTAATTCCAGGTCTTTCTAGCGTGGAAACACAGTCATCAGAGTATTCTGGCGAATTCCTGCTTTCTGACTGCATGACTGTAAGGTGTTCCCCTTCTACCTGTCTATTTAGGGATCTGCTCAGTATATTTTCCTCAGATGAGTGAGATAGTATTTTGTATATGCAAACTGTTTTTTAGAGAATTTTTCTCAATTCATAAGAAAATGAAGAATAAATCAGCTAGACCAGCAAAACCTTTGCTCCTAGCTCTTGTCATACTTTTCATAAAGAGAACATTGAAGAAATTAAGAAAGGGTTATGGAGATGATCACACGGAGAGGTATATGTCAAACATGTTTTTCCTTTTTTATTTTAAGGAGGAAATTCAGCTCTACCCAGATGGAACATTTGGGAACTCGCAGCTCGGAATTGCCACGTTCTATCAGCAAGAGTAGTGGCGCAGATGGTACCTTGCCATCTCTGTGATGCGCCAGCACAGGCAGGGCGTCCAGCTGTCTGCACCACCCCCACAACAGCTCCAAGATTACATGGAGGAAGAACATACTGCTTGAGTTAAGTTGGAGACCCTTAGGAGATTTTAATTCCTCAAGGCTCAGACATTACTACTTTGTAAAGTTTCTTTCTTGAAGGAAGCAGATGGGATTGCCTGACCATGACTTTTATCTGCTATTTTCGAGTAAGAAGTCTCAAGGCTTTCTGCATCGTCCTAGAGATAGGCCACAGACTCCAGTGATGGAAAGAAGCAGGCAACATCTGCAGACCTTCTGCTGAAGCCTTCACTTGTTAAAACATCCTGTGCCTTGCTATTTATCTTTTTAGAAATTATGGAGATGCTTATCCCTTGTCGCAAATAAGATTAAATTTTATATTGATATCATCAAGGGTCCAAAGTTTATATCTTGGTACAGTAAAGAAGAAATCTAAAACCTCAGAGTGAAAAGATTGCCCCTAAATCTGCTTCAGTGGCTCAATGGTTTATGCAGGATATTATTAATAGCCATTCTGCTTCTCTAAGAAATCCTATAGTACTCTGAAGGGAGCACTCCCCAGGTTATGGTGTAATTAGTTACTTGGAAGTACCTATAATTGCATTTTAGGAGAACTAACATAGAATGAAATCATTTATTGTCTATCTCTTGCTGTCCTAAAACTAATTTCATCACAACAAAACAAAACTAGCCAGAGAGCAGAGGATCTCATTTTTGCATACCTCTAGGCTTTAAGTCATTTGTACTGTCCTAGGCTCTAAGCCATTTGTTCTGTCCAGCTTTTAAATACTTATCGTTTCAATTCTTGGCTTCCTTAGCTGACAGTGATAGACACGTATTTGCAACCTTCTTAACCATGTGGGTCCCTGCTGTATCTTGGTCCTGTCTTTGGCTATCACTGAGAAGCTTTCAACCTTTGGAAAAGCCTGTCCTTTTGTCCTTTGGTCCATCTCATGTAGTGTACTTTACCATGTGATGTCAGCAGACAGTTCTACTGGAGATGAGGAAAGGAGCTCGTTCATTGTCCCTGTGATGGATATGCCTGCTGTTGATATGAACAAGTTCCAGGCTTTCCTGTCTGAGAACAGGAGACACTTATAACACTGCTGAGTCACATCCCATACATTTCTGACTAACTCAAACAACTATACCTGGCTCCCAGGTCAACACTTAGCATTTTAATCCATGATCAATTGTTGATGCTCTCTCAGTTAAGCACTAGTTTTTTTTATTTCTCCACATATTCTCATGTGGGCCACTGAAAACAATAATTTTTAACATTATTTGAGAAAAGAAGGAATCAATATCTCTACACCTTCTAAACAAACAGTAGCAGTAACAGAATGTTTAAATTAAAGGGCTATAGACCCAATAGACAGTCTATAGATATAAACTTACCTTTAAGATTGGATAGACCTTCATTTTTTCATTTTTGGATTAATTATTCATAAACTTAGTGTGAACTAGCTCTGGGGTTGTTTCCATTTTAGTGATGAAGAAACAGAGGCTAAAGGACATAAATGGTTTATCCAAGTTAGCAAGTGTTGGACTAGGTTTCAGAGACTTTGCTGAGGCCTAACCTTGTACTCATATAGCATGCAAACAAGTCAGAGCTGTGTGTGTGTGTGTGTGTGTGTATGTGTGTGTGTGTGTGTGTGTGTGTGTGTGTGTGTTTATAAGTATATGAATGTTTGGTTCCTGTTGCATTTGCATTTTTTTGCCTGTAATTTGATGTCAGCCAATCAATCTACCTTTCAATGAGTTGTAGGAGATGATTTGTGCCAGTGTTTCTCAAATACTCATGTCCGAAGAATAACCCTAAGATCTCATTAAAACTCAGGTTGCTGACCCCAGCCCAGATAGTCTCACTTAGTAGATCTTGAGCACACATGGAATTTAGCATCTCTAGTTCTCAGAGGACAAGATGCTACCAGTCTGTGAAACACGCTTGGAGTATGTGCAGTGCTTTGTAAACTCTAGAGCCCACATAAACTTAGAAGCATGTGAGCTGTCAGCCTGTGTTGAAATTCTACTGAATGCTAGCGATAGTGAGATGCATTTTGGAAAGAAAAAGCAACACCATGTGGGATATGGGAAAATAAATGCTGTGCTTAGTGGAGACATGAGACTCTTTGCTGTCAAATCACTAAAGAGGAGCTTTGTTGCTAAAGTTCTCTTTCCCCCTGCTAGTATACATAGAATTAACTTTCTCTTAGAACTCTTAGATTCTGTGTTCAAATCTAAGCTTGCTGTCCTGTCTCTTAGCTAAGGCTGTTCCAAGTGCTGTATGACCGGAAGTGGTCTTATGTAAGGTACCCCACAGTAGAGTCTAAGATCTAAAGTAGGAACTGGTGCAAGCAGTTTCTGTAGGTAGTGTTCAGCATAATAGGGAGGAAGGTTAGGGCAGGAACGGAACAAGTGTGTGGTCTTGGCCATAGCTGTGCCAGACTCCATGGGGAGTTACAGATTATGAATGGAGCTAAGAATTCTCCTACTTCTTATCCCGATACCAGTCAGTCATTAATGGTGGCAGTCTGCCTTGGGCCAGGACAGGACATCATCTCCAGAGGGATGTGACTTTCTTAGCACTGGCTACCATGAGGACATTGTCAGCTACAGGACACCTCTACTATGACACCTTTCCCATTTTTCACTTAATTTCTTTGTCTATGGAAAAAAAAAACAGCCTTATATCATCTTCCTCTCTTCCTTCTTTCCCCTCTCCCTAAGATTATCTTATACACAGTTTCTAGGTACTATTTATATGCTTGCTAGGCCCTTCAGGGCCTTGACCTTTCTTTTCAAAACCCCACAGCATTCTCATTTAGTGACCAGGTCTGACGTTGTGGATTCTTGGAGAACCTTGGCTCTCGCCCTCTGTAACTACATATCTGTACTTGACCTGTGACTATATAAGGAAAACTGATTTAGTGGCTTTCCTTAGTTTGGCAATCTCTACCCTTCTTTATTTAAATATAGGGTAATTCCCAGGAAAGAAACTCTGCCCACCTCACTCTCACTTAAAGCCTTTATGGATGCTTTCCTGAGCAAGTCCATTTAAAAAGAAATTCTGAGCTATCTATAGTATCTTTCGTGCCCTAATGTCTGCTTACCTCACATCTCATATCTTCTTAAGCTTGGGGATGCCGAAATGCCCACACCCTGGGGCATTTTCCATACAAGGTCTCAGATAGGAGGTGGAGAAGGAGCTGCTGAAGACACCAGATCTGATCATGGGAAACTGTTACTGTTCTAGGAAAAGAGGGTCTTTGAAGATGTGACTACCAAACAATCTTCAGATAAAGAGATTATCTGGGATATTTTGTGGGCTCTAAATGTGATCACATTGTGTGATCAGAAATGTCTTCATCATTTATAGACAGAGGGGGATCTGATACACAGATAGATTGTGTGAAGAGGTAGGTAGGCTTAGAGTAATGTGGCCACAGCCATAGGATTCTAACAGCCTTCAAATGTCAGAAGAAGCTTAAAGGGAACTTCCTTCAAGACTTTGGTTTTGATAGCACTTGGACTTCCACTTCCAGGCTAGAACACGGAAAGACTGCATTTGTGTGGCCTTAAGGCACCTGGTTAGTAATGCATCCCATAGTAGTAGGGAACTCACACAGTTGTGGTGCTTTCTGGCACAGTTGCCCTGTTCCCATCAAGATGACTCCTATGTCTGCAGCTTACACGGCACCTCTTGCAGGAGGCTTCTCAGATTTCTTCTCCTTCCACTTCTAGGTTGCAGTTTGAGCAGAGAGCTGACATTCATCTCCCTTCAGTCCTCAGACAAAGTGCTCTGCTATTGGCAAAGACGTGTTTATTGTACATTCTTTTTATATATGATCGTTTTTAGATCAGTCTCCTTTAAAACTTTTAAGGCCTTGGGGACCTTCTTCATTTTTCAGTTCCCTGGGTTTGCCACAGTGCCAGGTATAAATGGCCGCTGAAAGAATATTTCCTGCCCTGAAATGGACACTGAGGCTGCTGACTGGTGACTAATGTGGATCACAAGGCTTTAGGCCCCAGGTCCCTGTGGGTGAGTCAGGTGAGTGCAGGCTTTCCCCTGCCCATCACTGGTGCCAGGTCCCTGTGGGTGAG
>NC_034592.1:119720643-119761398 GCF_900095145.1 Mus pahari | reverse complement strand
CCCTGTGGGTGAGTCAGGTGAGTGCAGGCTTTCCCCTGCCCATCACTGGTGCCAGGTCCCTGTGGGTGAGCCAGGTGAGTTTGCAGGATTTCCCCTGCCCATCACTCTTTTGCTTTAGGTCTGCAGCTTCTGGAGGCCTGAGGCCTGGGGTGATCCCTTTGGCTTCTCATCTGCAGAACCGAACCGGTGTTTATTTCCACTCTGGCTCTTTTTATATTCTCCTTCTTTTTCGGCTCTCCCAAACAGCAGTGACTCATGCCCTGCTCTCCTTTTTTCATTATTTTTAGGCATCACATGATCTTTCCCATTATTGCCTCTGGTCTAGACCATGGGTGGCCCACAGGCTGTTATTTCCTCAGGGCTAAACTTTAGAGTACAAACCAAATGACATTTCAATATATTGGGGTCATGCTAGCCTTCTCTTTTACTTGAGGAGGTGGCAGCTATGCATAGAATTTGAGGGATTGATAAAGGATGATATTAAAGCATCCCCTGACAGTTCTTTTCCTACAAATTCAATTCATAATTTCTGAACCAAGTAAACAATTAAATATTACATTATTCCTTAAAGCCTAACAGTTTCTTTTTTAGTCTTAAAAAGGTAGATAATTGTTCTCTCTCTCTCTCTCTCTCTCTCTCTCTCTCTCTCTCTCAGCAAAGGGATTTGAAGATGGGATAAAGATCTCTTGTACTCTGTTTGCTATTTAGAAGCAACTTTAATATTGTAATTATGAAATCTGAGTTTTAGGTAAGAATTATATAGTTTATTCACAACACGATGAAGTTACTTCCTGCTACAAAGTGGATCTTACATATACTCCCAAAGCCTCTGTGTTTAAAGGACCCAGGATGACTCTCTTGAGAGGCAGTGGAAACTTAGGAGGAAGTTCTAGTAGGAAGATACTTGTGACATGTCCTTGAAGCCAATATAGGACCTTAGTATCTTCCTTTCTCTGTCTTTACAGCTGTGAGGTGAGTGTCTTTGTTATAACTTATAAAAATGAAAATTCATTTCAAAGGAGAAAGCCTAAATTTAGAATGCTATCAAAACAGGTTCCCACTACAAAAACGGCTGTCTAGAGAAATGTTTCCCTAGGGTCAGCTTTGAAGATATCCAGTTATTGCTGCAACTGTGGTCCATGGAGGCCACATCTCAAGCTAGGAACTGAAATGGACAGTTCTGTCCACACAGTATGGGTTTTTAGGTGTGTGAAATGCAAGAGTCCTGTGGTCATGTAGGCTTGCATGGAGATTCCAGAAAAACACTGAGATCAGAAAATATGTGGTAGGGTTAGATTTTCTGTAAGGTGGCTCTGAGAATCCATTGCATGAATCAGGGAACCCAAAGCTTGAAGGTAATGGAGATGCCAGGACTGTAGAATATCCTCCAAGAACAGCTGCAGTCATGGGATAGAGACAGGTCAAGAGAGAGAGGTCACATTGCTATGGGTGACAAAGTTAGAGGGATAGAGCTGCCCAAGGCCACTAAGTTATCTGATCCCATCACCTGCTCCAGATACTGGACATGGAGCTGCAGAACTTAATATTTGCCCTCCCGAGTTTGACCTTAGTTGACTTTCCCTTGTTATGCCCATGTCCCTTCCTTTGGGATAGGAATGTTTACTTTGTGCCATTACACATGGGAGGTATGGAACCTGAAAGTTTGATTTTATAGAAATTTACCATTAATAGGCTATCTTGAGTTTCATAAGAAACTTTGGACTTTTTTTGTTGTTGTTTTTGTTTTTGTTTTGCTTTATTTTTCGAGACAGGGTTTCTCTGTGTAGCCCTGGCTGTCCTGGAACTCATTCTGTAGACCAGGCTGGCTTCGAACTCAGAAATCCGCCTGCCTCTGCTCCCGAGTGCTGGGATTAAAGGTGTGCGCCACCACACCCAGCGAGAGACTTTGGACTTTTAAGTAGTGTTGGGATTGTTATGGCTTCAGCCTCCTTAGAGATGGAATAAATACATTTTTTTTTGTTGTTGTTGTGAAGTAAACCCGAAACATTTGAAAACAGAAGTGAACTTCGATGATTTAGTGGTAATCTGTCAAGTTGATAGAGGTGGATCTGTAATGGCTAATTTTGATAATGAACTTGACGGGATTTACAATTACTTCAGAGACAAACCTCTAGATTTCCCTGTGAGGGTGTTTGCTGAGGTTTAATTGAAGTTGGAAGACCCAGACTCATCCTGAATTTGGGTAATATCATTCCACGTGATGTAAACAGCTGCCTCATTCACCTGCAGCCATAGCTACAGACACTGTTTCCTGCCATGATGGACTGTACCCTCAAACTGTGGGTCCAAATAAACTCTCCCTCCCTCCCTTCCTTCCTCTCTCCCTCTCTTCCTTCCTTCCTTCCTTCCTTCCTTCCTTCCTTCCTTCCTTCCTTCCTTCCTCCGTCCCTCCCTCCCTCCCTCCCTCCCTCCTTCCCTCCCTCCCTCTCTTCCTTCCATTGTTTCTGTCAGGTATTTTTGCCACAGTATTGAGGGGAACACAAATTCAGGCCCTGGTCTGATCACCAACAGCCATTGCATCAAGAACTTCTTCAATAGGAGTTTGTGCTTTTTCTTGAAGAAAACCTTTGAAGGATTGAGGAAACATTTCAAGAGCAGGTTACTATTTAAAGCATCTCCTAGGAGTGGTGGGGCTGGATCATGGAGGAACTGAGGAAGCTTGTCCTAAGTCTGTGCTCTTCCAGGCATGACCAAGGATAAAGAAGCAAGCAGAGGAGAGATATTCAGCGGTGGTGCTGACAAGACTTGGAGCCTGATGTAATGAGGGGGTGGTATCTGGCTTCAGTCCCAAGGCTGAGAAGTTTACAAGGGGGTGGTGATGAACACTTCATTGTGGGTCTTGATGACTTTCAAGTGCCCGTGGGTGATCTGGAAGGATGTGTAGTGGGCAGGCAGAGATGTAGTTTAGATTCAGAAGAGAAGCCTGCCACACAGCCTAGGTTTAGTATTCTTCTACCCATGAGGAGTATCTGGAATATTCCAAGTCTGGGTTTATTTTCTTTCTTCTTCTTTTTTATTAGACATTTTCTTTATTTACATTTCAAATGCTATCCCCCAAGTCCCCTATACCCTTCACCCTGCTCCCCAACCCACCCACTCCTGCTTTCTAGCCCTGGCATTCCCCTGTACTGGAGCATATGATCTTCGCAAGACCAAAGGCCTCTCCTCCCATTGATGGCTGACTAGGCCATCCTCTGCTACATATGCAACTAGAGACATGCTAAAAATTCCCCCAGAGAACTCCTAAACCTGATAAACAGCTTCAGTGAAGTAGCTGGATATAAAATTAACTCAAACAAACCAGTGGCCTTTCTCTACACAAAGGATAAACAAGCTGAGAAAGAAATTAGGGAAACAACACTCTTCACAATAGTCACGAATAACTCAAGTCTGGGTTTATATGCATTGCGTTTGAGAAGCTTCCTGAATTTAGTCCGTTAGGGACAAATCAACAGTGAAACAATGAATGAGCAAATGGACGGAACAGTCAGAGTAAAGACATCTTTATACAAGACAGGAAATACTTGGAAGTTAGGGGTTAAATAGCTCCAAGAAGCGAGAGGAGCTGAGGGTTGAACAGTTTTTGTTTGTTCATTTTAAAAAACTACAGAAATTCCAAGGATTCCCTCACAGATCAGGAGGATTGAGAGACAGTGCATAGAGGGGACTTAGAAAATGAAAGATCAACAAGAAGAAGTAATTATTAGAAGTTTGACACCAACACACTTAGAAGAAAGAATTTGGCTTACATCATGTTTAATTACTTTTTTTTTTTTTTTAAATCAGTGCTAGGAATCAAACCCAAAGCCTTAAGTGTGATGGGTAAGTATTAACCTATTGAGCTACACGCCCAGGCTCCACCTTTAGAGGAGAGTACCTGAATGTAGTTGCCAGGTAAAGTTCAGCAGGAGAACTATCCAGGGGCTCTTGGTCCTTCAGTCTGACTTGAACTGTGAGTAGGTAGGCAGTTCTCATCTGATGTTAACTCACTTCAAGCTAGCAGAATCTTGCTGGTATTATGTGCTTGGGCTTCTCTTTCTGTCGTGAGGTTTCTCCAGTGCCATAGGCAGGGAAAGATGCTTGGTAAGCTTTGGGCATATAAGCTTGGCAGTGTAGAGGGATTAGCATTCTTGGATAACCTTTTGTGCAAGGAAATACGAGCTGATGAATAAATTTGCAAATATCTTATCAGTCACGGTGATCTGAGCTCTGTAGCCTAGAATGGTGACTTAGCACCAACCCTGATCTTGTCCTTTTTTGGTTTTTCTTCCTTAATTAACCCATTGACTCCTGGAATTGCCTTCAAAGTAAACTACCCGACTCCATATCCAAGTCTCAGGTTCTGCTTTGGTTAATTCCAAATTAAAATGAAAATACCTAAGTGACCTTACATCCAAAGTGGTTTCATACACATCAATAACATGTACCTACTTTCCCAAATGCATATTGTGTGTCTCAGGTGTGTGTCCTAGGACCTGGCTCTTCAGCAATACTTCATTAGACCAAAGGTGAATACGTGACAGAGCTCAGCTAATGTGAACACAGGCTGCTCACTATCCTGTGGATATATGACGAAGCTAATGAGATTGTTTTTTTTTTTTTTTTTCTTAGAAAATTTGGCTAGAAAATGTCTTAAGACTGAAAGCGGAGCCCTAGAAGCTGACATGAAGAGTCAGGGTAGAGAAAGCAATGGGTTCCCTGTAACCAGCATCTGAAGGAGCAAACACATTATAAACAAGGAGTGGGCTACCACAGAGCCCATAATAAGCGCGGGAAAGAGCAGAGCCTTTTCTCACCATAAGCCTCTGATTCCAAGTCCTCCTGGCCTGAGGACTCTTTGGTTTTATCCTGTTCTATAGCCACACGAACCCCAGTAATCAGTGTGGTCCAAGTGTGGTCAGAGAAAGGTACCTTATGGGGAGGAAGTGTGTTAGATGCTACTTTTCATTCCTTACCTTTTACCCTTCTCTACCTTGTCCTGGGCCAGCCGTGCCAGCTTCGGTAAACATTATCCTCACCTTCCTTTCCTCAACTTCTGGTGAGTTCTGTATGTGAGAACCATCAAAAAGACCGGAGATCATCAGATGGAGGAAGAGAGACTATAGCATTTGTTCCTTCTCCTCTACCCTGATTTTGCCGTTCTCTCTCTGCTCAAGGCTGGGCCTCCAGCCTAGTGAAAGTGGCCCCTTCCACGAATTTGACTCTTTCCAGGTTCCAGTTCATGGGATTCTCTCTCTACCCTTGCTGCTCAGGGGCTACGGATGAGAAGGGGATCCCACGGTGACTACTTGAGGGGACAACCCCCTCCCCAACTCCTCAACCTGGCACACAGCTTCACTCGCCATACCTGCTGCCAAACGCTCGCTCTTCATATTATGCAGTCATGACAAGAGGATAGTTAGGAGAGAGGTTTTGAAGCTAGAGGAACAGGAAATGGAAACACTTCATATTTGATGATTTCAGACCGTGATCCGGTTTCACCCCATAAAGTATTTTTCACTTTGAAGTGGAACGGTATGAGGTGCAGCCCTTGCAGAATATCTCAGGGTTTTTGTTTGTGAGGTTGAACCATCATGGACCAGAAAGGAAAGGAAAAGGTCGAAGAGGATGGGTCCTTTGTTTTTGAAATGCCAAAGCCTGGTGATGTTTGAGATCGTACTTTCTTATCATTTTTTTATAACTATGATTTTTATATTTTTATAACTATGACATTTTAATCAAGCTTACGATTGAAGCATAACATACAGAAAGAATGGTGAGAAGATTCCATAATGAAAGGCTCAGCAAGCTGACACTCACTGAATACCTCCATGTAGCCAGCACTTACGCCAATCACAGGATATTAGCAGTATCCTAGAAACTTCCCTCCAACTTGCTTTAGTCACTGACCGTTCACCTCAAATGGAAACCACTGATTTGACTTCTAACAGTATGGATTTGTTTCTTCTGTTTTTGAAATTCATCCACATGGGTTAAACCATGGGTTCTCTGTATTTATCTTCCTCCATTCTACACCATGCTGGTGATGATTATACATGCTGCTTCAGCAGGCCCTTACAGTTTACTCGGTCTCATTGCTATTTATCTCCCATGTTTAAACAACTGGAATGTGGTTCTCCATTCTGTTGCTGATGAGCATTGGAGGTGCACTTTGACTATTAGGAACCCTTTGTTTCCATGTGTGTGTGATGTATGTGTGCTTGGGCATATGAGTGGGTAAGGCCAGAGAAGGATATTAAGTGTCCTGCTCTATTTCTCTCTGGCTTATTCCCTTGAGGCAGGGTCTCTCATTGAACCTGAAACTACATTTTAGCTAGGTGGCTAGCCAGCAAGATCTCAGGATCTGCCTATTTATAACCTCCGATGCTGGTATTACAGGCATAAGAAGCCTTGCCTAGCTTTTATATGGGTGCTGGGGATTTGACCTAAAATTTTTGTGTTTGCTCAACAAATGCTCTTACCCACTGAGCCATCTCCTCAGGCTCTGCTATGAACATTTTCCCTATGATTATTCTCATATATATCTCTTAGTGAATCAAAGTACATATTTCTAGTTGGTACATACCTACAGGTAACATTGCTGAGTCATAGTGTATGCACAATGTTTAGCTTTATTAGCTCTTGCTAGTTTACTAAAGTGATTATGCCAATTTATACTGCTTCTGCTGGACACCAGAGCTGCAGTATGGCCACACTCTTTCAGAAAGATCCAATCCAAGCTGCTCTTCATTTTTCTATTTCCCTCCTAAGTCTCTGGAGTACAAGGATAATATCTGTGTACTGCCACACCCAGGTGGTACATACATTTGTAATGTCAGTAGTCCATGATTTTTCTGGTGTTCTCCAGGACCTTGGAACAAAAAGGACCATACAGAGAACTACTGATCTAGAGTTCAGGTTTTCTGATGCTGAACAGGAAATTGAAGATGTTCTTTCTTATAAGAAGGGCTAGTGTCTTGCTCTGAGGCTCTTGGTGGGTTGAACAATTGGACTTATTGAGAACAAGTGTAGTAGGAGGTACTAGACTGTTATGTAAACTTGAAGGGCACGTGTAAAGCTGTAAGAATGGGAAAGAGTGGAGGGTGAGATTTTTTTTGGTTAGAAGATAAGGCATATGTAATTCCAGAGCTATTTACCGTGGAGAAGGGTTATAACTAATAGAGACTCCAGATGAGAGCAGTGTGGATACAAGATTATAGTCAAGGCTACCTTGGTGATGACCATAGGACAAGAAAGACAGGACAGAAGAGAATGGACAAAGGAACAGCTTATAAACTAGAAATAGCTTAGTTGTCATAACCATAAGCTGAGCTGAAAAGCAGTCCTTGTCCTCAATCCTTTTCTGTGGTATGTAAAAACCCCCTTACATATGTCTCTGTTAGATCTAACACTACCCCCACTTTAAAAACAATTCTCACGGTGCTGAGGATGAACCTAGGACCCTATGCATGCTTATGTAAGCTCTCTACCCCTGAGTTCCACACCCCCCACAACCCAGCCTGCTTTCTTGTGCTTTCCCAAGTAGGTCTGTTTTAGCTGTGCTGTCACAGCTGGACACACCTTCGAAGTATCATTTCCTCTTTCCTTTCCTTTTTTCAGGTAAAATGTATAACTCAAGTCAAGCAGTCCAACTCTTTTAACCTTTTAAACTTCCTGCCATCTTTCTTTATGAGTTATGAATATAAGCTGATCCCAGGAAAAGTAATTCTTAGATTAGAATGTGCTTTCCTGCTACACAAATAAAAGCCCTGTTTGTGTGCTTTCTAAGCATCTTTCTGTCCTACCTGCCTGGGGCAGGTAATACATCTATCACTACTGTTGATTTCTTGACTACGCTTGCCTTGACACTGCATTTTCATTGACGGACATTCACTGTCACCTGTATTATCTTCTAGCGTGATCATTTTACCCTAGCCTCTGTCTATCCCTTCCTTCTCTTTTACTTTATGTATGTTCTCCAGCTTCTTGGACTTTCAGAATCCAGGCAAACACAATTAAATCCTTTTACTGCCTTTAAAACATTTTTTTTTAATTTTTAATTATTTACTTTTTTGTGGTCATTCATATCTTTAATCCACCAACAACATCTGTCCTCCAGATTGTCCTAGAGAAGCAGGTATCATGCTAGCCATGGCAGGAGATAGGATTATTGCTATGGATATATAGTGAGTTTCTATGTAGTCTTGGTAACAAATGAAGATCCTGTCTTAAAACAAACACTTCCAAAATAATAACAAAATGTTATTTTTCCTTCTTCTTCCCTGCTTTTTGTATTTTCTGTTTTACCTGCAGACCTCTTTCAAATAAAATCTCAGTTAAAACTCTGTAGGTGAAATAGGCAATTGAGGAACTATTGGGATGTGAATGGTCCATTTAGGGTTGAGCCATAAAGCAACCTTAATAGCTGTATGTTAGGCTGTGATGGGGATCTTGCTGTCTTGATTGTTCCTTCATGTTTTTCTCACAGCAATGCTCCTTATATGTACCTTCAAATTCTTTTGATCTGATGCTATACCAATCATAGTGCTGGCAATAAGTTTCAAACAGACCTTAACAGGCTTATGGAAGGATGAATTGACCCTTTGCACCCCAGCTTCACCTGTCCTGTTGGTCCTGTTGGTATAGTACCCCTTTGGGTTTTCAAGTGCACAAGCCAGGTAGAAGGTGTCAATGCTACCCCATGACAATACATGGCCAAAGAACGTGCCCCTCCATGTCTTTGCCCAGGATAATAGCCTTGATCCACATTCCACCTGCTTCTCTGCTATCTCTCAGACCCAAATGCCCAGGTACCTAATGACATTGGCTCACTTCATCAGACTTCCTTGGCATCACTTCCCAAGGAGTCTTTACACTCTTCCATCCCTCTCTCCTGTCTCCAAACTCACATTTCTAGATGCTTTATTTCTAGATTTCTTTATTGAGGCTTTATATTCCGAGGGACCAGACTGCATTATCCTCTAACTAAGGAAAAGCATTTTCAAGGCACTCTAAAGTTTCTTTTTGGTTTGCAGTCATTGTTCTAGAATAAAATGAGGCTAGGACAATTGGTTGAGGTATAGCCACTCAAGAACCGCTCATTAGTCTGAGGGTTGAGGAGCCAGACTACCTGCACTGAATGTATAAATTCAGAGAATAGAAATTCAAGGAGGCCACGATCATGGAAAACAAGGAGATTTTTGGTCGGGGGTATAAAATCTGAAACTTGTTAAAGAATGTATTTGACCTAGTTTGGAGTTTTGCCTTTAATAACAAATGAGTGCATAGATCTAGGTCTCTAGAGGTTTCTATTTACGGAGCCTCTGACAGCTTAAAACCACATGCCATTGGCCCTCCCTTCATCCTTTATTTATTTATTTATTTTTTTAAGATTTATTTATTATATGCAACTACACTGTAGCTGTCTTCAGACACTCCAGAAGAGGGAGTCAGATCTCGTTATGGATGGTTGTGAGCCACTATGTGGTTGCTGGGATTTGAACTCAGGACCTTTGGAATAGCAGTCAGGTGCTCTTAGCCGCTGAGCCATCTCACCAGCCCCCCTTCATCCTTTCTAAACTGGCAATTGTCACGGTTCCTTTAAGAAGCAAGCTGGTGCCATGGAAGACAGCAGTCACCTCCTACACCCCACGCCTCCAGACACCCAGGAAACATCTTGTATATACTTAAGCTGTCTCTGACACACATAATTTCATCTTCATCCTTGACTAATCAGTCTTGTTTGGCCCGTTAGCAAAGAGAACAGTATATTTTTGAACAGAAAAGCTTGGTAAGAAAAGCAAAATAAAGACTCCCACAAGAAAATAAAATCTAGTGTAAATCTTCACAAAATAGCAACAAATAAAAGATGGGGAAGGAAGGCACAGAAGTTTCAGACAAGAGGTATTTATCAAGTGTTGGTTGAGGAGCCAATACCATTGTGTGTGTTAAAATGCTTTCTTCCAAGCTCTGGGTATTTAGGGTTTAAGGGTAGTGGCTACAATCCTCTTGCTTTGGAGAAGTAGGATTAATTTTGACATTTCAGGATTAAGGTCAGTTTCATCAACAGGCTACCACATTCTGTTAGCATGTGCCAGCTCTATTACTTCTGATATTCCAATCCTTCTTGTGCTGCCGTGGAGAATATCCACCCAGGGTCTTTTCTAAGACAGAGACAACTCTGTCCTAACTTTTCCCTTTACTAGACTCCGAGGACCCAGGGGAGAGAAAGAACTCTATATATCTCTGAGACTTTCAGGGTGATTGTGAAGGCAGCCTTTCTATTTAGCAGCACAGCATCTTTAACCTTTGTTAAGTGATCTGGATGTCTTCCCAAGAGGTTGAATCTGTTTCCTCATCTCTTGGCTATGGAGTGGTGTGAGAGTTACATTGGCCAATATGATGTGGCCAAAGTGAGAAGCCTTGGTCTGAAGAGGATATTAACAATCTCTAAATGGCTTGCTGTAGAAGGAAAGGTCATATGGAGCTCAGCAAGAGATAGCCCACTGGTTCCCAGTGGGGCGACAGTTGACCACAATCACAGACTAGCCAAGATTAAAACTTTCTGCCAGGCCTAATCTAAATGCCAAAGAACTGAGAGCTCAATAGATTGTTTAGGATTTTAAGGTATTGTGGCTTGGGCAATCTGTTACATAGCAATCACTAAGAACCAGAACCGTAGTCCTCAGATCATGTTGCCTGTTTTCCATCATCAAAAGTATTAGCAGGAGTACTGATGCTAGGCTATTTGGAAATAGCTGCATGGGGTAACAGCATTTGTTTCTCACAGTATCATAATCAATTGCTCCTAGTTTTCAGAGCAACACTTGACTTCACTGACATTTGAGTGAAAGTCAGAGAGTGCCTATACTTTACTGGTGAAAATGTAGCACATTTTAGGTACAATTAGCACCAGTTAGGAACATGGAAGTCTAGGAGCTGTTCTGGTAGATCTGATAAGGGCATGGGACATCTTAGATATGAAACTAATTTATCTATATCTAACTGAAATCATGTGAGAACTTCGTATGCCAGTATAAACGATGATAGGCTCTCTGATTAGAAGTGACTAGGATGATCTGTTTTGACCTCCTCAGTGGGTGTGATTGTTTCCTGTCCCTGTGTCCACCTGGTGGCACATGTCTTTATAAGGCATTTTAACAAATATTATACCTTTAGATCTATCCTGTAAAATAGAAGGCAAGAGATTATTGTAGCGATATTGCTTACATACATGAGAACAGGGCTCAGAGAAGCCTTAAGTTGCTTAGTGTTTCATTTACAACTTACTACTGGGTAGTTAGGAGCATAGTACGTTCTGCAAGAATCTTATTTCTAGTTTGTGGGGAAATGGAATAATATGTGACGAATATGATGCACTTCAGCAGTCTTATAAGTTGACATGTGGCACCTTGCGCACCATTGAGAAACTTAAACCAGGGTTTAAGTGCTAAGGGCACATTTCACTGAAGAAGGAGGGACTCAAAGAATATGATGGAGGTGGAAGGCAGCACATTTCTCCATGGCAGTGCTCAGGGGAGATGCTTGGGTGATGGCAGAAATCTCAGGAAGGAGTCATCTTAGCTGGGACATTCTTAGACTGGGATGCTCATACAGCCGTTTAAGGCATCAGTTTATTTGAGGAGAGAAAGAGACAAAGAAAAGATCACCATTAAAGAAAGGAATCAATATCGTGTGAGCTACCGCATGAACAACCAGAGATTGATCTGGCTGAGGAATTCTGGGAGGCAGTACAGAACCTGTCAAGGGAAGTAGAACTCTCTACTCATCCATCCCCACCAATCTTTTCCTGAAGTCTCCATCTGAAGACTACTTCAATGGTTATAAAGAGTTTTCCTAAATTTTTATTCCTTTAATGTTATAGTCACCATATTTGCAATGGGGCCTAGATCATAATAAAGCTTAATGTTTTGTTTTTCCCACAGAGTCAACTAACTTGGATTCACAGGGGCTCATAGAGACGGAATGGTCAACCAGGGAGCCTGCCTGGGCCTGACCTAAGTCCCCTGTACATAGGATATGGTAGCTTGGTCTTCTTGTAGGACTCCTAACAGTGGCAGCAGGAGCTGTCTTTGCCTGCCTTTGGAACTCTTTCCTCTTACTGGGTTGCCTCTTCTAGCTTTAACAGGAGAGGAGGTGCTTAGTCTTACTACACCTTGCTATGTCATGGCTGGTTGATATCCGTGGGAGACCTGAACTTTTCTGAAGATAAAGAGAGGAGGAGTGGATGGAAGGCACGGGAGGAGGAGGGACTGGGAGGGGAGGAGAGAAGAGAAACTGAGGTTGAAATGGAAAATAAATAAATTAATTAACGAATTAAAAAAAATAAAGCATAGTGTTTTTTACAGCAAGTGAAGGTAGGTTCTCTGAGGGCTTCTGAGAACCCATCATTCTGCCTTTCTTGCTTCAAAGAGCCCAATTTCTCTTGGAATTTCCTGGCTTGCTGAAGTGACAAAGGTATAACCTTGGAATGTATTTCCAAACACTTCTGGAGTAATGTGCATCTTGTTTGAATCATACCTTATCATTTACTATCGGAGATACCTTGTTCTGATAAAGTTAATGTTTTCATTAGTGACAGGGGACTAATAACACCAAGTTTGTAGTTGCAACGGTGTAATTTGTCAACACAGACAAAACACTAAACACAGAGCCCACCCTTTGCTTAAGGGTCACAGAATGTGCATTTTCTTCTCTTCCTCTACTACCAGCACAAGCATCAACCTGCTAATGAGTCAGGGAAAGGTAGGTAAAGCAGATTTTAGGAGTAAAAGAGGGATAAAAGAAGTAAAATGGGCAGGAAAAGTGGGAGCAGCTGCAAAGAAAGTGATTAACATTCCTTGAATTGCCACACAAGCAACTGGAGCTGGATTCTGCTGTGGCACTCTGAGAGGCAAGGGGTTGATGCTCATAGAATATGCATTTCATAGGGAGGGATGGAGGGAGGAAGGGAGGGGCTGAAGAGATGGCCCAATGGTTAATAACATTGGCTGTTCTTCCAGAGAATGTGGGTTCAATTCCCTACTTTCCCTTTAGGGTTCACAACCATCTGTAACTCTAGTTTCAGGGGGGATCCAATATGCTCTTCTGCCCAGTGTAGGTACCAGTCAAATACATGATGGATAGACATCCGTGCAGACAAAACACGCATCCAGATAAAATAAATACTTTTAAATGAGGGTGACAAAAGAAAATGGGCAGGAGGTCAAGAAGAAAGCCTCCTGCTAAGAGGGCAAAGGAAGAACCTCTGATTTTGTGTAGGAGGGTCCTTTGCCAGTGCCTGAATGGAGAAAGGAGAATATTTAGTCTTTGCAGGTGTTCTGTTGTGTTTCTATTGCATTTCTTGGGTTGATAGATCAGCTAGAGAAGATTCATCCCTGGGACATCCGTTCTTCGCTAGCCAGAAGGAGCTGGCTGTGTGAGAGTCAAGCTTGGACCAATGCGTTTGTCAAAGCAAATATGCTGCTGCCCAGAGCATTATGTGGCAGTCGCAAAGCAAACTGCCTGCACGTCACTTTCTGTGAAAACCCACTCACTTCGGCTGAGAACAGATGGAGCTTGGAACATTCTGCACAGGCTGAATATTGACCCCCCTGTCAGTTCTGACATATGTGGTACATAATCACCTTTTCTGTCTTTTAGCACCCTCTCCACTACCATGATTTTTAAGAAATAAATGTGCTCTTGCTGTTCTTCCCTTGGAAGAGGATAAAATCCTGCAAATGCTTTCTGACAACGACAAGCTCATCATTGCTCTTCTTGCTTCTTCTTTGCTCTCATCAAACCTTCGGAGAGACTCATGAATACAATTGTCCAACTACCACCACCAACCAGGACAAATGTACTTGCATTGCTGCTATGAGTCATTCAAAGAAGTAGTGATAAAGAAGGAGATGATCAAAGATGATGGATGAGACAGTGGTGCAGGTGGTGGCAGCCATTGTGGTGACAGGGTTAGTGGTAATGGAAGTAATTATGATATATATATATATATATATATATATATATATATATATATATATATATCACACACACACACACACACACACACACACGCACACACACACACAAACACACACACACACTGTATAAAGATGATGGTGAAGGTGGAAAAGAGAGATATGCCAGTCAAGATAATGAAGTGATACAGGCAGTAGAAAAGGTAAAAGTATTGTCATGTGAGGTGGTGCTGAGGTAGAAGTGGTAATATCCAAAGGCACGATACTGGCAAAGGAGTGGTTATAGGAGAATTAAGGACAGCTTCTCTCATAAGAACTGGTCTTTAAATGTTCAAAGCAGGATTAGTCATAAAAGGCCAAAGGAGATATAGATATAACCTAGGTGTTCACTAACCAAAGGTAAATAAAAAGGTAAATAAATGCAGTCTATCCCCATAAGGAAATATTAGTTGGCCATAAGAAGGAATAGAATACTGAGACATGCTACGATACAGACGAACCATGTCACATCATGCAAAGTGAAAGAAGTCAGTCACGGGAGCCCTCCTTCTATGAAATGTTTGGAGCAGATAAATCTATAGAAACAGCTGGCAAATGACTAAACTAGTAGTTGTTTCAAGTTGGAAAAAGTAACTGCTAATAAATGTGGGATCTGGGGGAGGGAGAAAGATGTTCTAAGACCAGATTCTACACCATTGTGAATGTATATAATGATTACCTTGCATAATTAAATGCCTTCCACTGGAACCATAACAAAACCCAGGGCTTTGTGCCTGCTTTCTACCATTACTCTACACTTTTAGGTAAATAGGTGAATTAAGACAAGTGTGGGTAGTAGTGTTATGGTAATGAAGGGCTGAACTTTGGTTGTTGGCAATGCTGGGGAAGGAAACAATAGTTACCAATACTTGGAATACCTAAGTTTACAGAGCCAAGACTAGAGTACTTCAGATCCCTCCCCTCCACTTTTGTATTTTTTTCTATGTATGCTAGAAAATTATGTGTCCCACAGTTAACACTGAATTCACACATAAGTATTTCTGGAACTAAGCCAAAGGGTCCATTGTCATTGGAATTGTGTTGAAATGGAACATCTGGTTTTCTACCCAGTGCATATAGCTTAGGAACAACTGTGTTTTCTGGTGTGAATGTAACATCAGACGGAAGTCAGTGGCTGGGATCTATAATTTTTAATAATTTTAAACTAGCTACAAAATGTCAAATCACTTCACAAACCAACAGAGGAGACAGGAGGGATTTAATATACATGCTGTAATGATATTTATCTCACAGTTTATCTATATTTCATTCATTTATATAATTTTTTTTAAAGGTTTCTTTATCAGCTACTAAACATCTCAGCAATTTGGTGTGCATAGCTCTAGATTAAGCAACAGAGAATTGTACTGATGACAAACCACAGGGAAATGGTGATCAACAAGAGCCAGACTTAAAAGATCTTCACGTTTTCCACATAGCAAGAGTATTGTCTCCAAAACGTAGCTTTCAAAAGCATTCGACAAACCCTATATTACATCCATTTCACATAGTTTCAGCCAAACACATATTTTGCTAGAAATGATTAATGGTGTGTTAAATCCATTGTGTGTGTGTGTGTGTGTGTGTGTGTGTGTGTAAAAAAGAAAAAGGGATGATTATGATCCGTAAGTCTGTATGTTGACAGAAAGAAGGTGACACAGCTGCAGGTTTTGCTGGTATGACTTAATCTTGACAGTGTCCCAATACTGAGCATGCGTAGTTGTTGCTTTGTTATTGTTGCTGTTGTGTGTGTTTTCTTGTCAGTATGCTACTGTCATGGAAAGTTTTTGTTTAAGTAGGAATCTAAAAGTCTATTTAGTTCTCATGCATAAATGCATAAATCACATCACTTTTAGTGCAATGCCTGTTATGTAATTTCACATTGTCTAATTATGAAATCAGAAAGACAAAGAATAGCCATGAGGAACCAAAGACGGCACATTTGGAGAGACTCAGAGCCCGACACCCTAAGAAAGGACGGTGGCAGTGGCTCTGTGGAATGTCACAGTTTTACAAGAACAATACTGTGTATTGAGGAAATCAACAGCACATTGAGCATGCCTAAATTTTTGTCACTCAGCAAAAGCCACTGAGAAAAGAAAAAAAAAAAAAGAGACCCAAGACATCTCAAGTTAGGAATCAGAGCCACCAGATGACCACTATGTACAGCCTTTGGAAAGAAAGAGAGCCAGAGAAAACAAAAGACACATGGTATCATTGGGAAGCTGACAGACCACACAGGACATTTACAATGGGAGTGACTGATTGTGTGTGTGTGTTTGTGTGTGTGTGTGTGTGTGTGTGTGTGTGTGTGTGTGTGTGTGTGTGTGTGCAAGACCTACTAGGTAATACCATGAGAGAAGCATGAAGGAGCTCTCTTGTCCAACAACATTTGGAAGAGAGCACAGCAGAAGGGCAAATTTAACCACTTCCCAGCATCTTTGTTGCACGTTGGTTGGCTTCATCAATTCTGGTTTTGTTGGAATCAGCCTAGAAAAGAGGAGAGAAGAGGGGTCTTAGATGACTCCTTAAGGTCCTATTCATCATCTGGGTCCACTCAAGCTCTTTTGTAAATCAATTCATTCAGAATTATCACTCCCCTACCCCCAGGACCATTGGACAAGGTCACAAAAACGTGACTTGAGGTTTCAATGGTTTTCCTCACTGGATAGCCTCTGCTGTTTTGAGGACAGCGGTCTATGGTTTATCTTTTTATGCTGGAAAGGCACTCAAAAGCTAGACTGTTAAGCCCTAGGAAATTCACTATTCCCATCGCCATGGAGAAAGGTAAGGCAGCAAGTAAAGACTGTTGCTCTTTCCTGTTACAAGTGTTGTACAAGCAATGCTTCCACTTATAACTCTACAGTCTGGGCAGAGAAGAAAGCCACCAGGTGGTCCAGGGAATGATCTACTATCACTCACTGATCATAGGCTATGTGCCTACGTTCTCACTTTCTAAACTCCACTAGGTAGGGTTTTCTATATTCAATTTGAATTTATAAATTCTTAGCACACTGGACTCATCCATGTTCACACAAAGATCTTGAAAATTGAACATATTTCTGGATTATTCACAACTGAATTATCTGGCTATGGTTCTCTACCATCTGTTTGGTTAATCAAGAGTTGGCTTCAAAATGATTATTTACATAAAAAAGAACATTTATTTGTCCTGATTATTCAGAACTATAGACACATATTTTTTGACCCCCCCGCCTCCTCATTTGAAAAATGGATAATCTCTCGAATTTTATTTGGTTCTCAGATCTTCTCCTGTATCTACAAACTGTGTCATAAATAATCCTACTTTGTTGAAAAGGCAAATGATTTAGCTCAGACCAATCTGACATGTTCCTATAGACTGGACTGTGCCATTTCTAGACTGAGCTCAGAGAAGCTAAAATGAGAAAATAATCCACTTTAAAACAAACGTCATTTCAGAATGTAGACTGTTTTGCTTATGAATGCACTGCCTGGCCTTGGCAAGGTAGCTTGGGTAAGTAGAGCAGAGGCTATGCTTGGAATATTCTCAAAGGACAGAATCGAGCTGGAATGCCTTTGTTCAATGGACGCTTGCTCCTTCCTCTCAAGTTCTCTGAATCCCATTCAAATTCCAGACTCATATTACATGGCACAAAAGTACCATGTTTTATGTGGTATATAAAAGAAATAGAAAACAAAAGCAAAAGCAAAACAAAACCAGACAGAATCTCCCCTCAGGCATGTCCTTTGGGAAATGCCTCTGTGTTCATCCTGCTTTCCTTATTAACCCTCAAGGATTTTTGTTTTTAAATGGAGGCTACCCCATCCTCGGATTCCTGCTTGATTTTAGAGAGTCCTAAGATTGCTGACATTTCTAAGATGTGCTTCCTAAGTTCCCTTTGTGGAAAGGCTAGTGTCCATCAGGCAGCCCAGACATTGTTTTAGGGGGGTACTGAGTACATTGAGCCCTTAGCTTCAGTCAGGTGCTGCACTGGCTCAGATCAGATATCTAAAACTGTGTGCATGTCACACACCAGCACATCCAGAGTTAAAATGTTCCCCAATCTTCCAGTTCATAGAGCCTGGTGAACTACAAATCCCGTTTATAAACTGTGGTCTTATTTTTCAAGTTCAGTGATCCCCACTGGTGGAAGACCTTGAGGACCACATCGCTGGATCTCAACACATTTTCTTCCACCAAACTTTACTTTGAAGTTTGAATATCTTCATTGTTTCATTAGCACCACTGTGTATGAAGCTTGGAATGGAAACTTACTTCTAAATTCAAGTATTCTAGGAGCACAATGTGCTTGTAACTTTGATAGATTGTACATATAAACCCGCATAAGCAAACACACAAAGCAATGTCTTAAAAATCCACAAGACTATATCGAAACTCTGTTTTGAACTTCCCAGAATTGACTATCAACCCAAAGGAGGACGAGAGAAGATCATAGTGGGACCAGGAGAGAAGAAAATTCTCTTTGCTTTGCCTACTGTATGGTTTTAACTCAACCCTATACATACTGAGACTTCAGATATAGTTCTCAAAGACTAGAACTTGCTTGAGAAAGAGGGAACACTGTAGCTCATTAACATGCTCAGCTAGACTCAAATGGGCTGTTTAAATGGTGTCCAGATTGTGACTTTGTGTGTGGGGATTCTATTTCAAATATCGGCCAAGATATACTAATTATTGTAAGGCAATTATCCCCTTTAGCTCTACCTCAGTGACTCAGAAGTCTAGGGTTCAAGCAAGCCAGAGCAGCTATTTCCCATCAACTTGTCTGGCCTTTCCTTAAACTTTTATCCCTGTGTACACCTTTATTGGTAGATGAACAGCTAAATACAGAAGGTTCTCACTGTTCTAGAGAATTACACTGGCATAGGTATTAGAACGTGGCTTCTGCTGTCTTTATAGGAGGAATAAATATTTCTTTTTTCCAAGGCAGTTACTCAACGTTTTGACCCCTTATGTTAGTAACAAAAAATTCTCTTCTCTGGAACCCTGCTTGGTTTTGTTATCTGCTTGCTTCTGAGTTAATTTGGTCTAGCGATAGAAAACAAGCACTTCCTGTTTTCTCAGATTGTTTCCTTTCTGAAAAACAGAGGAGAAATTATTTCCATGTTCATTTTCCTTTTGGAGCTATAATGGCTTAGGTCAGGCTGAATTGGTTCCAGCACTTTTTGAACTTTTCAACATGGTTCTAAAATGCATTGGCTCACACAGCATTAAAAGCTTGATGATAGCAAAAGCTGTTTAGCCACGACAAGCATGTTGCAATTTGCAAACTTAAGCAAAACACAGCATTTTTCTAACCAGCTCTGACATATGTGTAGTTCAATACCAATCAGGCAAAATATTATCTGGTCATATATTGTTTATCTGGACCATATGCGATACAATCCTGTCTCTTCATCCCGTCACAGCACTGAAGAATGCTTGGGGATCCAGAAACTATTACTTAGCTCTGTAATTTAAAAGATCTAAAAATGAACCTACTCTGTTCTTGGCAGTGCAAAAGATATAAAGAAACTCCAAAATCTCAGATTAAGAACTTCAGGGTCTCACAGAGAATAAGCACATAGCACAAGAGTAGCCAGACATATATTCACATAAAATCATTGTTAAACTCCTGATGTACCCATGTCTCTCTCTTGGCATTTGGACAGGTAAAAAGATTATAATTAATATCCATGCGATTGGGGATGAAAATGCAAGGAAAGAATTAGTGTCTGATTTGTATGGTCAATTGTTTCATGGTTTCTGTGTCCTGATACAAATTCCTTGGCAGCGAGAATATGATCTGTCTCATTTTCATGTGTTCTAAGTGCCTAGCACATGCCTGGCATAGGAGAGATAGAGAAATATCAACTACATTCAATCATATGGTCTGGGGTAGGAGTGTAACTCATTGGTGGAACACTTTTCTAGCAAACCCACGGCATTGTGCTCAATACCCAGCACCCACAATCCATTGAAACCCAAACTACATTCTAATTTCCACTCCAGTTCTGTGGCTGAGTCTCATGCTTTTTGTTTTGAAGTATGAAGGGCAAAATATCCAGCAACTAGTTTGCCTGGATGTAGTGTCTCCTTCCGAGTGGCAATCAGTAGTCAGCACTTGAGAGCTGTAGACTCACCTTCTCCATGATCCTGTCGATCTGGCGATTCTGGGTGTCAATCTCATTGCCCATGTCTAGAGCCATATGACGGAGGTTTCCGATGATGCCGCTCACCTGCTCCAGGTTCTCATCCATCTCATTTTCCCGGGCATCATTTGTTACCCTGGGAGCCAAAGAGCAATTTTGGAAGACAGAGCGAGAAGAAAGTTGTGACTAAGGAGTAGAGCTTGTGGAAAAGAATACACACATCTAGTAATAGTCCAAATTCTTATTCAATATACCAACATGTCTTAACATCTGTTAGTTTCAAGTGAAATTTTAAAACTGATATTTTGAGCTCAAAGTGTAGTTTTAAAGGAAGAGTACTTGTGTATTAATACAAATACTGTATTTGGGAGTTTTGGATTCTCTGGTTGTATCTTTCTCCAATAGGGTTTGGCTATGAAGCCAAGGCCAGCTGAAGTCGTGATTCACCCTTCTCATCTTTCTCAGTGTTAGCATTACAAATATGCACTTCTGCACCCACTTTGAATTTACAGTTCATATTAAATACACTGATGTATTTACTTTTATGATTTCTAAAATTATGTAATTTCCTCCTTCTTATTTTATTTATTTTTAATGTGTGTGTGTGTGTGTGTGTGTGTGTGTGTGTGTGTGTGTGTGTGTGTGTGTGAGTCCTGGTATCTGACCCATGTGAAGGTCAGAGGGCAGCTAGGTATAAGTCATTGCTCTCTATCACGTCTACCAGGGTGTCTTGCTCATCACCACACATGTCATGAATGGGTTTTAAGGATTTCTCCTGCCCACTTCCCATGTCACCGTAGGTACACAAGAATGATAGCTGTACACTATCACATCTGGCATTGACATGGCTTTTGGGCATATGAACTCCCCTGAGCGGCAAGTGTTTTATTGCTGAGACATTTCTCAGCCATCCCATACCCTAATTTATTTTTGGGAAGATAAAATCATCTATTCTGAGGAACTCTGGGGCAGAGGATGGAGGCAAAATTATATAGAGACTATGGTTTATTTTTGTTTTGTTTTGCTTTGTTTTTCTGAAATATAGATTTCCAAGATTCAACTTGAGGATGAGTGAAGAAAGTCAGGTAGCAAATCTCAGTGCTCATTGCTCTCCCACCGTGGAATCTGTGGCAATGTAGACAGCAGCTATAAACTTGATTTTGAGAACTCCTAAGAGATTTAAAGGAACTGCTTTTTCATGGTGATTCTTATACACACACATGTTGATGTCATAGGTTTAGTAGGGCCATTGGAACAGGTGCTTTTGGAGCAGAAAAATGTGTATCTGGTGGTTTCAGTTGTGTGGGTAGGAATGGGAGGGCACGAGCTGGCTCACAAAGCACTTTACCACGTTTCCAAAGGCCAACTTGAAGGCTAAGAAGGCACTCTTATTGCAAA
Organism: Mus pahari; assembly: GCF_900095145.1. NCBI lineage: Eukaryota > Metazoa > Chordata > Mammalia > Rodentia > Muridae > Mus > Mus pahari. The sequence continues at coordinate 119,739,847 of NC_034592.1, read as the reverse complement.
CGGCAGGCATCTTACCGCAAATAGAAAGCACTTATTACAGAATTTTCCTACTAGTTACAGTAATGAGCTAAAACAAAAATCAGAAGATTTAAACTCCTTTTCCCATGGCAACTCCCAAAGTACAATGGCATATTATAACTTTTGTCTATTGTTTGTTTTGTTTTGCTTGCAACCTTGCCTCCATATATAACCCAAGCTGGCTTTGAGCACTCAGACCTTCTGAGAGCTGGGATTAGAGTCCTATGCCACTATGCCTGGCTCCACTAAGATATATATCAGCCTGAGACAGAGCAAATTTAAAGATTAAGAGAAAACCTCCTATCATTTAAATTTCATTTGAGTGATCATCAACCATGAAGAAGTTTCTGTAGCACAACTATTTCCATCCCTAAAGCACAGTTAAACACCCAGGCTTTACAAATCATAGATGCTTGTGTCTAGTGTCAAGAGATTTAGATTGAATTGCAGTGGATGAAGTATCATCCCTCTGTCTTCTTGCATTTTTCCTTGCTTCCCTCTTCCTTCCTCCCTCCCTTCCTCTTTCTTTCTTTCTTTCTTTCTTTCTTTCTTTCTTTCTTTCTTTCTTTCTTTCTTTCTTTCTTTCTTCCTTTCTATCTCCCATAGTCCATACTTTTATAACCACTGGCTTACAAATTATTGAATTTCCTTGGAAGCAGATGGAGGCAAAATTAGAATTGTCATTTGTAAGGCATATCTAGACCCTATACCTTATGACTCACATTTGAATACCAGCATAATTGATTGGCCAACGACTACAATAACTTAGAGGTAAATAATTATGAAGACGAATATTTTCACCTATGCTGAGTTCTGGTATAACAGTGTATATCGTTGATTCTCAGCCTGCTTCATGCTGCAATCCTTTAATACAGATTCTCATGTAATAGAAAATTATTTTTGTTGCTACATCATAAGTACAATTTTGCTACTGTTTTCAATTGTACTGTAATTATTTCTGGAGACAGAGGTTTGCCAAAGCAGTTATGACCCACAGGTTGAGAACTGTTATTTGATATATAATAGTCTAAACAGTTTTAATTGATAAGGCTTACACTTTCTTTGACAAAATTAAGCTGTTCTGGTTAAAACAAACTGGTGGTTGTATGGAATGAATGGGGGGGGAAGCATGCCCACAAATATAATAACTTTAATCTTTCCTTTGTCATAGAAAATATTTGGCTGTTTTTCTGCTTAGTGGTTTCCTCAGGCCAAGATATTGGCTGACTTATATAATTTGAGCTTTTAAAATAGGTATTTATTTATTTATTTATTTATTTTGCTTCTAGATCTCAAAAGAAGTGGTTAATGTGCATTCCATTTTTTCCTCCTTTTCCGACTCTAGATCCGGTCCTTGACTTCCCCTGCTCTGTGCCCTGAGAAGCTAACCTTTACTACTGTACTGCTGGCTCCTTGTTTGCTCTGACTTCCAGTGGGCTTTGAATCTTGGCCTGAGAGAGACTGGAGGTCATGAAAGCAGGGTTTAGAGCATTTGCTTCCCTTTCTCATTCTAGCTAACTCTAGCTATGACTGTATTTCCTACCATAAAACCCTTTTGTTCTTGGCCTATCTCTTGAGGAAGGAGTGTAACAGCTTTCTGCTACTAGTAGACTATAAATGTTACATTACTCTTGCTGTTTGCCAGGCCTCTGCTAAAATAAACTCATGTCATGTGATGCCTTTCCATATCAACTCTGATGCTGGATGTGGTCATGGGATTTGCTTTGCCTAGAGTCACCATGGCAAACAGTGCCCATGCTATAGTTCAGAATGAAATTGTGTCTTGGATTTTGCCTGCTTGGCACACTATCATTGCCATGAAGAAACCTGAGCTCTTTGCTGGAAGACCTGATGCAGGTGGATGGCAGTGTCTCTACTGATAGCCCAGCCAAAGACGAGACAAGAGAATGGCAAGCTATCATAATCCAATCATAACCCAATGAGGGAGTGCAAAAATTCCTTGCAGAAGAAAACAAAATAGTTCAGTGCTGGTTATCCATCAACAGAGTACTGCAAAAAACTCACCTGCGGATGAAGCCACCACTGATGGCCATCTGCTCCCGTTCATCCACCACACGGGCAGGCTGGCTGGCCACTACTCCATCCTGATTATTGCCCCAGGCTTTTTTGTAAGCATCACTGGATTTAAGCCTATGCAAAAAATTGGGTGAGTGACAAAGTCCAGGGTGGAGGGGCAAGCTCACAGAAATGATCACTTCTTTAAGCAAAGAACCGAACCAAGCAAATGAGTTTTAAGTTGAGGCATTAGAGAATACCGATATATCATAATCTGGACCCAAACAGTTGGCCACCACCACACCTCAGCTATTCAGCATTTTATTTTTAATTGAGCCAATTTCAATGGTCAAGACTAATCTTTGGTTTGTTTTGTGCTTTAATTGGATTTAAGATAAGGCTTAAGATAGCTGGTGAACATTCAGTTCTATTTCAGTGACATGATTATATTTTGAGACACAAAACACAGAAAAACATACTGGCAGACAAACACAAAACAACACTGCCAAGTAGAGGGTGTACATCACACCACAGTAACACGGAGTCATGAAGAAAAACAGACTTGACTTTTAAACACACCATCATGCAGTGATCTCTGCTTAATATCTTTCCCCCAATGCATGTGTGTACTACATTTCAATGTTTCATGAAAGACACAAAGGATTGGTGGTTGGCCAAGGGTGATGGTCTTTGGGTTGCTTCTAGAGTGGTTTGAAATTGATAATATATCGGTACTTCCAAACAGTCACCATACATCCAGGGTTGATGTACAAACCTTTGTCCACAGAGACAAAAAGTAAAAGAAGCATAGTGAAATGAATGCAGGAAAATAGAAGAGAGAACAAGCCATCTAGCACCAAAGAGGAACCCCACCTCCACCCCACCCTGTGTCTTCTTCATGCACCAGCTACAGGCATGAGTAGAAAGTGAAGCATTCTCATTTAAGCCAAACTACTCCAGAAGTTGACCATTCTCGAAATAGGCACTAGCAGGACAGTAATAGCCTTCGTGAGGATTTGAAACGCAGTTCAGTAGCTTCTTGGTTGGGCCAAAGGGCAGGGTAGTGTGCAAACAGATTCCTACTTTAAACTATTCTGGGTTATCACAAGGGAGAGTAGTTTGAAACTAGTGTGGTCTCCATGGGCTACATTTCACTGACCTGCCTTGGAACAAAACTTAAAATCCAGGCATACCTGTTGTGCCCAATAGAAACATATAGAGCATATTTTGGTGGGTGTGTTGTAATTTAAGGCAATCAAAGATGTTTCTAGGTTCTTTGCATAGTAGAAACCACATGCTATTGAGTCCAAGAACAACATATATCCTTTGGTCCCATTTCACAGTTTTTATTCTAAGACAACAAGATTATATTCTCCTTTCCCCCACTTTTTTTTGTGATAGGGTCAAAGCCATCTCTTAAACTGACTTTAATCCTTGCAGACTGGGGACCAAGAAACCATGGTGACAAACTGGGAAATGCACCAATGGGATTTCAGCAGCTTCCACAATTTACCATCAGACCTTTGAAAAGTCACCACTTACTGTACCAAAGGGCCATGAGGCCCATTCAATAAATAGTACAAGGTCATCAAACAATTTTTCAGAGTTAAGAGTTTGTTTCTTCATCCCTCCACCCCGTCCCCTCTCTTTTTGGTCCCTAGAAGCTGTTTGTTTGGACTTTGTGATGTTTTCTGCTATGTAAAATGTCTGGCATCCCATCTTTGGCAAAGTCAAAGGGAAGGGAAATATGCGTTTCCAAAGAGAAGGCAAACCACTGCACCCACAACGCTGCACAGACTCACATCACGGCCGAACAGCTATCATAGTCCTTTGAAACATGCCGAGACAGGGCAAAGCCCCCAGAGAGTCCAGGGCACCAACAGCCACTGCGTTGTGACACATGGTTTTTAAAGCATTATTTACACACATTAGGGGACACTTCACTCAAGCTTTGAAGCTCAATTAGGGTCTCTTTTGAATGAAGGAATTAGGGACCACTTATATATGGATTTAGGAGGTCACATTTCTTCAGAACCCGAGGATCCACCTCAAAGAGACCTACCTCCACCCTTTCTTCTCACACAATCGATGAAGGATTGAGGGGTGTATCTGGTAGAATTCACTCCAAATGTGGGGTAAATTGGCTCTAAAAAGGGCATATTGTCAAATCTTGACTAACTGGAATGTTTGACAATAAAATATTTTGGAGATTTCTATACCTTTGGTAGTGATTAAGAGGTTCTGGGGGGGGGGGAATTGCTTTAAAGGTAATTGGTAAACATCTTTCTCAAATTCTTGAGCTAATTTTCAGCTCAGAAGTCTTTGGGGATGGGCACCATCAAACCTTTTCAAAGTCACAGCTGATAATGAGGATGTGTCTGATGACCTTTTAAAATTAAGTTATCACTTATTTATTTGTTCTTATGTAGAGATTTATAGAATAGAATAGAGACTATATGAGACACTGAAATGTCTTAGGCAACAAAACATTTCAAATCTGAGCTGACTGCTTCCTCCTCTTATCCTCACCCCCACCCCACCTTTTTGGCTAAAACAGAAAGGAGGCAGGTGAGGGTTCCAGCTAGATTCCAGTTAGTCAGGCTTTACTTCACAACCATCTTTTTTTTTTTTTTTTTTTTTAAGCATGCTTTTTATTCATTGGTAAGATGAGCCCCTCCCCCTCCTAAACAGGAAGTGGGATATTTCAAATCAGCCTCAAAGTTTAAAGGGTGCGAATGGTCATATAATCTGCTCAAAAATCACATCAATTTCTAGTCTAAAAGCTAGGATCAGGAGAGCTTTTGGGTAAAAGGTTTCTTTGTAAGAGGGAAAGGGGGAGGGGGGAGGGAGATCAGGTAACTTTAATTTTCCAAATGCATGTTGGGCAATCCACTCATGCATTTCCCCCTTACTGCTAGCCAAATGAGACTATCTTCTAGAACCCCTGTTGCAAAATTTTATAACCACATGTCACATTTCTGCTACATTCCGAAAAAAAGCGTTGCGAACCTTGAGAACAGTTAAAATGTTTTGTGATGTCGTGCATGCAAAATCTACACATTTCAACATTTCAGCCAGTGTACGGGCAGATCTTCCAAGAGGAAGAGTTGAAGGGCAAGCGTCAAATTGGAGACAGACACTAGCATCTCTGACTGAAGAGGATGCCTGCATTGGGTGAGGCTGTAGCATCTCATGACCAAATGCAGGAGCTGGTTGGCAGGCAAGAGGGTACCTGCCACACCCTCTGACTTGCAGAGGCTTACTAGGGCTAAATTAGCCCATGATTTTTTTCTTCTGAAAAAAAAAAATCAGACCTTGATACGTGTGTTTCGAATCCCCCACACGTACCCAAAATCTTTTCTAAATCTCCAATTTAGTTCTTGAGATCGAGGAAAATACCATGCCCTGAGTGCCGCTGTCTCAAAGTACACTTACTGGAAAATGTTGAAACGTTCGTCAATAAAACTTGCTGACAGTGAGGCTTTCACTGGAGTATGCCTGATTTTTAATGCATCAACAGTAACTCTCACTAATATTATCTATGCTATGAGATGAATGCATTGGAGACGGTATTGATCTGTTCTGCATGCCACATGCTCATCCTGCCTATGCGCCTGCAGGAATGAGCTAATCAAGGCTTGGAGATGAGCCTTGGGAAAACCAAAGCTTCAGGCAGGCAGGCAGCACCTACTTGTTACAGGGACACACACAAAGCCCGCAGAATTTTCCTAGGTCCGTCAAATTCTTTTCTGCTTCTTTCATGTCCTTATTGATTTGGTCCATCCCTTCCTCAATGCGTTCCAGTTGTTCTGATTAAACACAAGTATTTTATCCCCACAGAATGAAGCAGATGGAAAAGGACAAAGAAAAAAAAGACAAAACTTCAGACATTCACTTTGACATTAAAAAAGAAAAACAAAAAAAAAAAAAAAAAAAAAAAAGAAANTCACTTTGACATTAAAAAAAAAAAAAAAAAAAAAAAAAAAAAGAAAGAAAGAAAGAAAGAAAGAAAGAAAGAAAGAAAAAGAAAGAAAGGAAGAAAACTGGACGCCACAGATTAGAGCTGGTACCCAGTACCTACTTGTTACAAGGACATATGAAAAGGCCACAGCATTTGCCTAAATCTTTTAAATTTTTCTCGGCCTCCTTCATGTCTTGGTTGATATGGTTCATGCCTTCTTCGACACGATCGAGTTGTTCTGGTTAGGACAAAGGGATGATAGTGTGGAATGAATTTTTTGGGGGTTTCCAACAGAACATGAGAAATGACTATGTGAAACAGAATTAGAGAGAGAGAGAGAGAGAGAGAGAGAGAGAGAGAGAGAGAGAGAGAGAGAGAGATTGAGATTACAATGCATTGTCCAGGAGGATGCATTGCTGTAGACGGCTGCTGCTGCCCTAAGTAGACATGGGTGGAAGGAAATGAAAAAGAACGATGCTCCAAATAGTTTGCAGTTCCGACGGGATGAGATGGGATCAGAAGGTCTGTTTGATTTTGCACATCCCAGGAAACAGCACAGTGTATTGATTCAGATACCAGTGCAACCCAAGAGAAAGGAAAACCAGGTGTTAATTTATGTTTAAGGGGTTCCCATTTATTGTGTCTACACAGATTGTCTGCTTCAATTTCAAAGTATCAGTATCTTTTGGTTTTTAAGTATCTCCAACCAGATGAAGGAGAAAATAGAATGCACTACTGTCTTCAGGGCAACAAGAGAACAGGAAGCAGGAGTAGACGTGGCTATGAGTTCCTGCTCTTCCCTAAGCAGTGGCCATACAGACAAAGGTGGTCTGTTTTTACTTTTCTTTATCTAATTCATAGACACTGGAAAAGGGAAGTAACCATAGCACAGCAGTACTATAGGCACCAAAATATTTCTATTCAGTTTTCAACCTTAGAAGTGACTTGTTACAAAAGCTAGGGAAGACATTTTATTCTTCTGCTGTGGTTCCCCAGGGTCTACAATGGGGACCTGCTCACTACAAACCTGGGCAGAGAACAGGGAAAATGAGTGCCTTTTTGAAAGAGGGGCAACGATTTGGCACCCAGAATGGCATTGCTCCATTGCTACAAGGAAAGCTGACCTCAGTACATCTGAAATAGAGCTTGATACTAATATAAACTCATCAGTTCTAGGTTGCCAGGATACATAAACAGGATTGATTAATTTCTCACAAATGTCATCAGTTTGGGGAAACTGCAAGTTTAATGGAAGGGAATTTGCCTTTTTTTGGTTTTGCTTTGTTTTGTTTTTTTAAAAGACCATTAAAGGAGATGTGCAATGTAATGTCTTGGCCATCTAATGATAATGTCTAGTTATAACTCGACTCCTCTTTTGGTCTATATTTTCATGCATGCTTTGACAATTGTGCCTCTAGAAGTACAGGCATGCTTAGGATAAAACTGATCAGCACATTTCTAGCCTATAGACATAAACAATCATCTGAAAACATTCATGTGTGCTAAGGAAATTGTTACCGTAAAACCTAAAGGAGGCTCACTAATGACCCAAAGTATGGCCAACACGAATTGGGATAATAAGAGATTATTTTTGCTCTCTTTAGTGAGACTAAAGAAGTTGTCCCTGAGTAGGTGTCTGCTGCTTCTGCTATGCTTTTCAGAAGTCAATGGAAACACTCCAGGGTTCATCCAGCTCAGAGGGCACAGCAATGCAGTGCAGAGTCAGGGATGCTCTGAATATCTTTATATGCAAAGGGGATTTCTCTCCTGTCCTGCTTTCTCACCTTTGAGAGAACGTTCCATTCTCCTTGCCTTCTTCCCTTCCTAGTTGGTTTGTTTGCATTTTGACACAGGATCTCCCCCTGTAGTCCAGCATCCTAAGCTCAATTGTTTGGTTTTGTTTGTTTATTTGTTTGTTTTAGCTAGTTTACTTTTAGGAACATAATAAATCAGTTTATGAATCAAACTTAACCCCTGAGTAAGAGGATTAGGGTGTAAGAGAAAAGACACAGAGCTTCCCTAAAACTTTTAAAATTTTCTTGGCCTCCTACATGTCTTGGTTGACACAGTTCTTGCCTTTATCAATGTGTCATCTTGCACACAGATATAAATAAGGATGCTAGTTCAAGGCAAACAGGTGCTGAGAGCTCAAACAGGGATGTGTTAGAATGGATTTAACAAGTACCTGGGCTCAAAGGGCAAATTCATGGCTGGGCACAAATAATGGCTGCAATGCATATACATGATTGTGAAGGGATGAGTCTTCAGATGTTTGTACTTACTGATGCACTTCTCATAAATTAGAAAACAATGAATAGCTCTTTGTTTTTGCAAAAATAATGACTCTCTGACAAGATTTCAGAAGTCTTATCTCTGGTGCTTCTAGAGAATAGGAGATGGTGCATATATGGGAATGGACCCTTAAGTGTTGTTGGACCTGTGAGTTAGATAATAGAGAAACAAACATGAACACATCCATATTCTTCTGAAAGCTGCATTGTATTATGGATTTCCAGATTTGTTGGCAAACATATGACTGAAAGAGAAAAGTCTGATTCTGAATTTGATGAAAAATAGAAAACAAAAACACCCCCTTAAAACAAACAAACAAACAAAAAACCCAGCATTTTTTAACAATGATAATAATTTTACTGTGCTGAGTTGAGTTGACTTTGTGGGCATAATTGATACATTCAGACTTGATAGCCTTGGAATAATTTCTGTGAAGCACTTCGCGGGAAGTTCATAAGAGCATCCAATGTCTTTATTTCATTCCCATGAACAGCTCCATCTGGGAGGGTCTCAGAGCATACTGCATGGCATATACTATGTCTTCTCTCCCTAAGCTTGTGCATTTGTTCTTGGAGGTTGAGAAGAAAACTTTAGGAGGCGGGTTATGGTTCAGGGGAGTCTTCTAGTCTTCTGTTAGATAACAGTCCATGCTGTTAGCAGAAGTTGAAACCTCCCCCCTTCCTCCAGATATTTGAGTATTTGATTGTCTGTGATAGATTCTCCAGCAGCAGTTAGCTTGCTTGGGGACTTATTTAGACATCTTTTCTACCAATATCATCTAAGTGAAGGATCTTATATTAAGGCTCTTAAAATACTCTGCCTGGTCCTAAAGTAAAACACAGTAAGTGTTTTACTTAGTATGCAAGCCTTCATACAAATATTCGGTTAAAAGATACTGCCTATATGGTTTCATTGGAGAGCACAATGAAATTTACTCAAACAAAGTGACACAGTCACGTATCCACAGTGCCTGAGCCATTCCTACCTGAGGTTGGTGAGTGGATGTTAGCAAAGGGGTGGGGGGGATATTTTCTGAAACGCTGCTTCATAGTGTCATTAACTTTAATGTAAGAGTCAGCAGGCTCTCAAAATAGGTCTTGATTTTTGTCTTTTTTTTTTCTGCCAGCCATGGTCAGAGATTTTACTATTTAATTTAGAGCTCTCAGAGAGTCTGGACTGAGTCATCAAGAGAACAAACCAAAAAAACCCAAAAAACAAACAAACAAACAAACAAACAAACAAACAAACAAACAAAAAACCGCCAAGAAAAGAATTAAGAGAAATAAGAGAAAAACAGAGGTTAAAGGTTAGGTTATTCATTTTAACACAGTAGCCTTTAGGGGACTTTCCTGGGAGATAATACTTTTAGGAGAACAATAGTTGAGTCCCTGAGTTGTCTGGGGCTCCTTGTTGGCTCCTGATACCTGGGTATAAAACAAGAATCCTATAAGGAACTTCTCAGTACAACTGTTCAGTTGGACACCCTGTGGAGCTCTGGCCTGCCTCCACAGTAGATACAATGGTTCTCTAGGAGGACGGTCGTTGCTTGTTGTTTCTCGAGCAGCTACGAGGTACAAATAGTTAATACTTTGGATGTCAGGCAGAGACAAAATTAATACAGCATAAACTGAAGAGAAATCAAAAAGCAGTTATGATCTAAAACAAGTAAACATTGCACAAACAGAATCAAATGCTTTTAGAGGCAGGGACATGTGCATCTGTCACTTGCAAAGGTCTTAAGTTCTTAGCTTAGTAAAAATGGAATGTGTAGCCCTTCAGACAAGTCCCAGATCACTCACTTTTGGAGGTTTACAATCAGAGGGGTTTGTTTCTTGTCTGTATGAGCTGTTCATTACACATCTGCAATAACACTAGCTCTCGTGGGAAATATGCTTATTGGAGGAATCCAGAATGTTTCAGCTGAAAACTTTCAGTGTCCTGTGTGTGTGTATGTGTGTGGGGAGAGGGAGGTGTCTGTTCGTCGTTTCTTAGAATAACAATATATAGATGTTTGTGGGAATCATGCTGTTTAAAATTATGAATTTTTGCACATGTATGGGGATTCCAGCATATAGTACCTCTGTTGGAGAAGTGGGAGTAGCTTTGTCTTTCTGAATTATATGGCATTCATACTGAGGTCATGCTTTCTCAAGATGCTACGAGTCATTATCTGGGCACAGCAGGGCTGCTTTGCTCTGTCTGTGGAACTTCTGTCCAACATGGGCTTTTCTTCTGTACTTGGAGTTAGAAATCTTAGCTCGTGGGTTCTCCATTAACCTAGCTGAGACCTTCTCAGAACAGTTCAATAATCTGGGACTCCTCCACTCTATACTCCTTTCCTCTCCTGCTCCTTTTCTAGGTGTTGGTCCCATATCACAGACTGAAGGGTCTTCCTGTCACACCTAGCAATCATAGGCTTTTACTATCTACATAAATCCAACACTGGCATTTCCCAATAAATCTCTAATACTTTTCATTTGTGTCTCAGAACACTTCCAGTGCTATGGCTTTCTCTCTCTTGTCTTCTTACTCAAATCTCGACTCTCCAGAAAACATTAAACACGTATGCACTAGGTTGATTGAAGAATATCTCCTCATGGCTATATGATAGCTGATTTGCTTGATATCTCCACAGACAAATATTGAGATCATTTCTAGTCTTATACAGCTACAACTAAAGCATATTCATTTTTACACAATTGTAAATGTTTATCTTCAGTGCAAAAATTCTAGGGCTTGAATGTTTTGGTTAAAGATAGGAACACTTCAAAATTGAAGATATAGTTATTAAATTGTTCCGTATGACATGTGTATCAGCCCAAGGCATCCATGTGAAAATTAAGAGTGTTTTCTTCAATACACTATAGCACTGGTTATTGTCAATTTTTAAAATTTGTATCTTACTGAAGAAATCAACTTGCTAAAACTGGCATGCCATTATCACTAATGGTTGGGACAATATTTTACACACCTGTTTGCAAGCTTTAAAGCTTTATATCTCCTGTTCATTTTTCTTTTCCTTTGATGATATGCATAGGTTCTCTCTGTTTTAGGAAAAGTGTTTAATGCCAAGTTATCAGCATGGCAACTTTCCTCTCAATTTGAAATGTTTGCTTGGAGTTTATTGTGTCTTTGCTGGAATGAGCTTGACATTCCTATGTTTTTCACTGGAGAAAAATTATAACCCTAACTTTTTACTAGTGCTTTTACAAAATATGAAAATGTTCAAGTATCTAGGTATTATAAGAATTCAAAATGAAAACAGGAGAATTTGTGACTAGAATTATGTACATTGTCATCAAATCAGGAGAAATTTTGAGTCAAAGAAAACTATGATATTGATGTTCTAGTTTCCACCTTAGTGTGTAGAAATGATATACTAAGGTTCTCCAAGTTTTTTTGTTCCTAGCCTTTCCAAAAATGTCTTTAAAATAGCTCAGATATTCTGATTGGTTAAAATGTCTACTTTCCAGACCCCACATTAAAAATTATTTCTAGTTATTTTTAGTTGTATAAGAAATCTCTGTAATGACTTGAGAACCCAAACTCCCAGATGGTCAGAAGCAATGCATATCCTCACATACTATATCCCATAGCCTCGACATTAATTGGAAGGAAACCCAATTCACTGGGAAACTTTGGTGATGAGAAGAATATGTAAAATTCTCAGTCCTGTCTAAAATATTGTCTTTTAAGAAATACACATAGATTTTGCTTTTAAAACCTGTTATAAACGTACACTGCAGAGATAGCAGTATCATTAATTTAGTCCTGAAGAAGACCCTGACATCTCCACACTCAGTAATTTCAGAAAAGAAAGAAAATTAGCAACTGATCTTTCTAGAACCCTTAAGTTCATATATACATGTAACACATGCAGAATGCACATCCGTGGGTGCACAAAAAAATTAAAAGCTGCAAATTAATTCAGATGAAGAATTGTTCTTACTGAAGAAATCTCAACTTACCGCCTTGCTCATCCAACATAACCAAAGTCCTGATGCCAGCATCTTTACTCTACATTCCAACAATGTAGCAACGGTGAAAAGGAGTTAGAGAGAGAAAAGAGAGAGAGAAATCAGTGAAGAGACAATTATCCCTAGAAATGGAGAATGGAGAAGAACCAAAGGGAGACAAAAGGGAAGCGCATTCAGGGGCTGGGTAGGGATCAGAGGGGACTGGGTCAAGAGTGACTTTATCCGTGACTCCCAGGGGACTCATGAGGAGGCATGAAGTGCATCCTTCATAGGGTGGACCTGGGTCCTTCAATATAATAAGTGTGCATTGGAATGCATGTACTTAATGCCATACAATCTTTATACCTACACAATAAAAGAACACTACAGTTTTCATTACACAGAAAGCAACATTTTCACAATTTTCTAGACTGAATTTTCTTCCCTGGCAAGTTTGACCAAAAACTGCCCATTTAAGAGTCAGGGCAGGGATGCCTCATAGGAGATAAATAAGGATGTTGGAGTCCTGATACCTAGTTAGGTTCATCACAGAAGAGAAGAGGCTGAGAGAAAACTGCTCAAAAGGAAACTGACTCTGTGGAGAGAAGCTCTTTGACGTTTGGAAGATGGAGTGAGATCAGAACATATTTTGCTCTGAAATCCACAGTTCTGTACAATGACTCAGCATGAGAAAAATCAGTTCTCTCCAGGATCGCTGCGGTTCTTTTGTGCATCAATCTTTAGAAACACTCCTCATCTCACTTTTTTTTTTTTAATCCACATAAACCAAGACTACCTAGGTTCTTAAGAGGCAAGCAGGGGAGCCAGTGGTGGTAGAAGTGAAGATCCTGTCCTACTTGATTTGAAAGTTTTCCATGTCTGGGAATCTAACCTGCTCTATTGTATACTACTGGGGGAAACACATCAACATGAGCTATCTTGAAGTCTTTCTTTAAGTACATTCTAAGTGGATATCCCTCTATCTTAGTCTGCCTTTTAATGATTCCTTTGCCCCTTTCTGAATTTCATAGCCATTGCTTAAGAGACAGTATAACAAAAAGCTTATTTAAAAAAATAAAGCTTATTTAGGCATATGGATGTGACTGCAGAAACATCTTAGAGACCATTTTCTCCCCAGAGATCCTGTACCACTCTTCTGAGGACAGAAGATGGATGGAGAAAAGCTGGTGACTTTTGTTAGCCCAGTACTCAGTCTATTTATACATCATAGCATTCTGTGAGATATAATGAGTATCACTTATTTGTTTGATGCCATTCAAGCATAATTTTCCAATTTTTCCAATTAGGTGCTGCATGTCTCAACACTAGAATGACTCATTGAATTAGTTGGAAGAAGCAAGAGTGTTTGACACTGCCGCAGTTGGGAGAACATAAGCGGAATGTGTTGGCCTCAGAGTCAAGAAACTTGGGTTGTGCTGGAAGGTGAGCCAGTGGAAATAACAAATTGGGTTCAGTAAATGAGTTTAAATTGCATCCTTCTCATGAATTTCGTGTTTACCATTTCCTGCTATGTGTCTGAAGCAAGGAACTTAACTACTGAAGTCCCAACATCCTCTGGGTTAAAGACAGAATATCAAAGTAGTAATAAAATGTGACTGTAAGTATTAAATCAGCTAACATATATTTGGTTATGATGATAATAATGATGGCTCTAAGCATATGGTAAGTTCTCAATAAGGGTATGAACTTAAATTTGGTTCCATTTTTTGCAGGTGGCTTCATCAAATAACTGGGTGGTTTTTAGAATATCTAGAAGACAGAGAGGCAGGGATAGGGAAAACATTGCAAAGGGAGAAGAATATAACTTTCTCCAGTTCCTTGAGCTTGAGAATGAGAGGAGTGGCTCTAGTTTTACTTGAACTCAATTCTTTGTGTTTGAGTTTGGTGCGGGAGACAGCCTGTCTAAACTGAGCTAAAAATATTTCTGTTCATTTCTTTCTTTTGTACAATTTCATTTTTCATTTATTTTTAAAGTGTATTGATGAATTTAATTATTTTGTCAATGAACCAAGTCAGTGTTTATAGAATTTTTACTGCTGTACTTTTGGAATGTTTTCATCAAATTCCAAGACGTCTGTCCTAATGCCTGGACACCCTGCACTCTCTTGAACTCTGAAGGACTTCACATCTGTTTAAATAAAAACAAAACAAAACAAAACCTTACTAACTTGATTGTATAGAATTCTTTCTACAACTGTATCTGTTAAAAGATTTTCTTTTTTATTGCCAAAGAGTTTTGAAAGAGAAGCTGGTATAGAAAGAAAAATGATGTAAGACATTCATGAAATATTAGTGTTTCCATAACTATTTCAGGAAGGCTGTGCAGTGCCTTCAAATCTGCCTGCCTAAAGCAGTATGGTCTTTTCTGGTTCAAGTTTCATGGCCTAAGATGTTGGTATGCAGATTTCATTTCTGCATTTAGCATCATGAGAGTTAACCTTTTTGTTTTCAAGTATTTCCTCCTAGAGGACATTTTAATAATTCTATTTTGAGATTTGATTCTTTTTTCTTTTAAGCTCCTAAGGCAGGTATGACCTTGAATTTGAACATCTATTTACATGTTGGTTTACCTGCAATAAATCAATTTGTATCTTCTCTCCTATCTCCAGTGTTCAGTATTACATAGATAGTTGTTAAAATGTACCTCTCAAAAGTAAGTGTCTAACTCCAGGCTGTGAACTGAATGCCACCAAGTCTCTAATCTCTGTACCAGTCTATGATATTTGGATTTTCTGAAACTTCTCCACTGACCTGTGAGTAACTTTACATTGTCCTTGAAACATTGATGGTGACTTCTATTAAAAGCCAGCCCCCCACCCCACAACCTTCGCTGCTGTCATACTCTAGAGTTTATTAATGATAGTGTGAAGTTGTGCTTCCATGGGAAGCTGACTTTTTGCCTTAGGGAGACTTCCCAATTCTAGTACCTTTTCTGACTTTGAAACTGAGTTCAATAAAAATTCAGTTCAATTCAAATTATGTAGCACCAATGGACTTTGGGGCCGTGTGTAAGATCCTGGTATTTCAAAGCTCATATTTTCCAAATGATTTCTGCCCTTGATGAATATTTAATACTGATTTTCTTTTAAGAGCATTTCCTTTTGGATTGAAAATCAGAACATCATCTGAATAGCCAATCCCTAGACATAAGGAATGTTTCACTATAAATATACAATGACCCATGAGAATGTAAGAGCAAACCAGTCTACTCTAATAATGCCTTGCTCAAAATTTTCTAAGGATGAAATGACTAACAGCCTCCTCTTATTTATTAGATATATGAGATTGAAGCCATCCCTTTCATCCCTTCTTCTAAGATGCAACTTCATGCTTGATGGAGTAACAATTTAAAAGAAACAAAAACATCATTTGAGTGTCCTACTTCTATCAATGGGGCTTTTATTCTTAGAATAAATTAGAGAAGCGATATTTTTGCAAGATAGGCTGACACTACTTTCATTTTAAGAAGACATATGAGAGAGAGAGTGGTCCATGTTCCCAAGACTCTGAAGCACAGAAGGCCAGCTTAAAGGGGTGCATTCTGATGCATTTTATCCACTGCTCACAGTCTAGGCAATGTTTCAACATTTTACAACTGAGCAAATTGGAGACATCTTGAGAAATGTACATCATACAAGCAGGCACGTATGCAAACAAGTGAAAATGTACATCATACATGCAGGCATGTACACAAAAAAGTGGAGGCTCTGGTTGTAAGCCATTAAGTATATTATGATAATAATACTGCAGCATACAATAAAGTAATTGTGTATAATAATACAGCAGTTAAGTTGTGATCTCCATCTAATCTCAGAGCTCATGTAAGAATGTTTCAAGTTTTGGCTCCTTTTGTTGTTTCCTGCCACATGTTGAAAAAGAACACACTAAGACCAATAGCCAATATTCTTGCATTGAGTCTACTTGCTTCCTTTTTGGCATTTACACATTTTTGCATGAGCAGTGTCCCAAACAGGGCAAGAGAGATATTTCTCTTCTATTAGAATAGAAAGCTGCTCTTCTATGCTGCTGAGACCCCTCTCTGTGGGGGCCAATTTGTTCTAGAGTATAAGCTCAATTTGTCACTTTTGAAATAACAGACTTTTCCTCCCAGAGAACCCATCATCACATCTCCCCAGTCTTCCTGTGGTCATTCACCTTTAGTCACCTTACACCCTTAGGTGAAACACTGCAGCTGCAGAAATAAAGGAAGGCAGCACTGGCTGCCATGGTGTAAGAGGCAGCTACTTTTTATCTAAGCCTTTGTCCAATTTATCTTTTTTTCCCCCTTCCCTTTCATGTCACTGCATAAGCAATTCACAGTAGCATGGGATGGGTGAATAGGCTCATTTAATCATTCTGCCAGAGAAAGCCCAAGATCTCTAGAAAAGATAATCACACATGAATTTATACATTGATAAGCAGTCACATTCAAACTGTGGCTAAAGTGGTATCTTGCTGAATAAAAACCATTAGGCTTGTTTTATTAGGTTACGATAAATACAGTCCAACCCATTCTTTTCTTACTCCATCTCCCCCAATGGGCAAGTTCAATTAATCCATTTATTCTTCCTGGTTGACTGCTGTTCTACCAAATTGGAATGAGTAGGTTTGATTGCGAATGCTCTTTTCATTCCATTATTGCTTTCTGCCCTATTTTACCCATTTAAAAATAGTTTGGGATTCATTAAGCCATGCATTACAAATGCTTTACAAATGGATGTGCAATTCAGAGTCGGTAATATAAAAGAACTTTTATGTTTACTTAATTGGACTGGATTTTTCTCTTTGTTAAAGATTTTTCCTATTTCTTCATAAATGTTAGTGTCCAACACTAAATACAACAATTTCAAAAGATGATATGCCTGCATAAATACATATTTTTGTAAAGTTATAAATGTAGCTGGAGTCAGAACAGAATTTTAGATTAGCTGGAATTTGTTGCAACAAAATCATGACAAATGAACATTTTACATAGGTAATTCTTCTGTAAGTCAAGCACTGCTTTGTTTGCTTCCAAGGACCCTTTTTCTGTGACCATTGGAAGCAGTAGCTTGGAAATGGTGGGTTTCTCTATACTCTCAGACTCTAGAGGTATCCTGGGATGAATGGCAGTGAATATTCCTTGATAATTAGCTGACAGCTTATGACATTTCCAGAAGTTTCTGGGTTTCTGATAGGCTTTGTTAGCATTGGAAGCAAGAAGAGCATGGCTTTGGTAAAATCATTAGGAGCTGGGAATGAACATGCCAACACAGGGAGCTAGTTTATGTTACTAGAAGCCACTTCTTACCTCTTCAACCAGCTGCAGCATGCGACGGGTGCTTTCCAGGGACTAAGATGGAAAAACATAAACACTGGTAAGGGCAGGAATAAAATGCTAGGAAGATAAAAAATACTTTTTTTCACTTGAGAAATACCAAGGTCCTTGTCACATATTACTTCAACTTTGTAACTGAACACAAAGTGTCTTTCCAGTTTCAGTCTTTTGACTCTTGGACTTTTTACATGATCAGATTTCCTAAAGCCATCACATGAAAGCTTATTGTCATAAAACTAAAACCATATGAGGTTGATCTTGATATCAAAGGCAAAGAAATCTGTAAAAATCATTTTTGCATGCTCTGGATGCACAGAAAACTCTTCTATACTCTGAGGGATACTTCGTCTTTCCTGGGCTAGGGATACTGAATGTTAAACATAACCATAATTTTTTTCTTGAGATTGTAACAAGTTTCCTTTAAAGCTCCTAGAAACACAACTGGAAGTTGTTATCGATACAAATTAAGCTGTCGCCTTAGGGTGAAGGAAATCAAGTAGGTTTAAAACAGTCCTAATTATCTTCATTCTTAGATAAGGAAAAGCATGAAGAAAATGCTGAGCTTGGTAGCTGGTCCTCTGGGTACAGCATTGCCACTTTGTTCTCAGTTCTTTAACATCATTCCAATCCAACAGCCAGTGTGATTTCTCAGAGCCATGCTTTCAAGTAGGAAACTTATGCTCGACATGATCCTAAAGGAATGTGAAAGATATGCTTATTCTCTCATTCTCTCATTCTCTCATTCTCTCATTCTCTCATTCTCTCATTCTCTCATTCTCTCATTCTCTCTCTCTCTCTCTCTCTCTCTCTCTCTCTCTCTCTCTCTCTCAAAATTGCTATCAGCAGTGATGTGCTGGCAAATGTTTAACTGACTCTCTGGAAAAACAGAAATACATTTATCTACATTCGTGCTTATTGCTCCTGTGCTGATATGAAATACAAGGAGCACAGAGTTGACACCTAATACAACACAGCGTTCTTAGCAACAACTTCTGTGTAGCAGGGGGTGGTTCTCACAGAAAGCTCCTGTAGAGTTTTGGTGTCATCTGTCTATGGCTCACCATCTGGTAAACTAGTGTGATTCCAACATGGTCAATGGAATGGGATAGCTTCACTTATGTTCATGAATAAGAAGAAAATGAAGCGGTGAAGATGTAGCATTGGAACTAGTTTCAGTAGTAAAGAGACAATGTTCTTGTTGGAAAAACCCCAAACAAACAGGTTACAAATAATGAAGGAATCCCTC
Source organism: Mus pahari (assembly GCF_900095145.1). NCBI lineage: Eukaryota > Metazoa > Chordata > Mammalia > Rodentia > Muridae > Mus > Mus pahari. The sequence goes on along the minus strand of NC_034592.1, from coordinate 119,721,020 downwards.
AAAGTTATTATACTTAAAAAATACTTTTATGATTTGAGAGTTTCATACAATATATTCTTATTATATTTACCTCCTCTATCGTTTCCCTAACTCTTCCCAGATCAACCCCAACTTTACACCCCAACTTTGTGTATTGTTTTCTTAGTGTAATAGCTACAGACAAGCACACTTTAAAGGTTTTATATATATATTATTTATATTTCCCTTCAGTCTTAACTCTAGGTAATCAACAAAACAATAAATCAAGCGATTACTGGTAGCATTTGGCAATTCTGGGTTCTAAATAAATCTGGGTGCTAAACAATTGCTTTCTATTTCATTTCTGAGTCCAGTAGATCCTCGGGTTCTCTCTCTCTCTCTCTCTCTCTCTCTCTCTC
>NC_034592.1:119680515-119720604 GCF_900095145.1 Mus pahari | reverse complement strand
TCTCTCTCTCTCTCTCTCTCTCTCTCTCTCTCTCTCTCTCTCTCTCTCTCTCTCTCCATCTCTCTCTGTAAAATGGCTATTAGCAGTGATGCCATGTCTCTGTGGTTGAGATTTATAGAAACATTGGTCTGTGGGCTTTCTATTTCTTACATGCAGTGAATGTAAATTACTCAAGAGCATAAATAGCAGTAAAACATGTGCTAAACTCACTAGGTAGGAAGCAATGAGTTTTGAGCACATAGTTCCATCACGCATCTATCTATCTATCTATCTATCTATCTATCTATCTATCTATCTTTCTATCTTTCTATCTATCTACCTTTTATCTAATTTTCAGATTATGTACTTCAGATTTAATAATAGCCATGTTTAACAACCAGCTGGGAAAGTTCCTAAAATTGTTAACCTTCAGAACTGAGTTAACTACAACACACTGTAAGACATCCAAAGACAAAACTTTTCCTAAAGGACCCTGCCCTCCTAAATGTCTAAAAGTCAAGAGTCAGAGCCAATCAAATCTTTCTAACCTATAGACAACTTAGTCAGAGAAAAAGAAAGTTCTTTTTTTCACTTTTTTTTAAAATTGAGACATTAGAAGTCTTTTTTTTTTTTTTTTTTTTTCCAGAATCTGAGTCCTTTACCTCATCAGCCAGCTGGTCAGCCCTCCTCTGCATCTCCTCCAGCTCATTGCGCATGTCTGCGTCTTCGGCCATGGTACTGGTGGGGGGTTGCTGGGCACCTGGGCCAGCAAATCAGTGGTGCTTAGTTAAAGAACCTGGAAGAAAGAAAATATGGGAGTGTACATGAATGTGTGACACCTGGAAGGTATAAGCACTACACTGTCCCCATGGTTCAGATATCTTCTAAACTGGAAGCCAAATTCAGAGAAGAATCAATAGAATTATATCAATTCTTCAAAAAGTGCCAGGAGTGGATATTTTTTTCAACCTCATCGCAGGAACAGACACATATTTACATATGACTTTCTAACAGTTTACATTGTAGCCCAGCTTGGCTTTGGGCTAACCATCTTTCTGCTCCAGTCTCCTAGGTCTTCTAGTATTACAGGTTTGCAAAGACACATATGGCTTCATCTGAAATATTTTTAAAGACACAAACCATTCAAAGCTTGGGAATGATGATGTGGAGAATACAGACCATTACAATTGATATACTAACAACCTCACATATTTAATTTGTACAGTTTGAGAAATTTTGGCAATATATTCAAGAACTGCACTACTCTTAAAAAGAATATGAACCAATCCATTAACCCCAATGTTTCCATATTCTCCTTGTTATTCTGTCTGTTACTCTCCATAACCTCCCATGTCCAAGACACTGCTGATCTCCTTTTTGTCACTGTTACTGGCATTTATTAGGATTATGTATTAATAAAATGACTTAGCATGCACTATGATTTGCCTGGCTTTTGTACTTGGTATAATTATTTTGAGATTTACTGCATGGACAGCACAGTTACTAGACCACTACTATTTGTTTGTAGGCAGCAGTGCACCATATTTAGAAGCATCTAGAGCTGTCATTAGGGGTTGTCAAGATTATGTGCAGGTAAACAAGTCTTATTCCAATGTGGAGTGAGTCCAGGGCCTTAAAATGTGACCAGCCCACTTTGTGGCTATCCTTGACATTTCATATGAAACAAATGCAAGTAAGAGGACACTAATTCTTCCGGAGCACCCTTCTTTCTTCCTTCCCATCATTCTCAATTCTCAAATACTTACTTAGAATACCAGGGATACACTAGTGAACAAGAAAAGTGAATTCACCACTTCTATAGAACTACAGTCTAATTGGGAAGAAGACAGTGAAGGGATTCTAAGTATCAGAAATCAGAGTGCCAATGGGAACATAGTCAGCTTCTATCAGGGAGTCGTGTCCCTAGAAGGGACCAGAGGAAGAGTCTGAGATAAGTATTTGATGTTACACCAACATCTTTGGGCAGTATACTTGATGAAGGTCCAGGCTTGGGTCCCAATGTTTGAGATAAGTCAAGCATACAGTGGAATTTGTCTTTCCTCTTGCAGAGTTGAAGCTCGTCTTTGGAGAATGAGTGCTTACCTAGGAGTTAGATATCTAGTTTTCACAAGGAGAGGGCCACGTGGCTAGAGATGGTCCCTAATTGGAGACAATGTGTGCCCCTATCAGACCAAGGGCATTCAGAAGCTGGTACTGAACTCCCATCTTCTTCTGTCAATGAAAGCAGGGCAAGGAAAGAAGGCTGAGCCATAGGATAGCAGAGGGTTCTCTGCATCCTTGAAGAAAGGAAAGCTGGCTGCTCACTAGAAACACTTGTGAGTCTATAGTTAAGAACACTCATCCCATGGGTTATATGACTGTATGTGTATGACACTGTCATGCCATTATCTCAGCTGATAAGATGGGATTTCTCTGTGGAGGGGAAGTAGAACATATGATTAGCTTCCTGCATTGACTAGCTCTGTGAAGAAAGTCTTCTAATCAAGGCACTTTAAACTGGAAGAATGTTAATGTGAATTAGAAACCTCATGGCTATGGGCAAGATTACTTCCCTTCCTGAGCATAAAGCTCACTTCTGAGATTTTATGTCACAGGTGGGTCAAGGATAGAAAATCCCAATGAGTTTTGTTTAAGGATGCTGGGTTTTAATATTCAGATAGCCTATTTGGGTCAAATATCCTCATACCTTTGAGAAGAGTAGAACAAATCTAGGCTCTGTTACCTATCCTTCTTTTAGTAATGGCTGACATCAGGCATACTGAGGAGCAGCTGAGCACTGGTCTCAGGGAAACCAGCAGAGTGGAAAGGTGCTGGTTTCCAAGCAGCAACTCCCTCAGGACTGCCTCTAGGGAACAAGCCAGGGCGTGCCTGACCCTGGCCGCCTCCTTTGTGAAGAGCTGCTTGCACTTTCTTGTGTCATCTCCTCATTCTGATATGGGAACTCCTGGCGTGAGGTGGGGGTTGGGAGCATGAAAATCAGGAATAGAAGAGTATCTACCACATGGCTTCTCTGTCAGCCTGCCACCTGCCCATCAACCAAGCCCTGGCAGGTTGCTGGCAGCCTGGAGCCAGTAGCATACAGCTGTTCTTCTCCTGCTGAGAATAGCAACTTTGAAAGATCACCAAGGAAACACTGTAGACAGGAGTGTGTGTGTGTGTGTGTGTGTGTGTGTGTGTGTGTGTGGAGAGAGAGAGAGAGAGAGAGAGAGAGAGAGAGAGAGAGAGAGAGAGAGAGAGAGAGAAAGTAGTGGCAGCCCTCCTNTGTGCTAGGTCATATGGAGTTTGGGAGACCAAGGAGCCTCTATTCCCACTGTTGGCCGATTGTTTCTCTCTGTCTTATGCAACTGTGTCGGAATACCCGAGAGCAAAGATGTATTTTCTCATAGCTCTGAAGGCTGGTAAGTCTAATATCAAGGCATTAGTGAATTTATTGCTAATAGGTTATTATCTCTGCCTCCAAGATGGTGCTTTGAATTTGTGTTCTCCTGAGAGGAGGAACTAAAAGTTGTGTCCTCACATGGTATAAGGCATGAACTCCCTCTGTTAAGTCCTAATCCCACCGATGACATTAAAGGGATGCCTCTTAATTGTCCCATTTTGCGCTGGTGTCACATTCACAGCAACTGAACAGGTGGAGCACATTTGAGCTACAGTGCTGCGTGTGGTCCCAGGAGCCCATTCTTTATTCTTAGAGCTACTATGGGTCAGAGGAGAAAATCAAGTGCAGATCATAAGCCTGGAGCAGGTGTTCACAGAAGTAACTGACTTCAACTGTGCCTCAGAATGAATCTTCTCATCCCCTATCCCTCTAAAACTGGGCGCCACACTTTGACCGCTGCCTAATCTCCCCGTTTAATTTGCAGGGGATCTCTATGGAGTCCCAGCTCCTTTCAATAACCCTCACACACCAGGTTTCCAGCCCACTCAAACTCCTTTCACTGTATTTCCAATAAAATGAAATGCATCTGGGGGTTGGAGAGATGGCCCAGCACCTATGTAAAAATTCTGGTCTGGGTTTGGCACTGAGTATTTATAATCCTAAAACTATAAAGGTGGAGAAAAGATAGAGCCTAGAGCCCTGGAGTTTACAGACCAGAAAGTCTAGCTTAATTAGTGGCCTTTGGGCCAATGAGAGACTATCTCATGGAAGGTGGGTAACATTTCTGAAGATGACTACTGAGGTCATCTGGTCTGAACATACACCTATACAAACACACACACACAGAGAGAGAGAGAGAGAGAGAGAGAGAGAGAGAGAGAGAGAGAGAGAGAGACAGAGAGAAAGTAGTGGCAGCCCTCCTGATGAGAAGCACTATAACAGCTACTTGCTGGGATGTTTGTTGTTACCATTTGATAAATTGCCCCTAAAAACCCCAAACCCATGCATGACTGCACTCCAGGAGACAGGTAGAATGGTAACTAGCAATCATTGCACTAGCTGAGAGGAGGTTAATGATGAAATGAAATTACGCAGGTGGCATGGAACAAGTGTTACTCCTGCATATGCCTAAGCAGGTGGCATTCTCCAGAGGAGCAAAGCTCACATTAGTCAGGGAGGATACAAGGAAATAGTCTCTCAAAGGAGATTCCTTGGAGCTCTGATGTAAGACACTCACCTAGTCATTAAAGACCCTGGCCATGAACCTCAAGTCACCAGTGCAGAGTCTGGACCTTACTAGGTATTCACTTCCTGTTAATTGACTCTGGGATGAACAAATATGCTCCCTTTAATGTTCCAACATCAGCAATTTTAAGCTCAAAGTTTAACGATGGTTAGTCATTAAAACTGCAGAGGTTCTGATTTGCTCAGTTTGAGACGGAGTCCCAGAATGTCTGTCTCTAGAAACATCCAGGAGGTGTGGACACTGTTGTTCTGCAGACCACACTTGGCCTAGTTACTGCTACAGTGTCAGTAAATGTCACTAGGTAGGGTCAAGAAATGGCTTTATAGTTAGCCAAATAGGACACTACTCTGAATAAACCAACCAAGGGCTCTGTAGTAACTCAGCTCTCACCTCAAAGAGCATAAGAGACAGTTGATTCTAGATCTAAATTTGAGCCCAGGAACATGGGCTTAGGTCACTGAGAGGCCCATAGTCACAACGTACAAGCAAGTTCATGAAGTTTTTAATAGTAGCGGAACAAAGAAAGTTATAAATCAAGGCATGTCTCAGTTCCATTAGCGGAAACATCAGAGATGAGGTTACATTCAGTGGGAGGAATCTGATAGCATCCTTAACTCTGATTGGTAGAGAACAGGGTTTCCTTAAGCTAAGACATCCCAAAGGTTTTCACCTATTTACATCTGATAGGGAGATGAAGAAGAAATGGCTTTTTAGTGGGATAAAGACAGCTGAGAAATTTAGTTAGGCTCTGGACCTAGAACATTCCAACCACTCCATAGTTCTTGACATTTTATCAGTTTATCAACCTGTATAGATAGCTTCTTTCCAGTAATTCTCATCCCTTCACTTCCCTCTGAACCAAAACCAGCTTGTTCTTTGTTGCATTGGATTTAGGCTAAGCTGACCTCATTTTTCAATGGTTGACAAGGTTTGAGATGAAGAAACCATGAAATGGAAATTATGACACTAAAATTTCTAGATGTATAATAAAGTTTTCTTTGAGCATATGCTTGTCTAGTTGTGAACCCACTGTCAGTGGCTTCTTCCATGCCATAAGGGCTCACAAAGCTGAACATATTTGCTGGCTGGTTCTGCAAGAAAGACACTTGTGGATCTGAACAAAGAAACATACACGCAAACAAAACCAGAAATCCTTGAACATTAGTTATCAGCTCCCCATATATGCAGAACACTGCATATTTATTACAGATGAACACTATGTAGGTTTTTTTACTTTTGCCTGCAAAATCCATTTTATAAAGCTTCCCATGGTGTTTCTTGGGTGTACTATAAACATACTCTAAAATAAGAAATGAGGCATGGAGTAAAACTACAAACTATAAAAGTGAGTCTGCCTTTGATTGACTATGCCTACAGAGTTTAAGGAATGCAAATCAGATTTAAAGCTTGAAGTTAATTGTGAGGTGATGCGGTGTCCTCACAACTTCCTAAAGACTCTCCTTTCCAAGGTCAACTACAGATGAAGGTGCCCAGCTTCAGTAGCAGTATTGGGCTGTTTATGTCAGAAATAGACACGTCTAAGGGCCTACCACTGTTCTGGTACATAGAGCAAAGCTAGCAAGTTGCTGTAGTTATTCTTTGGTGTCAAGGGAAATTGGCAAAGCTCTCCATTTGTTACCACATGCAAGTTTATCTGGAATTCATTAGAAGGGTGCATCTGGAATGGAATCCCCAAGGCCTGTGTGTTAGGGGTTTAGCCTTTAGCTTGGCACAATTGAGATGTGGTGGGACATTTAATAAGTCGGGCCTAGAGGAAGGAAATTAGGTCATTGGGAATATGCATGCAAGGGACTATGCATGCTAGGTCCCTGGTTAATTCCCCCATCCTGCTCTGTAGCTTTTGCTCTCTCAATCTCTCATTCACCCCCTGCTTTCTTGATTCCTAGCTTCCATTAGGTAAGTAGTTTCTGCCTATGTGTGCTCCTAACATAGTTGGGTGTTGCTTCACCATATCCCCAAACAATGGGGCCACTCAATTGTGGGATGAAATATATAAAACCTAAGATCAAGGCAAACCTTTCTTTTCTCTAAGTTGATTGTTTCAGGAACATTATCATAGTGGCAGTACACTAACACAAGAGGTAAGTGAACTGCGGGGAGATTGCCCATCTGTTAAAGGACTTATTTAAGTGCAGTAGCATAAAATTGCTTTCCACCTCTGAGTCTATTCTCAGAGATCCTGAGTCAGGGAGGGAGAAGTGAGTGTGGATATAGGAGTCTGTGGTTTGATTTGCAAGGTGGACAAAAGCGTGGCTATCATGCTGTGAACACTGTGCCACACGGCAGGAGCCTCTTGCAGATGGAGTAAGGAGCTAGTGATTGGTTTCTTTCTCTGTTTCCTCTTTTATTTAGTAAGACAAATCAACAAATTTATATAAATCAATGCCTACTATATGAATATCACAGAGATCTGAAACATACATTTTGATGTCTCCCACTGCTAGCCATTTGAATGAAACACCTCTTGTTTGTAAGGAGGATATGTTTTTAAAATCAGTAAATTTAAGAACAGAAATCAGAAGAACACAGGGACTTTAATCAAATCATGTTGACTAACACTCATGGAGGTTACTCCTTCACTTGTCTCTATTTAAACATTGCACAAACCTATGGTGATGCACATATGACCAGCAAACTACTTAGAAGGAAAGACTGTCCCTCAGCGGAGATATAGGACAAACATGTGGATTATTTTATAAAAGAATACTGTCAAAGCATTTTTATTCTCAGAGCAAGTTGTATGGAATTTTTCTTCTTTTAATTAAAACCCACGCAGTATTTTGTTTTCTAGTTTCACTGACATATTGGCAAATGTGTAGTGACAAAATCAGGCCATCATTCTTTTCCAGGGGGGAGGGAAGGTTTGAGACAGGGTTTCTCTGTATAGCCCTGGTTGTCCTGGAACTCACTCTGTAGACCAGGCTGGCCTCAAACTCAGAGATCCACCTGCCTCTGCCTCCCAAGTGCTGGGATTAAAGGCGTGCGCCACCACTGCCCAGCATCCTTCTTTTGAGATGCCCAATTTCCACAGACTCCAGCCTTCCAGCATCATTTGCTTCAAGTGAAATGAAGACACTGTGGGAAAGGATTCCTAGAGTCCCTAGTTGTGTCCTGCTCTCTCAGAGGGGCCAAATTAGCTAATTTCCCCAAGAAAAACTTTATTTTGGAAAGCTATTGCAAGATGGTTATTAGAAAGACACCAGGCACTATCTGTTTCCCCAAATGCCAACTCAGCCCTGTTCTGTGGGCTCTAATGCTGGAGACTAAGGGTGACCTGATGATTGCCCCTTTACTCATGTGGAGATGGTTAAATGAGGCTTATGTTTTAATTCTAGAGCAAAACTCAGAGCAAAGAGTACTTTTGACAAAATGCAGTTGGCAAGTCTCTGTTTACCTGTCAGAGCGGGTTACACTTAAATGTAAGGTCACATTTCCCCAGTATCCGTTCAGAACAAAGCCAAGCCAACTGGAAGTTTAATGTCCATTTCAGTTGGTATAGTGGTGCATGCCTTTAACCCCAAAACTCAGGAGGCAAAGGCCAGGTGGATCTTTATGAGTTTCAGGTCAGCTTGTTCTACATAGTGAGTTCCAGGCCATCTGAGGCTACACAGTGGGACCTTGTCTTGTAGATAGATAGATAGATAGATAGATAGATAGATAGATAGATAGATAGATAGACAGATAGATAGATAGACAGACAGATAGATAGATAGCATTTCTTAAAGCCGTTGTAACTAAAATTGTTAATATTCAATATGTGGCTTGATTTGTGTCTTTGTGAATAGATTTTGAACATTCTTGTGAGTGAAATTCATCTTTCTTTTTCCTAGTGTTAATCCATTTCTTAGTTAAAACAAAAGACTGTAGTTCATATATGATAAACATGTGGCTCATAAATGAGTTACTAACCATTCTGCATAACTTTATGTACACAATCTGGATAGATGATAGGTCATAACTGTTTTCAACAGGACAGTTAGTAGCATGGACTGAGGGCTCTTAGCCCAAAACTTTTTCAGCAGCTTATTAAATTGCACATTTTCATCTATACCAATTTGTGGAAGAGATCTGTGGAGGTGGGGCTAGAATCTGCATTTTCAACAACAATAATATATTCCCTTCCCCCACCTGCCAATGGCAGCATCTGTGTGTACCTAAAGGTCACTGCAAGCATCCAATGGAACATTCTGGTAGCCCTGACATAAAATAAGTATGTGGTGAAGAACCAGCCTAATTCCTTCTTAGGCTTAAATATAAAGACAAACTAGGTTCACTCCTATTTATGATTACACCTCTGTTTCTCAAGGATTGGTCTATGCCCCACCTGTAACCTTAACTACAAATGGTCTGTACCAGCCTGTTCCAGGAATAATAATCATGTCCCTGTTTCAAAAAGTTAATAATCATCTTGCAGCCCTACCTTTGTTTCACAAGAGTTGTTATGATGACCTTGTCATGGGGACTACCTGTTGTTATGACTACCTTTCCATCATGCCTTTGTTTCAGAGGTTGTTATGCCTAACTTGTTATGCTTATGTTCTGCTCTTGTAGACCACCTGTCATTTGCCCACCAAATTGCCCATTTGAAACTACCTACCCCTGAACTATAAAAACCTTGTTTTCCTCACATCCAATGCTGACCTCTCAAACTCTACCTTAGTGGAGGAAACAGCCCATGTACACAAATAAAAAAGCTTGCTTTAATTAATTGCTTGTTTTAATTAAGTTGGTCATAATGATTTGGGCCCATGATCTTTCTCTTCTCATCTTGGTGGTTAACAGTGGTTATCCATCATGTTGTTACACAGTGATTCAAGGTGTCGTGGTCCTTATTTTTCAATATTTGTTTCATACTTCGGTACCATGAGCACACAAACACAGAAGAACAATCTCATTTGTTAGCTCCAAACAGCTCACAAATGCCTCCTCTCCCTCAGAATCTCTTAGGCACTATCTTCAGAATCCTATCTCCTTTTCAAGTCTGGCCCATTTATTTCTTATATGATCCTACCAAACACCATTCCTGAATTGAATTCTCTCTGTATACCTGACCTTCACACAGTTCTGATCTCCGTTCTTCTGAGAAGGGAAGCCTGCCTCTTCCATGAGCTCTGTCCGGGGCAGAGCTGATGAGTTGCTTTGGTTTGGGTTTGTTCTGTAAGAGTGCTGGGATGGGAGGCCTTACATTTAAATGCAACCAGCATTGGCATTCCTTAATTGCAAGAGGGCAGCCAGCCACAACTAATACTGATTATGACTAAATATCTCCTTTTCAAAAATGCCAATGTTTCTTTTGTGTATTTTGCACATGTGGCTAAGGGAGTATTTAGTGCTATAGTTTGTATTCTGCAATGATCCCCGGTTGTTTGCTTGGGAGCCAAAGCATGGCAGACTAATTGACTAGGAGATGGGGCAGACAGAACAGAACCCTGTCTCACTTATCCTGATCATAGTTTAAGCTAACGACAGTTCATTCATGGAGGTACTGTTTGCTCATTGAGTACTACATGGGTACAGCCATATCTAGCATGCAGCTATAGGCAAATCACTGCCTCTTAGAGATAGTTCTGAAGGCTCTAGCAAGAAGCATTTTGATCCAAGTCTCTGTCCTCTGTCTTGCTTGTGAAGGGCCAATGAAAGCACCCTTTTTCTAAATATTAGTTTGGTTCTTGGGTCAAGGGCTAAAGCACTGCTACAAAAAATAATTAAAAATTAAAAACACAAGTCTTGCTAAGCTTTAAATAGAAGGATTCCACTCAAGAGTGATGCATTTGAACCACATGCAAGACTGAACAGAAAAGACCCCATTGTCTTTCAAACTGAATAATTTCTGTTGTCACTTGACAGAGTCTACAGTTAGCAAGTTCGGTGTAATCGGGTTCACTATTCAGCTATGGAAGTTGGCTGGTGCAGCCTTCAGTTCCTCTACTGGGTATTTGTGGGGCATTGGGCTATACAAAGACGGTCTGGTCTCCAGTTGAGCTGAGATGTGGAATCCCGGGGCTGGTGGTGATAATTCACCTACATGGGACAGAAGGAGTTCTTTCATGTTTCCAGCAACTCCTGTCGAAGTTACCCCCTCATTCCCCACAGGAGAAGCATGGCTTTTAGTCACAAGACAATGTCCCAAGCTTCTGACCTTCAGGCTAGACTCCTCCCCTGTTACCTAGCAACAGTAAAGATAACTTCACACCATAACAGGGGCTGTTTGGCCCCGCCTCACTCTCTTGCTCTTAATCCCCTTATACTATCCTCATCCTCTTCTCTCCTCTCCTCTCACTTCCTCACTCTCCCTCTTACACTCTAGTCTTTCTTCTCTCTCCTTTTCCCCTTTCTCTCCTCTTGTCTCTCTCTCTCTTTTACCTTCTCTCCTTTCTCCCTGCCTTTCTACAATAAAGCTCTAAAACCATAGACTGTCTCAGTTCATCAAGGCCGACGCGCTTACTCTCACCTGTGTGGAAACCTCTCACCCCTCTGCCCTCTCTCCCATAACCCTGGGGCTACAGGGTGTTGCCCCAGGGCCCCCGGTCGGGGGGGGGAGGCTGCCCCTTGTCCTCCCTCCCCTCCCCCACCGAGTGGGAGCAGTGGCTTAGATGCCAACCCTGGCTGAGTGGAAAGCAACTGGCAGCCCTCCCGAGTCCACCTGCTCAGAGCATAGGAGGAACTCTGGCCGGACATGGGCTATCCTCCCTCCCCCACCTTCCCCTCACCTTCCCACAGGTATTTGTGGCTCTCTAACCCTTAGCATCATTTGCACCATCCACACCTATGACCCTTTTTTATAAAAACTCTCCAGGACTGCTTGTTTCATTTCATTCACTAAGACCTGCAAATGCCCTGGACTTTTCAATCTTCTAGGAGAGGCGTGCATCTGAGGAAGGGTATATAACACCAAAGGCCAGCCCTAAAACTGCAAGGTGCAACATGCCTTCCAGAGGTTCCTGAGGACTGCACCAAGGTTGGGAGCCCAGCTGCAACAGTGACTCTTTTGTTCATCTTTTGTCCATCACCTGTGCCTTTCTCTCACTGTATTCCCAGAATACTTTCTTCATATATCACTTGCACATTAATCTTTGTCTAGAAGAGTGTTATTATTGAGCCCAACCTGTGACAACCTTCATTTATTTATGAGCTATATTGTATTATAAATTCCAGGCACTTAAAATATTAATAAATCAATGCATCGGGAAAAAATTAAAAAGGAGAACATTTTTATTCTAGCCATGGTAAGAAATGTGTCAAATTTGGGCTTGATTTAATTACTTGAATTGAAGATTGCATACCCAGGGCTGGTGAGATGGCTCAACAGTAAGAGCACTGACTGCTTCTTCCGAAGGTCCTTAGTTCAAATCCCAGCAACTACATGGTGGCTCACAACCACTCGTAATGAGATCTGTAACCCTACAGTGTACTCAAATACAGTAAATAAATAAATAAATAATCTTTAAAAAATTTGCATACCCAGAATATCACATAATGGCCAGCACATGAAGGCCAGTCATTCCCCAAATGAAGAAAGGAATCTCAGAGAGGTGAAGGAATTTGATGGAAGTGAAAAGTCACCCAGAGCATTATTCTTGCAATGCTTGCAATTCTTGAGCCCAACCTTAGGAAATTCTTGGCAGAGAATGTAAGGAAACTAAAATGGGAGGGACCTGTCTGCTCTCATTGATGTTATCTTCAAAACACTATGACTGAGGCTGTTGTGTTCCATGCCTTTCCTGCTGCTCCATTGATCTTGTCATTGTGTGCTGTCTGCCACTGGCTCAGAAATGATGGGGCTGAGGCATCATGGAATGGATCTTTTAAAACTGTAGGGCAAGATAAACCCTCTCCTTTTATAACTTTATTATCTCTGGTATTTGTTACAGTAACAGAAATCTAACTAATATTTTGGGATTTCATTGGATTTTGTACTAGGATTGTATCTGCTACCTAATAAATATTTGAATAAAAAGGAGAGTGCATGAAGAATTTTCTTATCTTTATAAAATCCCATCTAATTTCAAATTCATGAAGGAGGAGAGCAAAAACTTTATTTACCATAGCTATGTCTTCTGTAATAATTGTGGAATAATACCCAACTGGCAGAGGACAATTAACAATGGAGTCCAAGAAAAAAGTCACCAGTATTGGGAAGAAGTCCTCTATGAAGTTCTATCAAGACAGTATCACACATGATGTTGATGCTACAAGTGCACATTTCTTCCTAAGAGTGGCTTTCTTTGTAGCTACCTATTAGCTGGAACTCATCCTTTATCAAGCTCTTCCACAGACCACGTGGAGATTAGATTTTTACAAATTTAGATCTTTCTATGTACTCATTTTTTTTTTTCAGAAATGGAAAATTCAGGGCTGGGGACAGAAACAAAAGTGGCAAGCTAATTGATATTTTTTCAAAGTAATTATTTCAGTCAATAATAGAGATTTATCATTTTACCATCAGTTAAAATGTCCCCCACCCTTTTTTGGCTTTGTGATAATGTCTCTGCTATGTTGCTCCTTGAAATCAAGACTTTTGCACACAACCTCTCTCCATAGAAAGTCCCTGTACACCACCCTACTGTTACAGTTAAGGCAGGAGACTCACTGGAAAGTTATTGACTCTGGGAGTGAATTCATTCACCACAGAGCTGCTTTAAAAAGCAACATGTCTAGCTTATATTGTAGCATTTTTTTAGACCATTAAGCATTTGTCACAAAGAGAGAGGACATAAAAGGAGTCCCAGCCAAAGAGTCTGGAGTCTCAGCTAATGGCAGAAGGGCTCCAAATGATGATAAAGTGCCCCTGAAGTGATTGTGCACATCAATGGGGGTCGGAAGACCAATTTATCAAATTAGACTTCCCCCAATCTCCATTCGCTTAAGATAAGCCACTGGTGTGATTGTAACTGCTTCAGTGTGCAAATTTGACGTCTCCAGTTATGCAGTTTGTCATTTGCTGTCCTTATCATGGAGAGGGTTTAAAAAGCACTTTAGATTAGACCTTGTGGGCAAAGGCTGGAACATTTCTGTAAGTCACACAGAGAGTATTCCCTTTAAAGATGGGAAGCTTTCAGTGAGAGACGATTTTGATCGAATCTGCCGTCAGGGAGAGCTAGCTGTTTATCTCCTATCTCCAAATCCATGTTTGACCTTGGGTAGTTTTAAAGGTTCAGAAGTTTAACACAGAACACTCAGGGGAGTATAGAAAGATTGTGTCAAAGATGAATCTAACTCTCCAGTGAGGAAAACCAACAAGATAGCAAAGCCAGTTTAAAGATGACCTGTATACAATGCTGGGATAAGATTCCTGACCCAGATCTAGACTTGGCTCATAGCTTGTAGGGCGGCGAGATGACAGCTCTGTACTTCTTTGGTTTACTAGATGGAAACCACAAACACTAATCTCACATTAACAAACATGGATATCATAGAGTGCGAAAATTACTGGAATTTTTTCTTTAACTTCGTAGTAAACTAAAGAAGGGGAGTTGGCCAATCACCGAGTCCATTTGACAGTGCTTCAGCATGACAAATGGAAAAATATGCATAATGTTTCTCTAGTTGGCTCTCCTAAGGTTGTATGTAAGATTAAGGATACAAGCAAGACAGTTTCACTTTGAGTACTGACTGCATGGCCGAACCTGACACTGGCTGCCAAGTAACTTGCTTGTTTTTTACAAATGGCTATCTGTGGTGTCTCAGAATGTACTGTGTGAGAAGAGGGTTATTGTTTGTTTGTTGTTTTTTTTGTTTATTTTATTTTATTTTATTTTTAAGGTTTTCAAACCTGAAAAGAAAACTGAAAATCTCCTGAGAAGCTTTAATGAAGATCCACTTCCGGGTCACACCCCGGGCCAATTCTGTAAGACTCACTGAGAATGGATCCCAGAATACATGCGGCTTATTTTAAATTTCACCAGGAAACTTTCGATGTGCAGCTGTGCCTGTATGAGGTCAGAGAGGGGCAGAAGCTTATTTTAAAATGTGGTCAAAACTAACATGTATTACTCAGTTTTTCTTCAGTTATCAATCCTTTTATGAGATGTTTCATTAAAAATTGATCAAATGCTACTTCCAAGGCTGACATCACAAATATAAATTTATGGCTTATTTGGTTAATCTTATTGGGTGTTTAGTCCACCTGTCTGCCTCCCTTCCCCCTTTGCTTTCATGTTGTAATGATAAACTATACTGCCACAAGTCTATTTACACAGAGACTTCAGCACATCCTGTATTATTCCCTTATCCACGGGATTAGTCTCATAGGCCAAGGAACATGAGTGTTTAACAGCCTCTGACACTATTTCATGGACCCTTGCCAGCTCACCCTTTTAAACTTGTGATTTCCTTATGTTTTATTTTTAAAATATTTTATATGGCTAGAATAATTAAAAACATATTTTTTTCCTGACTTTCCCCTGCCCCAGGGTTACTTTTTATGTCAACTTTTCTGATCGTGGTAACTGTATCTTTCGTATAAGTGGGAAAAGTCCAAAGTCTGATTTGCTATTTTTCTTAGCAGTTCCTTGTCATTAAGACATCTTTTTATTACTGCCTGATGCTTGCCATTTAAAATAGAGCACGCTAGTTAAAAACAAACAAACAAACAAACAAAAAAAAAAAAAAAAAAAAACCAAAAAAAAAAAAAAAAAAAAAAAAAAAAAAAAAAAAAAAAAAAAAAACCAGGACTTTGCACTTTGAATAGACTTGAAATTTGCCTGGCAAAGCGTGAACTGAATCTATCAGGTTACATTCTTATCTAAATGTTAACAATTATTGCATCTTAGAAATACCTCCTTCTAGTTCTAACTCCACCTCATTTATAGAGCACTCATTAGTGTTGAAAACAACCAGACCTCATCCTCCCTGAGATGCCTTTAATCTGCCCACAAGCAGCTTGTGGCTTTGTCTGTAACAGCCTGCCTTCATCCATCTGCTCTTGTTAACCTCCACAGCATTGCTTACACCCCAGCATTCCCTACATAGAAAGGGAACCGCAGAGCAATGATTACTAATTCTGGATTCAGTTGGACCTATTTTTTTTTATTATTATTATTTTCTTTATTTACATTTCAAATGCTATCCCGAAAGTTCCCTATACCCCCCCACTGCCCCTGCTCCCCTACCCACCCACTCGCACTACTTGGCCCTGGCCTTTCCCTGTTCTGGGTCATATAAAGTTTGCAAGACCAAGGGACCTCTCTTCCCAATGATGGCCAATTAGGCCATCTTCTGCTACATATGCAGCTAGAGACCCGAGCTCAGGGGGTACTGGTTAGTTCATATTGTTGTTGCAGTTGGACCTATTTTTTTATATGGTTGTCACCTATCTATTTAATTTCTTATAAAAATAAAAAGAACCCATAATCTCATTATTCTGTGCTTGAATTAAAAAAAAAACATTTTATTTGGCATGTCTGTATCTGTGTGTGAGAGCATGTATCAAAGGAGAACATGCATGCTCTTACATACACACAGACTTGAAAACTCAAAATTGTCAAGGGCAACAGTATACAGAAAAGGAGAAAGGGTCCTTTTTAATCTTGTTCAAGAAACAGAAAAAAAAAATCCCAATGAATGAGGAACTTAAGCTTTCTCTTCTACATGAGTCCTAAGATGCAATACAGAGAAGGTAGATTTACTAAATCATTGTTTAAAATGAGTAAGCTTTAGGCCCCAACAGCCATCTTCAGTAACTGGCCAAAATGAACAACACACAAGGAAAGAGAAGCACCCAGTATATGTTCTCTAGGCCTTTCAGGAAACATGGAGTTGTTCCTGTGGCCACATACATACATACATGTGAATCTACAAGAAGGGTGATATTGTAGACAGCATGGGAATGGGCACTGTTCAAAAAGGAATGCCTCATAAGTGTTACCATGGCAAAACCAGAAGAGTCTACAATGTTACCTAGCATGCCATGGGCATCATTGTGAACAAGCAAGTTAAGGGCAAGATTCTGGTCAAGAGGATCAATGTGCGGACTGAGCACATCAAGCATTCTAAGAGCAGAGACAGCTTCCTGAAGGGGGTGAAGGAAAACGACCAGAAGAAAAAGGAAGCCAAAGAGAAGGGCACCTGGGTTCAGCTGAAGTGCCAGCCTGCGCCACCTGGAGAAGCACACTTTGTGAGGACTAACGGAAAAGAGCCTGAGCTGTTAGAGCCCATTCCATAGGAATTCATGGCCTAATGTATAAAAAAAGAAATAAAGGACCCGGACTGCAAAGTGTTTTCCTTAAAAAATTAAAATTAAAATTAAAATTAAAATTAAATGAGTAAGCTGGTTACACATGCCTGTAATTCTAGCACTTTGGAGGGAGAAAGAGGCAGATCCTTGGGCTTGAGGCCAGCCTGGTCTATAGTGTGAGTCCCAGGACAGCCAGGGCTACACAGAAGTAAAGTTCTGTCTTGAAAAATGAACAACAACAACAACAATAATAATGTTATACTTCTTCAGCATCATCACTCTTTTTTTTCATTTCCATTTTTTTTAAATTTTCCTCATTTACATTTCAAATGCTTTCCTGAAAGTCCTCTATACCCTCCCCCACCTCCACCCTGCTCCTCAACCCACCCACTCCCGCTTCCTGGCCCTGGTGTTCCCCTGTACTGGGGTATATAATCTTTGCAAGACCAAGGGCCTCTCTTC
This sequence comes from Mus pahari, assembly GCF_900095145.1. NCBI lineage: Eukaryota > Metazoa > Chordata > Mammalia > Rodentia > Muridae > Mus > Mus pahari. The sequence continues at coordinate 119,703,321 of NC_034592.1, read as the reverse complement.
CCAATGATTGCCGACTAGGCCATCTTCTGCTACATATAGCATCATCACTCTTAATTCTACTTCCTTGAATCTGAGACCCCTTCACTGTACTTCCCCTAATGCCCAGCAACAGAAAACAAATCTTGCAAATGGTTGGCTTCAGAGAAGTCCCACCCCACAGCCCTGCTCTTTTGAAGGAGACACTACAGAGAATGAACAAAATTAACGATGTGGCCAAGTAAACAAGGATCACTTGATGAGCCTTTGAACAATCTAACTTCAAAGTGCTTTCTTCTATCTGTGTCTGTGAAACCAACTAGGCTTTTAGAAACCTGACTGGTTGTGGGTGATAGCCATTAACTTCCTTGGACTTATGATTTAGCAAATACCAACAGCCAAGCTTATGGAAAGCCCCCTTTTCCTAATGTTAGTCTCTGAGCTGCCTTGGTCCCTTCATTCAGGGAGGGAACCCTCTTATCTTTCAAGGGCATTGTGGAGCAGATATTTATGTTTAGCATGCAATTAAGTCTGATTCATCCTTTTACTGCAAATGAAGGAGCTATCTGAAGCTTTAGACCTCTTGTGCTTGCTGAACTGGTGGAGAAAGCTAGGAAGCGTCCCCTGACATCTCTGTGGCACAGACAAAGCTGCACCCCTGTGCAGCAGTTCTTGAAGCAGCAGCACTTCCCAGAATATTACAATGTGCACTTTAGAAGTGAGGAAAGGCAGGCCTTGCCTTTGGGTAATGGATGTTTTCCCAGATAATTCTCAGTAACATTTAATGTCCTGAATGACCCAATGCTGTTTCAGCTCTTAGTCCCAAAGTGTGCCTGAACAAAAGCCCTGGGTAAATTGATTAAACCAAGGCCCATCTGTCTGGAACTTTAAAGGATGCCTCCCCTTAGGACTCAGCAAGCTGTTTTCAGAGAGGCACTTCTCTTCTGGGAGTTTAAGAGAGAGAGAGATGGTGGGCCTCTCTCAGCAACCAACCCTGAGCCAAGAGTCTGTGTGCAAACAATTTACTGAAGGGGTTCTCCTAGAGCAGACCAGGAAAGCAGATGAGAGAGTAAGTTCAGAGAAAGAAGGTCATGCAAGGTGGATTCCCTGCATGTAGCTTATCTTGAAGGGAGCATTGAGCTCTCAGCTCTGCCATACACACCGCTTAGAGCATGTTCTTCAGTAGACCAGGAGCTGAGCTTCTGTACTTTCCTGTCAGTCATTAGCTAAAGACATTGGGGGGGGGGGGCACATAAACACACAGGCATTTCTGGCATGGGGATAAAATAGCTCCCTGTGTGGGGAAAGTCTTAGGGTTTTGTTTTTTGTTTTTTGTTTTCCAGCAGCAAAACATACAGAAGCTATGAAGGAGGCTGACAGGCAATCCCGGGGTATCTCATGAGGGACCTGCAGGGCTTGGAACAGGAGCTCTTCAGGGACTCTTACAGCTCAGGCTGTAGGGAGGAGCCATCTTAAAAACAGGTTTAAGCCACCTGTGGGCTCTGTGGGAACATGATGATACATCCTGTAGCGGGATCTCTGCCAAGCAGCAGGATGGAAGGCCTGGCCAGGTAACCCTGCAAGCTGCCTAACTAACCCTCTGCAGGTACCAAGACCTTCGCTTAATGCCCAGAGTATAGAGAATATGTAGAGGAGTTTGTTTTTTATCTCATCGTACTGCATATATGGCTGTCAGATAACTTGTATCAGTGTCCCCAAGCACACCTTTGGAATGGCTGATAGCATGCATAAAAAGAAATCACGTTGACAGTTTTTTAAAAGCCCTGATGAGAACAAGAATGAGCACTGGGGGCTTAGAAGACATTGCTTGGGTCCTTGTACGTGGTAGCACATGGTGATGCTTTCAACAATATCGTGTGGCCTCAGAGAAGCCATTATACTACAGCTCTGAACTGGTGGAGGGTCTAGGAGAAGGTGTGAGTATGTCCCTACACTGTTATTCCAAAAGGCAGGGAGGGCTTGCTCTAACACACACATCTAGCCTTTGTTTTGATTACAGGCTTTGCTCTTGGGAAGAGTAAGTGATTCATGGCTTGAACTCAGGGTGTGGCAAGGTGAGCAAGTTACTGATAACTTTAAAGAGCTTCACTTCTGTGTGTCTGTGGAAACAACCAGGCTTTTGAAAAGCTGGAAGGTAGGCAGTAACGGTCATCACGCTCTTCAAAAGCCCACCTTGGGCTTCTGATTTAGCCAATGCCAACAAAGCAGACTTCCAGGTCTTTCTCGTTTCCTAACTGAAGCCAATCTCTCAGATGTCCTCAAGCTTTGGGGAGAGGGACCCTTCTATGTCACTTAAAAACTTTAAGTGGAAGATGCCAAAGAATGGCATTATTTCTCATTAGCCTTTTTAATTTAAATGAGAATCAGCCTAATGTCATTACTATACTCATTTTGTAGGTAGGAATGTAAGGCTAAGAGGGTTTAAATACATAGCCCTGGGTCCTGGAGGCAGTAAGCCACAGAGCTGCAGAGGTGGGGAATGACTCCAAAGAGCCTGAATTGCTTACTTAGGTTAATGCTAAAAACTACCCCAAATTTAAATATACAAGACAGAAAAATCATTCTTTTCATTGTGTTGGAACATATAATACCTTTAGACTTATTCAAAGACTACCCAGTTTTCTAAGTTATGCTTTTCTTTGACTATCTGTTTAATTGTGAATCCAGGTTCACATTATAGCCTAGGTTGCCCTGGATCTCAAGGACTTCCTGTCTCAGCTCTTCAAGTCCTAGCATTACGGGCAGGTGCCTTTATCCAATGATTTACTATTTTCTTTTTAAACAACATTATTGTAGTATAACTGATATAATAAAATGTGCATATTAATAAATTGCCATGAAGCCCTTGCCACAAGAAAATGAATGCATTTATCATCCCCTAATTGTTATTACCCTTGTTTCTTAATCAGAGATTAGATTGTAAAGGTGGATATTTGTTTACAAAAGACTAAACAAATGAACTTGACCCCTGATCCATTGTACATACAAATTATTTCTTTCTGGTTGAAAATACATTGTCAACAAAGATCATAGTGCACTAATCTGTTAGAAATTGTCTTAATAAACTTATTTCAATTTTCCTCTCCTGACTGACTATAAATATTTGTTCCTCGGATAATCTGGGAATCTAAAACAATCTTTGGCATATGCTTATTATAGATTCATGCAAAAGTCATGATCTAATTCTTTAAAAATCATTCTTTGCAAACAAATAACCCAATTAAAACTGGGGTACAGAACTAAGCAAAGAGTTCTCAAAAGATGAAACACACCAGACTGAGCAACACTTAGCCATTAGGGAAATCCAAATCAAAACTACTTTGAAATTTCATCTTCTGCCTGTAAGAATGGCCAAGATCAACAAAACAAATGATAGCACATTCCATGAGGATGCAGGGAAACACAAACACTTATTCATTGCTGATGGGAGTACAAACTGGCACAACCATGATGAGAATCAGTGTGGAGTTTTCTGAGGAAGCTGAAAATTCATCTACCTCAAGATCCTTTTCAGCATATACTCAAAGGACTCTACATCATACTACAGAGAGACTGGAAACAGTCTGTATGTCAATCAACAAAGATTCACTCTATTATTAGTATCTGGAGAGTACTCTGCATTCTACTAGAAAAGAAAGGTAGTCATCAATATTACCCAGCTACAAATGCTGCAACAATATAACGATGACCTGGCCCCTAAAAGAAACTGCTGCAATAATGGCACAAATGCTATGTGTGCAACCAACCACTTTCTGTTCGTATTTAAGGTCACTTCATGAAAGGGTACTCATACCTGATTCTGCTAAAATTCCCAAGAACCCGAGACTAGATAAGTCATGGGCTTAGGACAAAGCCTAAAACAATCAGTCTGCAAAAAGAACTTAGCAATAAAATAACTCCTAATTGCATGTTGTTATGCCTATTGATCAGTACCTCACTTAACCAATTTCAAAGAAGCTTCTTTCAGTAGATGGGACCAATCACTGGACAATGTGCAGAGAGTGAGAGACTGGAGTGTTCAGTTCTACATGGAGTGCTTTCATCAAACTCCTCCCCTGAAGTCTCAGAGATTTGTGTGGAAGAAGAGGCAGAAGGAGTGTAAGAGTCAGAGGAGATGGATAATTTCATGGAAACAGTGCCTTCCAGACACAACAGGAATGATGCAAATGCAAATTCACCATGGCAGAGGCCATGGCAACACACACAAAACATGCCCAAGTTCAAACTAGACGGAAGGGGGATGTGGACATGGGATTCCACGCTAATGAAGAAGCTATTTGCAATTGATACTTGCTTGCAAAGGGAAATTTCGTTTTCTCTAGTGGAGTCTCACTGGGTACATCAGCCACATTTCAGGACTTGTTCCATGGCTGGCCAGGAGTAGTTTGCTAACATAAAAGGAACTCAGTAGTGCCTTTGTGAACTATTTATATTATTCTGCTTTCTTCTGGCATTTTTTTTTTTTTTTGCCTCGTTGACTTTTTTGTTTGTTTTCATTTTCATTTTGGAGGGTTTATTTGGGGATGGTTGTTTCTTGTTTTGTTTTTTGAAAGAGAGAGAAAGACCTTAAAGTTGAGCAGGTAGGGAAGGAGGATCTAGAAGGATCTGAGAGGAACTGGGTGAGGAAAAACCAGGATCAAAATACATTGTATAAATTTTCTTTCAATGAAAAGAAAAGGAAAATTACTCTTTGCCACTACAAAATTGTTTGTGTGTCCTCAGTGTGCCTAAATGTAGAAAATAGCCTCAAAAACTTCTAGAGAACAAAAAAGAGATTTTTCAATTTCTCCTTAAAGATGGTGGAGTTACAGATGATTGTAGAAGGTTTGGTGGCCATGTAAGAAAGTAAGCTTATGAATTTCATTACTCTGTCTTTGTTATGTGACAGTAGATACACTCAGTGAATACTAATGTACCCAAGGTTCTTGGTCTTATCAGCTCCCTAGACTTTAGATTTCCTCTTTTGTAGCTTTACAAATATCTAAAATTTCCATGAGTTCTCTTTTGAAGAGGAACATATCTTGAGCAAACAGGAGTTTCTGGTCCTGCAGTGCATTTGGCTACCTCAGGAGATGTGACGAAAATGAAAGAGTTCATGAATAACACAACAGAAAGAGAACCCATGCAGGAAAGGTTAGCTGCTTTAATCACAAGGGCACCACATCTTCCTCCAAGTAGATTTGTGTTCCTTTTTGGAAGCAGCCTCAGGTTTGACATTTCCAAGGGATCAGAATTCAGGCTTATTAATCCCTGTTCCTTTAGGAACAGGCCCAATGAGAATGGCTTTCTGCCTTTACTGAAATCCTCCAAATGTCTGCACACTCGCCTTTATATTACCCTGTCTCCTGCCCGGCCCTCCAGTCAACACAAACAGCATCTCCTGGAGGAGGCTGCTGACCTGGGCCCAGAGCTCTTCTGGGACCTTCTGTGGCTCTTCGGCATTCAGCGTTGGCGCTTCTGCTCCGTTTGCCTTTGGGTTCTTCGTGTTCTTCTGCTCACTGTGACTGGGTCTCACACGGAAGCGGGTTAGTCCAGATGCCTGGCACATGAGACCCATAGAACACAGCTGTGAGGAAGGGACTAGCCCTCACATTCCTGTCACAAAATGTGTGAGAGGCCATTGGTTTGAGCTGTGCCATGCATTAATCCCATGTGCCAAACTTAAAGTCATTCTTGGTAAACTTCCATGTCCCTAACCAACACTAAGTTGTTTATCTAACTTTGAAAGGGGTGGGGGAGGAGTGTGTGAAGATGAGAGAGAGATACTAATGTGCCCAGACAAGCTAGCTTTAACTGGCATGATGAGGTCGGATCTGTTTTATCCCATTAGGGGATAATGGTGACACCTGCTTTCCACTCTCTATTCCTTATTTCCTGAGCCCTTTGCTGCCTGAACAGTCCATTTCCTTTGCTATGTTCATTCACACACTCCTACTTTAAGGAGAGCAAGGTATTATCCTGCTGTAGAATCACAAATAAAAGAACTCTAAAGGTCTTTGGGATAACCTGGCTGAACTTTTGTCTTTATACTTCTTTGTGGCACTTAAAAAAAAAAAAAATGACACAGAGCTCTCTCCTAAGAGTTTACTTGTATGGAGTACAATATAATCATATGTAAATGCTGATTATCCTGTATTATTTAGGGGATTAAGACAAGAAAAAGTGTCTGCATATGTTCAGTACTGATAAAAAAAACTGAACAGATTTTTCTCTGTGATTGGTTGAATGTATTCATATAGAAACTGTACACAAGGGCTGATTATGTGGTCTGTGCAGCTTTGAAGAACAATACTTCTAAAACTTTAGCTTCAACTTTTTTTTTTTTTTTTTTTACCTTGAGAGCTTGTTTAACATACAGAGTCCTGAATTCTAACCACAGTGGCCCAGACCAGTTGGTCTGTGCTGAGGCCTGTGATTAGCATTTTCATTACATGATTCACAAGGTTGCTGGTCCAAAGACCATACTCTAAACAGAAGTACGGGTACCTGGAAAGCTTCAGGCTCAAACCATGACCAGAAAAGCTATATTCCATTTCATGAGAGCCAGGAGGGAATTAATGTTCAAGGATGGTTCTTTTATTCCCCCTAAGAAACCCAGCAAAAGCAATATGAGACTCTTTGTTGCTTAGAAACAGCACCAAAGCCCTTGGAGAGGGTTCTTTTCTGTAACCTTAAAGAGTGATGTATTGATGCTTTTCTTTCTACTCAGACCTCACTTGATGAGAACTGTTATTCCTCTAGTGAGAAACACAACTTGCGTCTCAGTCTGTGGAGGCTACTTGCAGAGTCATTGCGCATTCGTCCATAGGGCTTCACAGTGAGGGCCCAGCATTAAGGAAATGAATGAATGGGGAAATAAATAACTGCAGTCTCTGCATCTGCAGTATAGATATACCTAGCTCTATGGAAGTATTGAACAATCCAAGCACTGTAGTCTCACCAAAAGCAAGACACGGGCTCTGGTGTGAGGTGAAAATAGCCTGGACTAACGGTTTTTTCATGAATTAGCACTAGAAAGGGTCAACCAGCTGTGTGTCCACGACCTCCTTATTAAACTTGAGCTTGCATTTTTTTCCTCTGTGAGGCAGAATTACTAATGTGCTCCTCCATGCTGCTGTGAACAGAGCACTTCACTGTGAGGTGCACGGGCCTGCAGTATCAGCATCTCCTGCCAGTGGGTTAGAAATGCAAACTCCGAGGATTCAGCCCCACCAGCCACACAGTGTTTTGTGATGGATGTCAGCCATCTGTGCTTTAAAGAGCCACCCAGGGGATTATGCTGAACTAACCCTTGTTAGTCCCCCCCCCCCCCTTAAATCGATAGCACTTAGAGATGTCTGGAAAAAGGGAATCTCATTTGAGAAAACACTCCCATTATACTGGCCTGTAGGCACAGTCTTGATGAATGATGTTGGAAGGCCCAGCCCACTGGGGACCACGACATATCAAAAAGGTAATTCTGGACTATATAAGAAAGCAGGTTAAGCGAGCCATGAGGAGTAAGCCAGTAAGCAGACTGCTCCCACGCCTCTGCTTCGGTTCCTGCCTCTCCTGGTTCCTGCCTTGAGTTCTGCCTTGAATTCCCTTCACTGTGGACTGTGAAATGGAAGCTGCATTGGATCACAGTGTTTATAAACAGAAAGTAGACTAGGAAATCAGGAAAACAATCTGTGGAAATGACTCTTGCCTGGAATGAGGGATTCTCCATTCCTCTTTGTATCTATGCGGTGAGAAGGTAAATGACCTTAGCTACTTTAATGGACCATGAGGTAGACTCAATGGAACAGAGAAAAATCTTTGTGAGGGGCACTCTAGATCAACTAGCCAGTAAATGATCTTGCTAACTAACTTTATGATGAGTTGTGATGAATTCAGTCCAAGCTGCTGACTTGCACAATGAAAAGCTAAATAAATTAATCTCTTTTGGCCTCACTAAGTTTGATGTGTGTGTGGGGTCATTTGTTACACAGCATAAGCTAACTGACATACTGAGAATAACTCAGGATGCTATGGTGCCATTGTCTTCTCTCCATAGCCTGCCCTTCAAACTAAGATGGCTTAATTCTTTTCATTCTCTTACATTAGGAGTTTTTCAGATAGTATGACTATCACTTTGAGTAAGCAGCAGGCAGCAAGTAGAGCAGAAACAAAGCATACTCGCCAGGGATGTCAGAAATGGATGGTGCTGCCTTCGGATCTTTAATAAAAGAAAATAGGCCAAGGCGAACAAAGGAAACTTGACTTAATCTAAATTTTTCATTTGGCCGCTGAGAAACAACCAGCGATTCTATTCTTAGCCTGTTTCTTTACTGAAAGTGAAATTTATTTTCAGTTAGTGCCCATCATGCTCTGTGAGGGAAAGCTGAAGTTGGTGGTTAGGATAGAAAGAAGGGAGTCGGTGAACCTGGATTTTTTTTTCACCACATTTCATTTCATAACCGACCCCTACAACACACAAATGCTGTTGAGCTAGATCAGATGTCATCACCAATGGGAACTGAGGATTGTTGCTGGCTTCTCTTTACCATTCTGATTATAGCCATCAGTTAGTGGGAGATCTGGGGTGCTGGGTACCCCTGCAGCTCTTCCAAAACCCAAGGGGGAAGTAGGATTCTTGCCTCTTCATAAGCAATTCCTTGTCTAACCTTGGGGTCATCTAGGTCTTAATTAGAGGTAGGAGGTCATCCTGTGAGCCCAGAGGAAGCAGAGTTAACAGTGTGGCAAAGACATGCTTATAATTTTAATCAGAAATTGATTGACATATTTTTATTCCATTCCTATACTATAAGCAGGAAGATGATTTCTTCCTTTGAAACCAGTCTTACTAAGTAGGTCTCAAATAAAGTGATCTTCCTGCCTTACCTCCTGAGGCTGAGATTATAGGTCACATAAGTGTGTATGTGCCACACACCAAGCAGAAAGGTGAGTTCATGAAGGAACAAGGTGGAAAAATGAGAAAAAATAAAATGTATGATTTATGATTTACATGTTCTTTCCGTGTTGCAAATATGGATGTGGTGGCAAGTAAGCAAACCATAATACCTGGTCATAAGTCTACATAGGTACTAATTCATTTCTTTTCTTAAAAAAAAAAGATTTATTTATTTTATTTATATGAGTACACTGTAGCTGTCTTCAGACACACCAGAAGAGAACATCAGATCCCATTACAGATGGTTGTGAGTCACCATGTGGTTTCTGAGAATAGAACTCAGGACCTCTGGAAGAGCAGCCAATGCATTTAACCACTGAGCCATCTCTCCAGCCCACTAATTCATTTCTAACATTCAATGAACAGCAAGTAGTTCTGTGGGAACTCCCCCAGTGTATGAAAGCTGACTCTGATAGTTTGACACCATGACACCTAATGAATACAGTGCATTACTCTGGGTCTGGAGACATAGCCAGGATGAAGACATAAACATAACACCAAGAAACCTGGGAACGGTACCTTTGTAAATCCTAAGACTCAAGTGAACATTTATTTCACTAGACACAGTCTATAGCTCATCCAATTTCTCAGAAACAGAAGCATTTTCTGCATTGGTAGTAGCCATCACTATCCTGAACTAAAAATGAACAAGGATAGATTGGTCTTGCTAATGTGCAAGACAAGACATAAAGATGCAGATGGGGGGATTTACTGGATAATTTTTTTTTTTTTTTTCTTTTTTGGTTTTTCGAGACAGGGTTTCTCTGTGTAGCCCTGGCTGTCCTGGAACTCACTCTGTAGACCAGGCTGGCCTTGAACTCAGAAATCCACCTGCCTCTGCCTCCCAAGTGTTGGGATTAAAGGTGTACGCCACCACCGCCCGGCTGGATAATTTGTTATTGTTAATTATATGTAGTACTAGAGGTGTAACACCAGGTCCTGTACATGCTAGACAAAGAATGTGTATATGTGAGTGTTTGTGTTTGTGTGTGTGTGATGGAGAGAGAGAAATAGACAGAGACAGAGAGATAGAGAGACAGAGAGAAAATTTGCAAACATTCTCATCAGCAAGTAATGACTCATAACATTATTACAGTGACTCCACTTGGATTTGACCACATGTACTTGACATGTTATGACAAACAGGACACTTCATCTCTGCTATAGTTAGTCTAAGAACATATAGCTCAATCAAACAAGACAAGTTTATTCTTATTCTGTTTTATGAAGAATTACAAAGCCAGATTGGAGAGCTTTCTACAAAATAGGTGGTGTGGTGGTGTGGTGTGGTGGTTTGAATGAATACTGTCCTCCATAGGCTCATACATTTGGACACGCACAGTGGGTGCTGTTTGTAGACCTTATAGAACTTTTAGAAGGTGCTCAGGGGAATATACTCTTGGAAGTAGGCTTTGAGGGTTTATAGCCCACTCCACTTCCCGCTTGCTCTCTCTGCTTTTTGTTTATAGCTAAAGATGTTATCAGCCAGCTTCCTGCTCCTGCCAGCTATTATGCTCTCTCTGACTCTGTCTGTCTCTGTCTCTGTCTCTGTCTCTGTCTCTGTTTCTCTCTCTGTTTCTCTCTGTAACCATAAATTAAAACTAAATGTTTTTCTTTAAGTTGCTCTTTGTCATGGTATTTTTATCACAGAAATAAAAAGTAGCTAGTGCACTTGACCAATGCCTTCCAAGTCTGTTCAAGGGCATGAGTGACAAAGAAAGATCGAGATGCTTGAAGGTAAGAAAAGACAGGGGACACCTGACAGCTAAGTCTACAGTAGAAGTCTGGAAGTCTTGGAATAGAAAGAGGCCATTACTAGAAAACCTGAGGAAGTCCAAATAAATATAGGATGTATTCTGCATGTAACAGACCTTTATGCTAATGTATTTGCTTTCAGAAATTTTGCTTACTAGCTAAATAGACCCATATTGATTTTCTGATTTTAATGAGTCATGGTGCTGTAAGGTGCTAACATGGGAAATTAGGTGAGAGTCAAACCATTTATACACTATTGGGTAAGTCTAAAATTATGCTAAAACAAAATCTATAGTTTAAAAACCACTCTAGAAATTATAATTTGATTGGTTTAGATACTCTAAACCAGGCTTAGGTTCTGGGATTTTTTTTTTTAAAATGGATATTGGGATTAGAGAGATGGCTCAGTGGTTAAGAGTTCATACTGCTTTCAAAGAGAACTCAAGTTCAGCTTTCAGCACCTATATTGGGTGGCTCATAACTGCCTGCAACTCCAGCTACAAGAGATTCCTTCTGGACTCCGCTGGAACTCTATTGACATGCACCCCCTACATACATACTCTTTAAAAATTAAAAAAACTTTAAAAGATTACTGCATATTCTGATATATAGGCAAATTTCAAAACCCATGGATCTACATTGGAAGGAACTGCACAGTTGTGGAACATAGCCTACATCATCAGGATCTTGCGAATGCCAGGCAGGTACTCTAACTGAGCTATGTCCCCAGCCTATCATTCCTTGCTAATGCGTCACATTCATTGTTATATTTGTCTGTTTGCAGAAACAGATATCAAATCCTCATTGCTTTTTATATGGCATAAATGGATATTCAGATATAAGCTTTGGGGATGAGAGTTGGGTGAATGAAGCACCAATAAACCGAGTGCAAAGTGGCAGTTGATTCTTTATGGGAAGTTTAAATAGAATCTATGGGCAATGGAGGGTTTCTCCTGTTACAAGCCTCCTGTGCTAACTTACTTATTTAGACATTTGGGCCTTAGGCTTCCTCATATTTTCTTAGCCCACACTGCCCCTCTGTCCTTTCTCAGTAAAGTTATAACCATTATAAGAAATGCTACAGGTATCTTAGGTACCTTAACTCTATTCCTGTTCATCTTTCCTGGCAGGCATGTCTGCTTCTCAGATGCTGCATTGATGTAGCTCAGGGTTCCCATTTGGGATTCTTCTGAGCCCTGCCTGTGGCTGAGAGGAGCATCCTCTCCTGAAGATGCCTGGGAGTTTGTACAGTCTTCCAAAGACTGAGTAATATATGCCTACAAAAGTCACCTCCCCAGTCTTAAAGCTGGGCTCGATGCAATCTTTTCTTCAGAAATCCCTGGGGGATCAGGTACACAGTATTCTCTACCTGACCCATACCCATGCTTAAGTCTCCCCAGTTTCATCCTGTTTCCCTCATGTTCCTGTGGGAATTTTGCTTGAATTTGCTTGCACACAAACTCTGCCAGTCTTAGGAGGCAGAATCCGCCTCCATTCTTTACTGGGTGTGATAGAGAGGGGACAGGTAGGGTTCTCTGGTGCTGTTACTGGTTACTTGATGGTATTTTCCTTGCTGGCTAGTCCTGCCTAGAAGGAAGCTCTCAGTAAGTCTTTCCACCCTCCTCTATGTGCCTACTTCCTCACCCATAGGTGCAACTCTGGAACTACAGTTGTCTCCTAGTAGGCTTCTTTTCATTCTTGCTCCACTGTACATAAATAAGAAAATACATCAGACCAAGTTAATTCCCTTCTTAAAATGCTTAGATATTCTGGCATCTTTCATCCAAAGCGAAACTCCTCCCCGGGCCCTATAAGCTGGTTTGTATGTTTCTTTCCTAACAATTCCTCCCACACCCCTCCAACAGCATTTGTGGACGACACTCCTTCAAGGTTGAGCAGGCTTGGGTCTACCTGGGGCTGCAAATCAACGGTCAGAAATCCTCTCCCAGTCATCTTGGGTCTGGTTTCTTTGCAGTCCCTGTCTCTATCTGGTAGTTTTCTTGACCCTCCCTCCCCTCCCCCAGCCCCATCGATTTGATGGCTATCTCTTTCTTATCTTTAAAATGTTACTGCCAAAGGAGATCTTGCCTGTTAGGATCACCTGTTTGCCCATTGCCTGCTGAAGTACTTGGCATGCAATAGCTGCTGGATAAATACATGCATGGCTAGTAATAGGCAGTGGAGGATTCCAGTACTGTGGGTTCCAAAGCTCACTGCGAGGATGTGGATCTACAGTGTTGAATCTGATAAAGCCCAGGGGACACTGTCAGGTTGTCTGTGAATGGCAGAACCTTAATTCCAATTGCACCTGCGTTGCTACACTACCCCCACTGAGGTCTGTTCCAATCATAGGGCAAAACTGGGCTGCCTTAAGGTAAGAACAATAGCATTCTTGGGTAGAAAGTCCACACTGAGTAACGTGGCAGTCCAACACTCAATCTCTCCTGAGCAGGCAAACCATCCCTAGGTCTCAGGCTTGACCCTCCTAAAAGCTCAGCAAGGTGGATAGGCATTCCTGTTTTTCTAGCAACCCCATCACCGCTCCACGGACACGCTTCTCTAGCTCACAGCCAGGGTCCCCCCATACCCCCACTGCGATTGCTGGTTCCACTGACCACTGAAGCCACTCACATCACTCCCTGGGTTACTAATAGAAAACACAGAAAAAGTACAGCTCCAGGGACCCCCTGCCTGCCCTTCTAGGGCTCGCTAGGCCTCCCTGGCACTGGGATCATGATTGCAGATTGAGCAATCAAAGTCAGAAAAATAGCCGCAGGCCCCAACTCTGGCAGTCAGGTGGAGCTGGCCTGCAAAATCACACAGTTGAGAAGGCTGCCAGCTGAAAAGGCTTTGGGAGGTCTCTCACTGTGCACTTGCACTGAGGTTGCACAGAGTGTCTCGGAACTAGCTATAGAGGACCACTGAAGGAGGGGAAAATGGATGTCTGATGAATTCCCCATGGCTTCTTGGAACCTCAGTTTTCCTGCCTCTAAATGAAAATCCAAGTTCCCACTGCACTTGGCCAGGATGAGTATAGGAGTGACTGTATACTTAGTACACTTGGCTTAGGGTCTTGCAACAGCTGAAAATTGCCATTTCCTTTAAAAGTGATTCTCCAACTCTTACACCAGTATCTGCAGCCACCAAGTTAAGTCCAGTGTGTACTTTCCAAATGGTGGCTAATGTCTGGCATGGAGGCATTTTCTTACATAACAAGGAGGCTGAAGTGGGCTGCCTGAGCCTACCAGTTTGAGGACTGCTTGGGCAATATAGCAATTCTCCACCTATAAACAAACAAACAAACAAATAAATATGTACCTAGGATCAGTGTTCCCTTGTTCACTCTGTTCTTGTTTGGATTTTCTTCAGAGTACTTCCATTACTCGAATGTCATTTATATGTTTGCGACTTTCACATATGGTCATGAGCAGAGGTAGTAGTGTTCTTGCTAAAGACAAGTTACATGTATCACAGGGTTCACATCCATTATAGTAGAACTGGAGAATTGTTAACACCTGATGATGGATCTGTAATGATGTGAGTGTGAGTACTCACCTGGAGATGTTTTTGACAGCACTGATGTAAACTTTGTTTACATCAGTAAAATACAGTACATATTAATTGATAGTGATATTAAATGACCACACCCCTTGATCATATTATTCACTGTAGTATACTTTATACCATTGTTTTAGAGTATGCTACCATTTATGAAAAATACTTACCAAAACAATATTCTGTGCCATGGGAATCATTCAGTGGTAGAGTACTTATTTATCTAACATCTATGAGGTCTTGTGTGGTTAATTCCCAATACCAAACAAAAGAACCAACATGTAACAATAACAATCCCTGTTGACCTCCCGGAAGTTGTCTAATCTATTTCATGTATCTCAAGTCTCTTGGTTACATGAAGAATCCTCTTAGAGTGGCTGACCTTTCATCGAAGTGAGCAAGCAGGGCTAGGCAAGGTTGGGCTTTGGCTGAAATCTGTAGACTTGAATCTCCACCCATCTTGGGATGGGGCTTACAATAGTTGCTGCTGGGGCTTGAAGGTGGCTCCTAGAAGGAATCTCAGCCTTACCCTTTGAAAGCTAAGGGACATGCATTTCAGTGCATAGATGCTGAGAAAGTGACTCCCACTAGGAGTCTAGCTGACTGGTAAATGAATGGCTGAGATGCCAATATGCCAGCACTGGAGATAGCTTCTGGGAAAGTTGGGATAACTGACCATCAGCATTTGCAAAGTTGTAGCATCTTGTTGACAGTCACCTGTCTCCCTCATCACACTCCATTTCTATGCATTCTGCTAGCCTCTCCTGCTATTTGCTCCTTGCAAATGCTACAAGCAATAGGGGTTTCTCAGATTCAGGGGGAGCCTGCTTTCTTAAAAAGGTGGGTGCACCCAAGGGAACAGCCCTTACCCGTGCATGGTACTCTCACTTTCCTGCTCCCAATCCCTCTGCTTTGCACATATTGGCTACTCTCTACCAAAGGAGGTTCCAGCTAGAATGGGCCTCAGCAGGGGTTACCCTGCCCATTAATGACTCCTGCATGCCTTCTTTCAAATTCTCATCTAATTCTTCCCTCACCTGCCAGCACTTCTAAGACCACTTCCCAGATAAATTGCAGGCATTCACAACTTTCAAGTAGGCTCTGCTTCTGGATGGACCCAGGGTGATTGATATTGCATTTCAACTAAATAATGGAGAAACCTTATGTTTTGACTTTGGGATGGTACAGGACCTGAAAAAGTAGGGCATCTATCCAGGTTTTAATCTTCAGGGGTCTACAATCTGATGATGTCTGAAATGAGTCTAAAATTTGCGCAGCCATAAATTGGAGCACATTGGAATCTGCCTGGCTAGGCATCCTTGTGAGCCAGCTGCTCCTTGTTACTCTAAGGACTGATTAAGGTGAGGGCTTCCAAGCAGTTGCCTGGCTTGTTTTCCGTGATGTAGTAGCAGCAGCAGGAACACAGTTGAAAAGTCTTTAGGGTTTTGTTTGTTTGTTTGTTTGTTTGTTTTTCCTGGCACCTCCTCCCTCAGGTTCCCTTTGCTGGTGTTTGCAGGAAATAGGACTAGCTGATAATTGTTTCTAGCATTATAGATAGTTCTTATAATTAGGGGAGAAGTCAGGGTTTTCCTGCTTGAATATAAGACATGTCTGGAGAGACAGAGAAAAACCTTCATATAAAATTGCCTTTACCAAGGCAGGTCTACGTAAAATTTCTCGGGCAGACAAAAGAGTAAGATATTTGCATTTATTTTGCTAGTCCCAAACTAGAGGGCATACTCATCCTTAATGTTGTGAGGAAAACATCTTCCTTTTTTTTTTCTTCTTCTAAATTTACATGGTATTTGCTTCTGTGGTAGTTCAGCTTCCTTGGAAAGATTGGGTTCATGTTCCAGGTGCCCTTTTGGCTCAAAGGCATTCAATTCTTTTACTTAAGGCCCCAATTTTGACTGGGAGAGACATTGGAAAGCCTGTGGTGGTCACATAGGAATGAGCCTTGGCTAAGTTTCCTGATTTATGTAACCGAGAAGAGGGAGGATAGCCTCGGGATAGACAAGAAAAGCTCCATGCCTAGACTGTGGCCAACACAAAACCTTCTCTGACTCAGGCTTTCAAGATTGCTGCATATCACTATATACACATATATGTGTTGTGTGAAAATTGGCTTTGATCATCCTCCTCCCCATAATTCCTCCTTTCACGTGGACTCTGTGCTTAGCTATGTGACTTCTTTGCCCATTTGGCCTAGACAGACCATGATTTTTTTTTCCCCATTGGTAGTGCCTCCCTACTCTCTGCCCACCCTCTCTAATTGTTTTCAAGAACTTTTCAAGACGCACTGTGTCTACATGCAACACTAGGGCTAACCTTTTGCATGTGAGACAAATGGCTCTGGCCCCAATGACACCCTAGCTAAGAGCCAGCAATGACCACCCACTGGGAAGTGAACTAGTGTTTCAGCCACTCAAGCAGCTGCCTTGAAGGACCAAGTGCTTAATGAACATGCTCAATAAGAGATGGTTGAGGTTTCAAGTCACTATGTATTAGGATGTTTGTTCTACAGCGTAATATTTGTTCTGAGTCTCCTAGTTATCACTAATGCAAGGATACTGTGTGGCCTTCTCCTTCTCCTTTACAGCTGGCTTCCTCCCTCCTTTCCACATAGAGAACATTAGGCATGATTTGTCATGAATCATCTCAGATGGCTTCATATCATTTTTACATTTGGTACAGAATCTTTGTTTTACACTCTCATTAGTGCATTAAACTTATGGTCATTATTAGGCTTGCCACTAACTATTCAGTGCTATAATTTCAAAGAGACGACATAGCACAATTTTACAACTTTATCTTAAAGAGTATTTTGATAGTTATATGTCAGTATAATTGATTTTGCATGTAACCTTATGTGTTTTGCTTTATGTATTAAAACATGTAACTCTGAAAAGGAAACCAGAGACATTGCCACACTGCCAGTGGAAAAGAACAGAAAGCTAAGATCTTTGCAATTCTTTTCAGATAAAAACATGATGGGCTTATTTCTTGCAGGTTACTTGCTCAATCTTACTGCTCAGAAAAGTGACATAACGGGCTGGTGAGATGGCTCAGTGGGTAAGAGCACCTGACTGCTCTTCTGCAGGTCTGGAGTTCAAATCCCAGCAACCACATGGTGGCTCACAACCATCCATAGCAAGATCTGACGCCCTCTTCTGGAGTGTCTGAAGATAGCTACAGTGTACTTACATATAATAAATAAATAAATCTTTAAAAAAAAGTGACATAACATAGAAACATCCACAAGAAAAAGATTTTATAATCTTTTTTATATATTATATATATTTTATAAACACGTTTTTATATAAAATACATATTACACATATAAAACACACATACACACATATATATCACACACACATACATACATGTGTGTGTGTGTGTGTGTGTGTGTGTGTATGTTTGTGTGTGTTTGGAATATATATGTTCCAAAAATTCTTGTCATTCCTTATTTGGCAACATTATAGAAGCAAAAAGAGTTCCATAGTTTTAGTAAGCAATGGAAACAAGTTCAAGTTTGTATCTGTACAACTGAGAAGATACTAAGGTTGTGTATACTAGACAAGTATAGAAGATGAATAGTATTATTAAAGAGGAAATAAACTACTTCCAGATACTCAGATTAAAGAATTTGCAAATTTATCACTAGTCAAATAAAGTAAGTTCGTGTATATTTATTAAAGTGATGAATCAATACTTTCTAGTTATGGAGAGGACATCTGGTCAACCTACATCCGCAAATAGGTTTCAGTATTGATTACTAGGTAATGTTTTTCAGGGCAGTCAAGCTTCTTATGCTCCAGTTTTTATACTTGCAATCTGCTCATGGCATCGGTATCATCTTTCTTGACAGAATTTACATGAAGTTAAAAAATTAGATCACAGTGGGAAAACAAGCTCATAAAAAGAAGCAATTATCATTAAAGGGATGTAGGTTGAACCCAGTGCAATTGTTTATTAAGTGAACCAATAAATTTACATCTGCTTATAGCAGATGTAGTTCATTTGTATTATTAGCCTATCAAATCCAAAAGAAGTATGTCAGTGATTTTAAAAAGGACATTATCAACTTCACTAAGTTCTACTTACTCTACTTTACTGATTTTTAGTAGATTGGAAAAATGTACCATATGAAAGGTCTATTCATGTGAATTTCAAACCTTAAGGTGGAAAGCTGATTTCTACGTTAGTGATACATAAAATCTTCATTCAGGAAACCAAAGTTGCGACTGATGTTAAGTTAAAAAAAGAGAAAGGAAGGAAGGACGAAAGGAAGGAAGGAAGGAAGGAAGGAAGGAAGGAAGGAAGGAAGGAAGGAAGGAAGGAAGGAAGGAAGGAAGGACTAGACCCCCTATAACCTCAGAGCCAAAAGATTAGAACAAGTACACTGAGGACATGAGCTTGAACCTCAGCTTGTGGGTACAGTGCTACCATGTGGTAGTCTAAGAGCACATTTAGACAGTTTCTCTCCTCTATGGTCTATGTTCCTTTTTTCGTTCCATCATCCAGTTAGATTCTAATTCTGAATGTTTACTATCCCACTGGGCCAAAGATGACTCAACTTTACCTTGGTCCCCTCTGGTGACTGAGAAACAAGTTCTAATTAGTAGATATAGAGATAGGATGCTATCACCCCCTCCTTGTGATTAAGGAAAATTTGACATAGGTAAAATTATGGTTGGTTGGGGAACATACTTGCATCTTTTCCCACTGGGTCATTCCTGATACTCATATACATCAAAGGCTATAGGAAGAACTGTAAGTATGAAGCTTAGGCTTAACTGTCACCTAGTTTAGTCTTCAATGCAATGCTTTCAGGTTTGGTATTAATCTCAGTCCTTTAGCTTGCAGAAGCTATACTTATCCCAACTCATCAGTCAGTATATTTGGGCCCAGAATATGGCCATTGTATAAGCTAGTTCAAGAGTAGAAGAGTAGCAATTAATATCTTTAGATCCTTAGAAATAGCTTGACCAACACTATCCTATTTAAGTGTGGAGAATAGCATCTACCTCTTGGTATGTTGCTATAGAGATTAAATACAAAACTGACCACAATAGATAGGACTATAATAACTATCACACAGCAGATGCTAATGTGAAGATAACAGGGGCCTTTGAAAACCTTTCCCAGCATAATCTTTTGCCATGCAGGCCTAAATTTGCAGGAATTCTCCCCAAAGCAGACTGAGGATTCACTGCATATGGTATCTTGGGCAACCTTCTCCATGTTTGATAGGGAATTTTGATGTGAACACAACTTTGGGGTTATTTTGCACTTCATAAAACTTGCCTTTTTGCATTTTATGTTTATTAGCTCATAGAGGATGCTAAATGTTTTAAATATATGTAGGTATCAGTACCAAGTCTGACTAAAGAAAGACCTGGTGTTTGCATTTCTTTGATTGTATGTTGTGTGCATGTACAAAAAGAAAGAAAGAAAGAAAACACACATATTAATCTGATTAAAAAAAAAACAAACCTACCCTCACCCCCACATACCACCATGCAGTGGCAGCAGCAGCAACAACAAAAACCTCTCAGCACAGAGCTGAAAACAAGCAACCCCAACAGATGTGGTTTGGTGATGGTTCATTGAACAGCTTGCAGCACATTTCTTTTGCACAGCAAAATATATTTTTCATATTTCCTTTGTTTCCCTCAAGGGCCCTTGAAATCCAATGCATAAAGCAAGAGGGGGTTAGTGTTTATTTAAGTGAAAACTGAACATCTTTGGGTATCTAAACCTAATTCTAAGGATCATGAGGCCATTCCCAAAGCAGAGGTGTTATCAAAGGCATTTTCAAATCCTTCCCCAAATAGAAAAATCAAATACTCCTGATACGCCTTCCCAATTTATCATGTATGCTGTTAGAGTGAAAAAGTAATGTGATACCATGAGCCTTTGACTCTCTAAAAAGAAAACACACTAGAGAAGAAAAGAAGCATATATTCTTCAAATAACCTGCAATCAAGGACGCTAAAAATATGACTTGGTAAACATTGGCTAATGGAACACAAGAGACCTGCCTTCCTGTTTCATAGGGTGGGAGGTAGCAGCAATGATAGTTTCTTAAGGCCTCATGACATCCACTTGGCATTCATAGTAGCCACTTCTTTTTCTTTACATCTGTGAACACTAGGATCAGTTCAGTTTAGGTGAGATGTTCAAGGTTGCACAGCTATTATGGTTGGGGTAGTCTGCAGCCTTTGCCTCTCTGTCTGGTGCTCAATGAACTCATCTGAATGTTAGTTGTCTCTGGTCACTCATACCATCATATGCACCCGACTTAGCCTGGAAGACCGTGCTCTTGGAGATTTGCTTACTCACTGGCAGCATGCAGTCTATTAAGAGTAGT
The DNA here is from genome assembly GCF_900095145.1 of Mus pahari. NCBI lineage: Eukaryota > Metazoa > Chordata > Mammalia > Rodentia > Muridae > Mus > Mus pahari. Next base: position 119,682,709 of record NC_034592.1, on the reverse strand, counting down.
GGTTCTCAACCTGTGGGTTGCAACCCCTTTGGTGAGGGGGTCAAAAAAAAAAAAAAAACCCTTCACAGGGGTCGCATATCAGATATCTGGAATGTCAGATATTTACATTGTGATTCATAATAGTAGCAAAACTACAGTTATGAAGTAGCAATGAAATAATTTCATGGTTGGGGAGGAGGGGTCATCACAACATGAGGAACTGCATTAAAGGGTTGCAGCATTAGAAAGGTTGAGAACTACTGTGTTTAGAAGGTCTCAATGGATTATATGTGTGATGTATATTCATGGACCAGGGAGTGGCACCATTTGGAGTTGTGGCCTTGTTGGAATAGGTGTGCCACTGTGGGTGTGGGCTTAAGATCCTCACCCTAGTTGCCTGGAAGTCAGTCTTCCACTAGCAGCCTTTGGATGAAGACATAGAACTCTCAGCTCGGCCTGCGCCATGCCTGCTTAGATACTGCCAAGCTCCCACCTTGATGATAATGGACTGAACCTCTGAACCTGTAAGCCAACCCCAATTAAATGTTGTTTTTTTTAATAAGACTTGCCTTGGTCATGGTGTCTGTTCACAGCAGTAAAACCCTAACTAATACAATATGTAAATATGGAAAACTCTTGGGTAGAAAGAAAAAAAATGTGGACTTTATAGTCAGAGAGACAAGAGCTCCAAATAGTTTAAATGTTTCCAAGGAGATTATGTGAAATAACCTAAGCCAAAAGTTGAGTGTACTATCTAGGGGTCATTTAGCCAATTATTTGTTATTTTCTTTGTGGTCATTTGACTGTTTATATATTCTGCAGAAAGTAGACACAGAGTTACTATCTACTACTTTTAAAAACTTCCTTTATGAGAAAGTATGGAGAAAAAGACATACAAAATTCTTTGTTCAGTTGGTGATATATATTGTTTTTCCTAAGATAAATGGAGCCAATATGTTATGACTACTTTTCCTTTTCTAACAAAGAGGACACTGGATGCTGGATGTTAAAGGACATTTTTTTTTTTTTGCAGAAAGCCAAATCAACATGGACAGCACGTATACACCATGCTGATCCTAATGAAGCAGTGTGTGCTTCTGAGGACAAGGGCTGACCAAAGGCACAAATCAATGCCTCAATCTATGTATGGGCAATGATTAAAAATATCATTTGATCCGATTGATTAGTATAGACCTTTAAATGTATGCACACTGCATGCTAAACACCTTGGCTTCCTATGTGAAAATGACTTAAATCACTCTTGGGTAATGGCTGTTAATCTCTGAATACAATTCTGCTTTCAGCAATGTTTTTCTTGAGAATTCTCTATGCTTCATTAGCATTTTAACCCCTGGCTCATAGATGATACAACATCATAGTAGAATAATAAGTTATTTACCATAGTTTGGTAACTATTCGAGGTAAGCCAAAGCACCTCTTTTAGACACAATTTTATCCCAACATTTAGGGTAAATCTACTTGCAGAGCTACAGAACAATTACTGTATTTTTCAGATTAAAATATCTGGTTGATTCAAGGCAGAACTAGTTACTGCTTATCCCCTTCAACCAGGTACATGAAGGGTACTAAGAAATCAAGAGCTGTCATCTCTGATCTTGAGGACTTCTATATTCTACTAAGGAAGAAAAATGTATAGGTAGGTAATTATAAAGTTATGCCATAAACCTTCAAGGGATGTGGAAATGGGAACATAGTTAACTGATAAACACAAGTAAAGTCTAAAAGTAGGGGTTGGGAAACTAACCTATATTCTACTTCATTCTGAATCTCTCACTGATGGCCCATAACGGGGAGCTTTCCGGGGAGGAAAGTACAAACATGCTACATTTTCTCTCCTGGTCACCGTGGTTTTGCATTGTTCCAAGCATTTCAGATTGCAGAGTAGTCTTTTTTTGGCCTAGAAGGTAGCAAGATTCTTGATGCTTTACTCTTTCCCCTTGGTAACAAGTGGTACCCAGGCAGGCATCCCTATGAAGACGGATGCTGAACTACAAAACTATATTTAAGGGATATGTATTGTTTTATGATTGCCATGTAAATGAAGACAAATTTACCCAAAGGCGTATCTTAGTCATTTATTTAGTCTAGGTGACTAAATATGTTTCTTAATATATTCATTCATGATAGAGTAGCTTTATTGTAGGTAGGTACTGACGAGTACAGAAAACCTTAGGTCAACTGCATTCATTGTAAT
>NC_034592.1:119665515-119675515 GCF_900095145.1 Mus pahari | reverse complement strand
TATCCAGTGCTGAGGCCAAACCCATCATTTTTTCCTGCTTTTCTAGCACTGTAGAGCAATTTCACAATGTAAGAAGAATTACTTATTGATAGTGCATCATTTAAAAATTAGGATTTTCTTTTGTTTCCTCTTTCAATCTCTTTATTACATTGTTTTTATTTCTACAATGGTCAAAGCCAATAGTTCTCCTGAAGGCCAGCTGCTATGCAGTTGCAAGGCGTCATTGGAGGAGAAATCAATTGTTCAGCTGATAACCTTTACTACAGGGTTAACTTTAGAGTTTAGGAATATCATCTAACAAATTAAGGGACAGCTTGCCTTAGAGCTGTGAATGCTTTATAAAGTAAAGGTTAAACTATCAATTCTTGGGAGCTTGTACCATGAAGAGATTGTAGATATCGTACATTATTTTGTGCTGAGAATGCTAAATATGGAAAACAACAATAAACAAACAAGCAGGTCCCATCCCACCATCTGCAGGAATGTTTCCTGGATTCTCCATATGCCTCTCTGCTCCCACCTCCTTCACCACATTATCCTGGATTTTCAAAATTCAAACTTAAAATGAAGAAAAAAATCTTATTATTTTTCCTGCTGAAGATTTTCCGTGACATAAATGTTAAATCTATGTCGCAGGTACATTTCCTTTTATTTTCTCAGCTAACTTTCCTATATATTCAGCTATCTAAATACTCATATTGCCTCTTTCTCCCACCTCTGCACCCTTGGCCAGCTTTACTGCAGTGCTATGCCCCTTTCCTTCATCTTCCACTATCCAGCACACCTAGCAGTAATTACTAATGTTCAAGCACATAATTCAGGCAGCATTAGGCTTTGCATTTGACGCAACTGCGCAGAACTGTCTGGATATGCACTATAACGGCAAAGCATTTAAATAAGACTCCTCCCCATACCCCCCACCTCCCATCAATGAAACGTAGTTGTTTATTATATCTGAAGATTAAAGAGTTATAAACTCCCATACAGCTACATAATCTGGAATAAATTTCCACTGAAAGCAATTTACATCTACACACAATAATATACCAGCATATACATACGTGGAAACACATGATTTTTATAAAAAGAAAAAAGAACCCACAAATAAATAGCTGAGGATAAAATAATTCTTTTTAATAGACAGGGAATTTTAGTATCTTTGGAAGACAGATGATTGGAGTTATAAATAAATGAACACAATTCAAGATCTTTGGGAGGAGGTTTTTAAAAGGGTTCATGCTAGCATGTCTTTAATGCATTATATACATCCTTATATATGAAGCTGTTATTCTCCTTTCACAAATGCAGAAAGCATATCATTTTAGTCTTGATACATTCATGACAATTATGAGACTCTAAATCAAACGGATATTTATCACCATGACAATTTTTGCTCATGCGGAGTCTCCAAGCCTCAGAGAAGAAAATAGTTATCGTGACCTCAGCAAAATCCTGCAGTGCCATAATAGAAATTGCAGTGAATCTTGGGGGTCCGATTCCTGCTTCAGTCGATGCACAACCCTGAAGGACATGTTTAACTTCTCCCAAGGATGACCATTCTTAATGTCAAAATCTACAGCAATCAATCTGCCATATCCAATGTCAATATGAATTGCACTAACTCCAAAACCATGGCCAAAGATACTGAAATTTCTCTTTTGGCTATGTATGCTTGTTTCTACCTAGTTTTAAGGATAAAGGAAAAGTGACAAAGGGATTTATTCCTAAAATTAGTTCAGATAACCCACATTTTAAAAAAAACATAGGGAGGGAACTGTCCTATAAATAGATAGTACTAGCATTATCATATAAGCCCACTGGAGCCCACCTAATATCAACGGATATATCTACCCCGTGTTAAAAACAAAAAAATTACAGTATTTATGTCGTAATGGACGATAAGTGACGGTTTTTAAAAGTATGGGTTTTTTGTTTTGTTTTGTTGTTTTGTTTTTGTCTAAACCAAGACACAGGAAAAAATACAGAAGGCTTCTACAAGTAGTCTGCTATTTCTTGAAGCTACGTGGGAGGTGAGGAAGAGACCAGGCAATTGTCTGTAAATAAATCCCTGCTGACAGGATTTATTCTTCTGTCTTTCTTTTAATCTACTATGCCAGCTCTGTTAAGACTTTCTGTAAGACCTGGATCTCAGAGAGAAAATTTGGCCTCTAGCCCCAGCCAGGCATCTCTGCAGCAGGTAATGCGGCGGGCGCTGCAGCCGGATCGCTGTCCGCGGTGCTGAAAGGTCAGAGCGCCGACGCGGACGCCGAGCACTCCTGTCCAGGGTGCTGAGCTCCCGCCATCGCACCCCCGCCTCTAGCCTAGCCCACCGCACCAAACCTCCAGAGCTCTCCCACTCTGCAGCACATGCTCGCCTGTAGCTGACTTGGGGCAGGCGGCATAAATCAAGTCTGTGGGGCATGGAGGCTGCTGCCGCTGCCGCAGCTCAGCTTGCCCAGGGAGGGAACTGCCCCCCTTCTCCTTTCGCCTCCCCAGCGCCCACACCCTGCCTTCTCATCTCCCTTGGGTAGCAGTGCCCTAAACACTACAGTCATAATCATAGGGTTGGAACGAACGACAAGATCGTGTTTTGCTTTTAAATTTTAGTCTACAGGTAGAAAAAAACCCCACAATCCTAATAACCTAAACATATCTCAAAACTGCATCGCAAGATGGAAGAGGGTCCCACGTCTGCTTCAAAAGAGTAAGTTATTATTCTGTACACATCCTCGCTGTTTCTTCCCACCACTCCATCTGCAGTGTCCCCATCACTCCTTCTCCAAACAGCTCACCTCGAAAATACTTTTATGTAGCTCCAGGTGAGAGTCTAGGTAGATGTGCACACAGGGAATACCGCACCCTAAGCGCACCAATACTTGTATTTACCCAGGCTCACTTGGGCTGCCAGCTGCAGTCCCTTCTGGGTATGCAGCTATACAGAGCTAGGACCTGGATCGGGGGAGGGGACTCTTTACCTTGTCTTCTCCAGAGGATGCTGTCCGCTGATCCCTTCAGGTAGCAAGAGTGGAGGAGCCGCCGGGTAGGGAGGGAAGGAAAGACAGCTCTAGACCTCCCCGAGGTTTCTTCTTCAATGCAACGTGAGCTCTGCCCTCATCAAAGATGGCCGTTCCTTTGACGTCAGCAGCTTTTAATAGCCCGCTCCTCGAGGGGCGGGGAGGAAGTGTGATGGGGGAGGGCGGAGGGAGGAAGGGGGCTGGGGGCGGTAGGGGAGGAGCCGGGAGGTGCGGAGCGCTTGACTCAGCTCCCCGAGCGCTTTGCAGCAACCCTTTTTATTTCAGTCTTTTATAAACACCCAAATGGAGCGATTCTTTTGACTCCATTTTAGCAACGTCTTGGGAAACACATATTTCTTGCGACTGTTTTCCTGATGGCCTATGCGTTTGCTTACGTGTGTATGCATTTGTGAATATATGTATGTATATACGTGTGTTTGGAATGTGTATACAATTATAATAATGTAAATATATACATATTTATATGTAAAACGTTACCCTGCTGATTTGTCTTTGGTTGAGTCACAGACACGAGAGGAAGGTAAAAGAATAGAAGGGTGATGATGTGAGGGATTGGGATAGATTTCTGTTGTGATTTATTTTCTCCAGAGAAGAGGGTCCTAAGAGGCATTCCCCTCCGCTCTCACCAGCTCCTTTCGTGACCAGGTTACTCAGGTTGCTATTTTTATGAAAATTATTGTATTAAAGCAGCATTGCAGGTTTAGAGTTCTCATTTAATCATGGCCAGTTGGGGAAAGGCTCACACTTTCTTTAAAAGTATGTCAGAGCAATTAACACCGAGATAACACTTGAGTTGGGAAAAGGGAGAGGGAAGCTAGTTAGCCCTATTAGCTTGGGTTTGCAGGGCTTTGAGTTGCTAGTTGTTTGCCCGGGGCTTATAGATGATGCTGTGGCCGGTTGAATTTGCAGTCTGGGCCTAGAGTGATATTCGGGTTTCTTAGAACGTGCCCAGACATCCGGAGGGAAGGTGGCTAGGACAGTACAGAAATCTGGAGGGTCACTCATTACACAAGCACTTGCTGTGGCAGACCCTCTTGAGCAAGAATGTCTACTTCTGCTGGTTTAGATGAAAGATTAGAAGTAACCACACAACATAATCCTGTCTTTGCTTGTCGTGCGTCAGGAGCCGTCAGGAGCTGGGGAGGGCGGGCGGGCGGCGATATGCAAATAGTTCGGTGGTGCAGCCTCTAGATGATTCACAGGTGTTGGGGAGGTTGTCCGGGTTCTAGGCAGGGAGGGAGAGCTGGGGAGCGCGTGGGAGGTGGGGGACCTCGTCTCAGGAACTGTTTGTACTTTTCCGCGGAGGATGCGATTAGAAGTCGTGCCTTGCAATCTTAAAACTTGATGGCCTCTTGGGCGATGGAAAATCCTTTTCTCTTAGAAACACACACACACACACACACACACACACACTTAAAACTGGATCTGAAAAGCAACGCGTAAACGCCCCCCCCGCCCTGGTCTCGATCACACACACACACACACACACACACACACACACACACACACACACACACACACGCTTGCTGGTTTTAAAGGCAAGCTTAGGTAATAAAGCTTTTAATTGTAGGCGAAGACAGCCGGGGAGCCGAGGGAGGAGGGGGATTGCGTGGATGTACCTAGGAGAGGATCAGAATTCGCTTTTTCTAAAAGATATCAAGATCCAAAGGATGTTTTGAAATCTTAATGTTTGCGATGATGATGGTGCTTGGATTTTTATTAAAACCAGATTCCTGAAACATTGCTGCTGCAATTTGCTTACTTAATTATTCAACATTTAAATTTCTGTACGACAGAAAAAAAATATGCTTGGTCCTCACTCGGCTGCCATTCCAGCTCTTTTTTTTCATTATAATAAAGCTCGCAGGAATAGGCTTAAGAATGTGATCTTCTTCAGTTATGATATGACTTGGAAAAAAAAGGCAGTATGCAGGCGTTGGCAGAGACAGACAAACTACCCTACAATAAGGAGAAAGAAAATAAGTATAGGGCCCTCCAACTAGAAATCATTCAGGCAGAAAGTTTGTGAAAGAATGGGGGCAGGGGATTTTCCTTTTTTTTTTTTTTAAGTACGTCATTGATGGAGCCTCGGTCTGCAGGCAAAAGTGATGTGGCAAGCACAGGAGAGAAGAGTTTGGTGTTCTGAATTTTCAGCTGAAGATTCCTCACGCTGACAACTTCAAAAATTACAGAGAGGAAGACAGAGTCACACTGACTCATGGAGCCACAGGAAATACCAGCGGCCCCTCCGAAAGAGGCGACAGCATTGTTCACATCTGTATGCTCCTTCAGAAAATGATGCTATATGAGAGGTTCTCTGTGCTTGGGAATCATTAAGATCTAATCTGAGATACCCTGGAAATGCAACAGCTTTCCTGTGTAACAAGATAGTCCCTAATATACTTTGAATATCATAATGAGATTTCCTTCAAGGGTGCTTCTATTGTTTCATTAAAATAAAGCACAACAAACAAAAACTCCCATGGTGATGTTTGACAGTCCCGGGCCACCAGATTTATGTTAATCTGGGTTTACAATGATCTGGCCCATACAGAGAAGCAAGGTGAAGACAATTTTGCTCTGAAATGATTTGGCTGTTTCTGAGCCCCCTCTACAAAGAACCAGTATGTGTAGTTCCTGATGCCAAGGAACTCACTGCTGTGATTGATGGATATGTATGGTATGCTAATGCAATCTCTGAAAGCTCTCTGGTATACCATGCCCCCAAGCATTCTAATTTGCAATGATTATTCTTAGAATACAAAGTTCAAGATTCATAGCCAAGTGGGAGGCTAAGGCAGGGGCTTCATTGTGAGTTCAAGGCCAGCCTGGGCTATATAGTAAGTTTGAAGTTAGTCTTGGCTTTATAGTAAGACCTTGTTCCAAAACCCCCAAATGTAGATTAATAAATACATGGATAAATATAAATACAGAAAACAAAGGAAAAAACCTCCAAAGATCATTAGCGTGACAATTACAACTTCATAAAAATATGTTTTTATTAATTATTTGTGTTGTTTGACAATTTTATGCATTCATATATTGTATTCTGATTATTCTCTCTTCCACATTCTCATCATCTTTATAATTCGCTCTTCTTGCACATTCCTACCACTCTTTTTCTTGGCTTACAACTATGGGTTTTGTTTGGGGGCCCATTTAGTTTCCCTGGGGGCTAACTGTGTAAGCATTGAATTGGAAGTGTTCAATGGAGCCTGATAAGGTTATTGGTGAGTACACAACTGAAGGAGATGGATGATCTCTCCATTCCCTGAACCTGAGGGTAGCAAATAGTTCAGAAGTGAATGATAGGGCTCTGGAGTCCCTCCTCCGTCCATACCTGACAGTTCACAGGCTCATTTAGTTTGCAGAGGTAGTGCATGCATCAATAGCTGTTGCGAGCTGATGATTCTGATGGCTCTTTCTTGCCCTATAGATGGTATTTTATATTTGAAAAACCCTTCATATCTTCTGACTTTTCTGGTCCTTCTGTTCCCACTTCCCCAGTGTTCTCTGAGCCTTAGAGGGGATGGTAAAAGTATATTGTTTAGAGCTGAACACTCATTTGCCATTTATTCCCATAATAGTAATGAGTTTCTGCAATCCCTGTCATTTACTAAAAGGTGAGGCTTTCCTAAACAAGGATGCCAATGATGTTTGTCTTAACATATTTAGAAGTTATTTTTTTACTATATCAGTTTTGCAAAATAGTGTATGAATTTTCAAAAGTCACCTCTGAAGTAGTTTAGAAGTACCCAGCTTGAAAATGCTTGTCAACATCCTCCTTTGGGATATACCCGGCACCCTCTAATAATTCAAAATCTTTGAAGGACACAAGGCTTGGGCAAAAGAGCACATATTTAATAGATGAGTCATTTGCTTCCTTGGTTTGCTTTCCACATGACTTGTTTACGCTGTTCTCCAGGTATGTTCTTGTAGCTGTCTCCCAATTCCTAACCAGTACCCCCACACAGTTGCTCTTGGAAAGATGAAATGTTCTAGGTCTAAATTTCAAAGCCTATGAAACAGGGACATATTTTGTGAGAGATCCAGGAACATTAGTTGTTTCTGATTTACTATGTCAAGAAAAAAAATAAGATTATCCACCTATAATTTTCAGTAATACTTTGTTCTTTACTAAGTGTTGTGTAATGGATGATGATTGCCCACAGCTGGGGGCTGGGTGTTTCCACACTCCCCTTCTTAATTTATCAAAATCATAGCCTTGATTTTTCTAGTTAGTATGCAAAGTATGGGTCTCACTATATTACATTCATCTACATGTGTAATTATTCTTTGTTTTCTACCATTCCCTCTCTTCATTGTGTTCCCCCATGATCTTCCCCTGACACCCCCACCTGCTTAATTTTCTTCCTCTAGTTAGTTTCACTTTCTGTTTTCCTATTACATGTGCTCCATTACTTTCTCTATTACCTGCTCCATCTCCCTTAAGATTTCTTCCTCTCCTCTCATGATTCCCTCTCTAGAGTCCTCTTTCCTTCTCTCTATTCGACACACACACACACACACACACACACACACACACACACACACACACACACATTTAAAATAAGAGTCCACAGAAGAGAAAAACTTGTAGTATTAGTCTTTCCATAAGTTGCAGGCTAGGCTCTTTTTATACATGAATCATGTAGTCTAAAATATCTCCAATGCTGAACATGCTTATGGCCAGACAGAGAAGAGTTTTTTAACAATTAAGGATGGAGGGAAGGAGAAATGGTAGCCCAGTTGAACAGACCAATTGCAATATATTTGTGTATGGATTTTCTCATTAGTAGCATCAGAGGGCATGAGTCCATGTAGCATTGGTTTGGTTGGAACAACAAGGTCAGATGGGGCACTTACAAACGAAGGACTGTTTATGTAAATAGAAGAAACATGTTCAGAGGAGAAGAGTCCAGAATGAAGTAGGATAGAAAGGAGGAAATTATGGGAGTATCAGAAAGAAGCTCCCTTCTCAGAGTCTGCTTGAAACCTTTTTCAGTACAGAATCAAGAACTCCAACACAATTAACAAATAGTCATTTGCTTAAGGTAGTCTCCCTTCCCAGAAATAGACCTACAGTATTCTAGAATTCTTGCCAAAAGCCCAATGTATAACAAAAGACATGTCCTTAAACTCTTGTGTAATCCTAGTGGCTTTGTTTTTATTTTACTAGATTATAATTTTACCAAAGGCACTGCTGGAGATATCTTATCATCTCACTCATTAAAAAAGGGAGATAAAAGGAACAGAAATGGTTCTCAGTCACCCTTTGAGCTATAACTTGAGAGCTACCAAAGCGGTGTATATCTACTGCTAAGACTCTCAAATATCCCCTGAGAAACCTCACCTAAACCTTGTATGTATTATTCTTTTCCTCAAAGCCTCTCTTTCTCTTAACATCTACATTTTACTTTTATTTTTGAATTGGATAATTTATTTACATTTCAAATGTTGTCCCCTTTCCTGGTTTCCCCTCTGCAAACTCCCCATCCCATCTCCCCTTACCCTGCTTATATGAGGGTCCTTCCCCACCCACCAACCCACTCCAGCCTCATCACCCTAGCATTTCTCTCCACTGGGGCATCAAGCCTTCACAAGATCAAAGGTCTCCCCTCCCACTGATGCCAGATAAAGCCCTTTGAGCTCCTTCAGTCTTTCCCTTAACTTCTCCATTGGGGTGCCTGTGCTCAGTCTGATGGTTGGCATCTGTATTGGTTAGGATCTGGCAGAGCCTCTCAGGAGGCAGTTGTATCAGGCTCCTGTCAGCAAGCACTTCTTGGCATCCCCAGTAGTGTCTGCGTTTGGTGTCATGTGGGATGGATCCTAAGGTGGGGCAGTCTCTGAATGGCCTTTTCTTTAGTCTCTGCTCCACTCTTTGTCCCTGTATCTCCTTTAGACAGGAGCAATTTTGGGTTAAAATTTTGGAGATGGGTGGGTGACCCCACCCCTCAACTGGGATGCCATGCCTCTGGATATGTTCTCTACAAGTTCTCCCTCCCCTTTGTGGGGTATTTCAGCTAATGTCATCCCTGTAGGGTCCTGGGAGGCTCTTGCTTTCCTGGCACCTGGGACTTTCTGGTTGCTACCCCCAGTTCCCCACCCCCTACACAAACTTCTGTTCAATTTTCTGTACATCTCCTCCATCTCCTCCCATACCTGATCCTTCCCCCTTTTTCCCTTCCCTCTCTTCTCTTCCTCCCAAGGCCCTCCCATTGTCTACTTCCCTTGATTATTTTGTTCCCCCTTCTAAGTAAGACTGAAGCATCCACTCTTTGGTCTTCCTTCCTTTTGAGTTTCATGTGGTCCATGAGTTGTATCGTAGGTATTGCCTAATATCCACTTGTCAGTGATTACATACCGTGTGTGTTCTTTTGTGACTGAGTTACCTCTCTCCGGATGATATTTTTTAGATCCACCCATTTGCTTGCAAATTTAGTTTTACTGTATCTCTGTTTATTTTGTTTTTCCATGATCTGTCCATTCATGAGAGTGAGGTGTTGAAGTCTCCCACTATTATTGTGTGAGGTGCAATGTGTGCTTAGAGCTTTAGGAAAGTTCCTTTTATGAATGTGGGCACTCTTGCATTTAGAGCATAGATATTCAGAATTGAGAGTTCATCTTGGTAGATTTTTTTTTTCTTTGATGAGTATGAAGTGTATTTCCTTATCTTTTTTTTGATAACTTTTGGTTAAAAGTTGATTTTATTTGATATTAGAATGACTACTCCAACTTGTTTCTTGGAACCCTTTGCATGGAAAACTGTTTTCTAGCCGTTTACTCTGAGATACTGACTGTCTTTGTTACTGAGGTATGTTTCCTGTATGCAACAAAATACTGGGTCCTGCTTATGTACCCAATCTGTTAGTCTATGTCTTTTTATTGCAGAATTGAGTCCACTCATGTAAAGAGATATTAAGGAATAGTGATTGTTGCTTCTTGTTATTTTTGTTGTTAGAGGT
>NC_034592.1:119650477-119664487 GCF_900095145.1 Mus pahari | reverse complement strand
TGGGGTATCCAGGATTTGCTGTGGTGGGAGAACTGGGTTCTGATGATGTCAAGTAGCCTTGGTTTCTGTTGCTTATGTTCTTGCCCTTGCTTCTCACCATCTGGTTCTCTTTGGTGTTAGCTGGTCTTGCTGTCTCTGACTGTGGCTTGTTTGTCCTGTAAGCCTGTGTGTCAGCACTCCTGGGAGACCAATTCTCTCCAGGAGGAATTTTGGTATGGAGAGCTGTGACACAGTGTCAGCTTCAGGGCATAGACAGAAACCAGAAAGTTCCTGTCCCCATTTGTTCCTTGGTTTCTGTGTCCTGATGGCTCTGGAAGGGTCCCTCTTGGGCCAGGAATTTGAGTAGAATTAGTGGTCTCACCTGTGCTCTCAGGCATGCCAGCACTCTTGAGAGACCAACTCTCTACCAGTAGGATTTAGGTATGGAGATCTGTGGCACAGGATCAGCTCTGGGCACATACTGAAACAGGAAGGATCCTGTCCCAGGCTTCTCCTTGGTTCCTGTGTCCTGAGGGCTCTGGGTGGGTCCCTCCTGGGCCAGGTATTTGAGCAGACTTGGCTCTCTCCCTGCAGGATTTGGGTATAGAGGGCTGTGGCACAGGGTCAGCTCCAGGTGCAGATGGAATAAAGTCTACATTTAATATGTAGTCTTTTAGCTAATTATGACTCTTCTCTGAGAACCTCAAACCCATATTTTCTTGCTGTTTTGTTCTTTCTCTGGGCATTTTTCTATTTTAATAAAGCCCGACTCTGCTTCATACTGGTTCATCCTGAAGTTCTCTGTGTGGAAGCCAAGGATCTGACTATACCTGAGTAGTGGTCTCTAAAAGACTACAGGAATGTCCATGGATGCTGAATGTGACAAGTGGAACCATGCCTTCATCTCTGCAACTACTGACATAAAGTATAACCAAGATGGATTCTTAGTAAATTCCTGAACAAGAATGAAAGCAAACAATACTCAAAGTATACTTACTAAAAGCCATAGCAGAACAATATGAACCAGTTGTTTTGAAAGGAACCAGTTAACTTTTTAATCAGCACTAATGTTGAGTGCTAGGAACAGGGTAGAGGTCAGATTGGTACAGGATGAAGTGAGTGATTCAGGTTATATCTGGGAAGGGTATCAGCTTATCTAGTACAATCCCACTGATACTGCAGTTAAACTTTGCGTTCTAACAGGTTCTAGCTAAGCAATCTTCACTCTCGCTTACAGAAGCTTGTATCAATAACCTCTTGGCCATTTCCAGTATATTTTCTGCCTTACTGGCTTTGGGTCTATTGAATCCTGTACTTCTCCCACCAGTTTTCAGAGGTCTCTTTATTGGGTGCCTTTTTTTTTCTTTCTTCTTTGTTGGCTTCTCCACTTCCATAGCAGATGGATTGAAATGGCAAAATAGTGGTCCCCTGCAGTCTAATCTGGACATTTCCCCGAGTCCCACACAAGTCCCTGAGAGCTCCATATGTCAATGGAACCCGTTTTAAGTTTTCCCCCACAGAAGCTTTGTAGGCTGAGCCAAAGAGTAAAGTCTATAAATAAACACACACCTCTACCAAATCAAACCAAACTTAACCAAACCAAACCAAACCAAGCCAAACAAAACCTCACAAACCCTAAAAGCTTTCATTTGTACAGTTTTGTTCAAGCTGCAAAGCATTGTCATGACATAGTCTTTGGTATATTCTGATGAAAATTCCTTGAGGAATAAATATTATTAATAAATACTTTACTACATAGAGATCTTACACTACACAGCTGATTGGCTTGGCAGTAGAGCAGGAATTGGTACAGAAAACTTCCTATTATACATCCTGTATCAGATAATACAGAATATTGATGACTTTTCCAAAGTTCTGGACTGACCATGGTACATAAAGAAACTCATTATCATATTTTCTTTTTGAAGGTTGTTTTTAAAAGTCTAACTCATGCCCTTGAGTTTAACTATCATTGTATACACACACATTTCTTTTCATATTCCCAGAAGCATTTACCCTGGTAAGTTTCAGAGTTATTTTTCTAGCTTATTAGGCACTTTTATTTAGGAGGCACTTTTATTTATATTAAGAGTACCTCATACTAAACTGTGGGCTAACAACTGAATTCCATTGAATGGCTAACAGAAACAAAACACAGCAAAAGAGAAAATAAACACATATGGGCAAGGATTGGCTGTTTCTCGAGCCCTGTGCTGATGGAGAAAGTAGAAAATGGTATAGTTACAATGAGAACAATAGTGACTTTTATTTTTTATTTTTTAAATTTTTTATTAGATATTTTCTTTATTTACATTTCAAATGTTATCCTCTTTCCTGGTTTCCCCTCTGAAAAACCCCTATCCCTCCCTCCCCCTGCTCACCAATCTACCCACTCCCACTTCCTGGCCCTGGCATTCCCCTGTACTTTCATAGGACCAAGGGCCTCTCCTCCCATTGATGTTTTTAAAAAAGAGATTAAAAAAATTTAAAAACAGGCCATGCAATTCCATTTTGAATATATATCAAAATTGAATTCATAAAGAAATTATTGTATGTCTGTCTGCATAGCAACATTCACAATAGACAGAAGCAACCCACTGTCCATTGATAGACAAATGCAGTCCATAAATACAATGTGTGTGTTTCAGTCCCGAAAAGAAAAATGTTATAACATGTGGACAACAAGGAGGGAACTTGAGGACCTACTGTTAGGTGCATCAAGCCAGTGACAAGAGAACAAATACTGTGTGAGCCACCTACTCACAGGATCTAGAGGACAGAACATGGAATGATATCTGGAAAGAGAAGGGGAATCAGGGAGTTATGTTTTAATGGGCATGGGATGTTTGCTCTGTAAGGTGACAAGGTTTCTGGAGAAGAACACTGCTGATTGGCACATGAAAATGTGGATGGATTTAATGCCACTGACTTGTACACTAAGCATTAGAAACTACTTTGCCACAATTAAATGGTGCATTGTGGTTTGTGGACTATTTTTAGAATTTTATTGTGGGCCTTGAATGATGATTATTAAAAATAATCATCCCAGTTATATCTATGATTTTGCTATGTTTGGTGAACTGCAGATAAGTAAATCGACAAGAAACACCTCCTGTCCTTTTTTTCTGGGGCTTTCCATCCACACAACTCATTTCCCTTTACAACTCTGACGATCTAGCCTCCTGTTGTTCTTTTGCAAAAAATAGATAATCAGTTATATTCAGGATTTAGTGATTTCTTGCTGTGTTGTCAGGGTTCTCTCTCTCTCTCTCTGTGTCTCTGTGTCTCTGTGTCTGTCTCTGTCTGTCTCTGTCTGTCTCTGTCTCTGTCTCTGTCTCTGTCTCTCTCTCTCTCTCTCTCTCTCTCTCTCTCTCTCTCTCTCTCTCTCATTTTTCAAAACAGGGTTTCTCTGTGTAGCCCTGGCTGTCCTGGAACTCACTCTGTAGACCAGGCTGGCCACAAACTAAGAAATCTGTCTGCCTCTGCCTCCCAAGTGCTGCGGTTAAAGGCCTGCACCACCACTGCCTGGCCTCAGGGCACTTTAAAACAATAGAATAAACGGATTTCTCACACTTGCCAAGTCCTTAAATTGTATGAGAGAGGACATTTCTCAGACTTGTAAAGGCTGAAGATCAATGCTGGGTGTCCCTCTCAGTCACTCTTCTACTGTCTATTTCTGAGACAGAGTTTCTTTCTATACTCAGAGCTCACTGCCTGTCTTTGCAGTCAAGCTCTTTGCTACAGACACATAGGCTCTTATTTTTATTTGTGAGACAAAGCACCATCTTCAGTTAGACTACCTTCTTTCCCATCCACAGGGTCCAGCTAATGTATTTCTGATACAGTCATCCTTTTATTTTCTCCTCTTAATCTCCATATGCTTGGGTCACAGTCTGCTTGAGCTAGGGACCTGAAATTATGGTTGTCCTAATTCCTCCTTGCTTCAAAACCAAACCAAACCAAATCAAACCAAACCAAACCAACCACCACCCCTACCACCAACAACAAAAAATACACAAAACAAAACAACAACATAACTCTGGAATAGTCTAGTTGGCTTATTGTGCTAGCAAGGGAGTCAAAGCAGAGGAACCCTGCTGCTTATCCATCCAACTCTAGGCAACAGTGTCTCCTGCACATGGCACATATTTTAGAGCCATTTCAAATGTGTGTGGATGAGTTCTCATCAGGGCTACCTATGGTGGGCAGGAGATTCTGGGTTTGGGATAAGCTCATATTTAAGTCCAAACTGAACAGGTAAACCTCTAGATAGAACCCAGCAGTCTAGATCCGCAGTATATAAATAACAAATTATGTTTGTCCGAACCCCTGGACAGTGGCTCATAAGGTATTATCTCCTGGACTTTGTGGCTATGTGATGTGTGGCCATGCTGTTAAGTATAGCGATAATTTAGATGTTGGAGAATGACTATATCTTAGGTGACAAGGAGGAAAAGAGGGGTTGGCAGCAGAGTCAAGGACTATGTGACGTTAGCAAACTTGTGACATGCTGTAAGTACAGGGGTTAGTTGCTACTAAGTTATAGAAATTAAGACCATAATATCTTAGGCATAAAATGGAGACATCAGTGTATATAATTAGAAAGCATGACTTCTGGCCTCAAGCTTCAAATAGAACTGGATTACTTCCCTTAGATGCACTATCTCTTGTCAGGTTGACTCATTTAGTGTAGTAAATCTGGCTAAGGATACTTTCCCAGTGGTTGAGTTTTCTTACAATTTCTGCTGAAGGAATGCCTTGCAAACTCTGAATTGCAGGATTTGGGGTAGAATCCAGGAGTTCTCCAATTTGAAATGATCTCCAGGTGATGCTGCTGCAGCTGCCAAGGTCCATGTTTCCCTGCATTTGTGGCTGGGCTGAAGTATCCAGTGACATTGTCTTCTGCTCTGATGAATTCTGCATCTTCATTGCCTTCTCTTTTAACTAGTACAGGGTTTGAAGCATCTATATATCATTGGTAGACCCTGACTGACTGGCTGACCCTGACTTCAGTCATCTTTCCCAGGTAGTATGACAGCTGGAGGCAGCATTTCTACTAAAACCATCTTGCTACTTTAGGACTGCAGGCGTTTAAGGCATTGGACTGAAGAAATTTCCTGGCATCAGGATCTGGAAGGCTCACAACATCATTCTATTTAATAAAGCAGGCAGAGATGACTCCACTTCCTGCTGTTCACTCATTGCTCTTTGGTCATAGATTAAAGAGCTTTGTCAAAGCACGGGTTACTCTGGTTGCTTGAGTGGGCTCTGCTGAAGCCAAGTCACATCAGATGAACAGTCCACTTGTCCCACACATAAGTTGCTGAGTCAGACCAAGTAACGCCTGTAATCCACTGAATACCAAGTTGATTGGAAGCCCTGCACTATCAAGGTAGTATATAAGTAGAAGATTTTGGGAGGGGTGGGGGATGATTTAAAAACCATTTTAAGCCTCAGTTTCCCTTGCATAGTTATAGGGAAGATCTGTGGATGTTAACTAAGATAGGGGAGGAGAAAGCTTGGCTCAGAGCTTCAAGACCTGGCAGAATTAGAGGTCAGGCTTGCCAGCATACAACTCATTTTAAGATGCCTTAGGGAGTGTAACATGGATACCATGGAGAAGAGGCGAAATATTTAGGGCTCTCTGCTTATGACAAGCCCTTCCCTAGGTGCTTTTGTTGTCTTATAGAATTCTCTCTATTCCATCTTCTCTATCAGCTTATCCAGTCAACTCCACCATTCTCTTTTTGCAGACGAGGAGATTATGTCTCAGACAAAGGAAGTGGCTTTGTCAAGTCATCTAAAACTGGGGTTAAAAAAATATAAAGGTTATATAACTGTAGACCTCTCACTCTAATTTCCTCGCCCTTCCCATTAGTAACCACCAAGTTAAATTTAATCACATTGCAGCTTTGTGAAAAGTATTTTCTTTAAATATTTTCAATACAGATAAGGAAAACAAATATTTCCATTCAACTTTCTTTTTTTTCCCAATAATTTATTTTTTATTCACTTTACATCCTCATCATAGCCCTCCTTCTCATCCTAGTCCCATTCTTATAAATCTCTCCCCCCATTGCCCTCTCCCTTTCTTCTCAGAGAAGAGGAGACCCCCTGTGTACCACCCAACCCTAGGACAACTGGTCCCAGCAGGACTACACACATATTTTTCACTGAAGCCTAACCGTGAAGTCCAGGCAGGGAGAAGGGGATCCAGTGGCAGTGAACAGAGAAAGAGACAACCCCTGCTCTACTTGTTAGAGGTCTCACATGAAGATCAAGGCTGCACATTTGCTACAAATATGTAGAGTGCCTAGTTCTAGCTCCAGCATGCTCCCTGGCTGGTGATTCAGTCTTTGAGAGTTCCAGTGGGCACAGGTTAGTTGATTCTGTGGGTCTTCTTGTGGTGTCCTTGACACTTCCAGCTTGCTCAGTCCTATCCCCCACTCTTCCACTAGATTCCCTGAGTTCCACCTGATGTTTTGCTGTGGATCTCTGCATCTGCCTTCATCTGATGTTGAATGAAGTCTCACAGGAGACAGGTACACCATGATCCTGTACTATAAGCATTGCAAAGGACCATTAATAGTGTCTTGAGTTAGCTCTCTCACATGGGATGGGTCTTAGTTTGGGGCACTCATTGGTTGGCTATTCTCTCTGTCTCTACTCCATCGTTATCCCTGCACACCTTGTAATCTTGCAGGAAGAACAAGTTTTGGGTTGAAGGTTTTGTGGATGGACTGATGTCCCCCCTTTCTCTGGAAGTGCTGCTTGGCTACAGGAGGTGGCCCAACTTTTCAATAGATTTTTTGATTATTCTTTTGGACTTAAAGTTGTGAGTTTCTTTTCTTTTTTTAGAACCAGTCCTTCTTTCATCTCTGCCTCTGTGTTGTGTATCTTTCCTCTTCTCTCCCACTTTCTTCCCTCCCTCACTGTTTTGTTTCTTTCTTTCCTTTTCCTTTCTCTCCCCAGCACAGGCTGCCTTGAGTTCCCTGTGGTTAGAATTCACATGAGGCACAAATGATACAGCCAACTGAGGTTAATCTCAGAAGTTTATTTGTTCTTGAAAAAAAAATATTTTAGTGGTATAGCTAGAAAGAGGGACATCAATGTTAACATTACTGTAGAAAGGACATCTGGGTATGGACTACAATCTCATGTATGTATGTATGTATGTATGTATGTATGTATGTATGTATATATGTATCATTCAATGAAGGTAGAGAATGCCTAAAACTTAAGGCAGGTCTTAGATATGGTTTTTATGCTATTTGTGCTAGAATGTTAGTCACAATTTTCTGGGGGTTTGTTTTGTTTTATCTGTAGGAAGTCTTGCCTAGAGTTGCCTTTGTTGAGTCTGATTCCTGACTTTTAGTGCTTGGCACACAGGCGTGTGTGTGTGTGTGTGTGTGTGTGTGTGTATGAAAGTTGCAGAGTCCATTGTTTCCACTTGGTGTCAGATGACCTGGATTTAGATGGTGCATTGATTAAAAATGACTAGATTAGACTATACTCACATAGTTCTTCATGTACCACATCTGGCATGGCTTTGTTCTATAAATCTAACTGGGGTAACAAGGGGATGAAGGAAGAACAGATACACAGACATACATACAAAAAAGCTAGGGATGAGTGGGTTGTGTTCACTCGGATGGAGCAGCATCTACTATGCAACAATTGGGAAACTCAGTGTGTATTTTGTACAGCAGGAGAAGAAGGAGTTAGCTAGTCTCAATAATAGGTTTCTATAGGGGAGTAGTCTCAAGCTAAAGTCATCCTGGAGAAGGAAGCCACAGTTGCTAGGTTTTGCACACACTTTTGATCATTAGGAAACACTCATACTTAGCCTCTGAGCAGCACCTAGGAAAAGGTATTGCCAGTTCCTGTGAGTCTGAGGCACACTGCTGTCTTTGACATGGCTGTATGCATGTCAGCAATGCATATCCACTTGGGACTTCATCCATTCCTTACATATTTACTCAGGGCCACCTCAGCTCCTTACATTCATGGTCCTGGTGTCTTAACATAATGAAAGTTTATCCTTCTTTGTACCAAATGTAGATCAAGAGAGTTTTTTTTCCCCAGCATACTCTTCAGTGACTTAAGCTTTAGGAGACTCTAATTTGGAATTCCATGATTGCCAGTGTTGGGAAAGAGGTAAAGAAAATAAAGTTCCTATTGTGATCTGAATTACCAGTGTGGCCTCTTGTTTTAGGAGGCCAGGAAACAAAGTCCTCCCATATTCTTGGAAGAGAGCCAGAGGATTTAATACACACACACACACACACACACACACACACACACACACACACACACANANAGAGAGAGAGAGAGAGAGAGAGAGAGAGAGAGAGAGAGAGAGAGAGAGAGAGAGAGAGAGAGATCTAAAAACTAGCCAGGTGGCATCACTAAGGGCCAGATAGAGTTTTGCCTTTCTAAGTCCTAAGAGCAATACCAGGACTGTGAGGAACCCCATCAGTTCACCTTCCTCTGATGGAGGCTGTTTGTCTTTGAAATAAAATGTACACTATGTTATTATATAACTCAGAAAGTTAGCAACAAATACCAGTGCTGTGGGTGAGATGCCTCTCTTTCTTATCTTGTCACCCAGCAAGTGGGTAGGTGGTCCACATCGAATGTGCTCTTGTCAAAGTCAGCCCTCATTCCACTTCCTTGATTTTTTTAAAAAAATCAATGTATATTGGTTGTGTAAAACTATGACTTTTTATACATGTATACAATGCACTTTTTCATATTTCCAGCTGTATTGAAATAAAAATGAGGAAAACATGTCTTAAGTTGTTAGACTACTGATAACTGGTATTGTTAAAAATAGTTCTATGACTTTCAGTAAGTTAATTTTATTGTATTCATCTACATATTATGATATGTTCATATATATGTTCAAATTTTAGAAAAAGAGAATTGGGAATAAATGAAATAAATTTCTCCTTTCTAAACCAAATTAATTCTGAGGAATGTTGAAAGCTTTTAAAGGTTCTGAAGAATGCATCGCCTTTGTCCTCTGCCCCAACTTAAATCAACTATCAATGTGCAAAATGGATGTTGTTATCTACCACAGCATGAATTGTAATTTCAACACAAAGGGAAGAAAAGTAAAATAGGATAAACTGCTTTTTGTCATACATTTATGCTAATAAAAATTATAGAGGCCTCTCTGGAATAGGACAGCTGAAGAAACAAATTGGAACAGTTAGAAAGAAAAAAAAAACCCTTGCAGAAATAAAAGAAGGGTCAGATCTGATACGGGCTTGTTGAGAAAACTGGAATGAGGACAAACTGGCTGGGTCAAAAAAGAAAAGCAGAAAAGAAATTGGCTATGAAACAATCACAGCATCTAAAGTTGGTTAGTATAATTTAGGGAGGTTTGGAAGGAAGGATGGTAAGATCTCTCAAACCTTAGAAGACCTGTGCTATGCTCTATAAAAGGGTGAGATGGAAGCAGCTCCCCCCAAAAACAAATGCAATTAAGATGATCACTTATTGTTTGCATATCTGCCATCTATGGGCGTGCTCAGTGCTGATCTTTCAAAAAGAAGCTGGATTATTAGGTACACACACACACACACACACACACACACACACACACAATTTGGTTGCTGAAACCGAGTCCCAGAGAGACTGAAAACTGACTGAAGGGAACCTGCCTAAAAAGTAGATGAAAGAGAACTAGAGCTGTAAATCCAAAACCAGGGAACGAGTCTAATGACCACATGTAAACATTGATTTTTGTGGAGGATAAAGTTGAGTTAGAGTTATGTTTTCATATTGGTCAAGACCAGTGCTGAGAAGCATTGAGAATCTAAAGGGAGAGATTTACAGTGGGCAGTAACTCGTGTAGGTTTGTGGCAGGTTAAAGAAAATGGCTATCAATCCATTCGTATAGAGTGTGTGAATATACCTCCTTTCTGGAATCTAGGGCATTTGGAACTGATGCCTGAGAGAGGCCTTGGGACAAAGGGGTCAAACACAGAAGCCAGGACTCACTAGTACATGATGATGGCAGCTTGGGCTTGGTGAGATGAAGAGAGGCAAAGAGACTCTGAGCACATTTTCAAGGTAATTAATTGCATTTAAAGACCAAATGTATGGGCAAACATATCTCTTTAGTAGTTGGGTACTACTATTTCCCCTATAACTGTGTTTTGTTTTGTTTTGTTTTGTTTTGTTTTGTTTTGTTTTGTTTTGTTCTGTTCTGTTCTGTTCTGTTCTGTTCTGTTCTGTTCTGTTCTGTTCTGTTCTGTTTTGTTATTTAGGATGACCATGAGATAAGCTGATTTCTAGGCTGTCAGGTGGACAAACTGTTCTACCAGCCTAGATACGAACACATTGAAACTGCACACTTCCATTTCTTATCAAACAAAAGCTAGAGTTTTGAAAAGCATAAATAATGGTTTGAGAATGCTATGTTGGATTTCCCCAAATCTGTATGTCTCAACTCCTTTTCAGGCTATAGCTATCCTGAGGATACCCTACCCCAGCCCCATCTAATAATCCTCCAAGGGACTATGGTGCTTGCCCCAAGACCTCTTCCTCTTCACTCTTCCTCTCATCTATATTTACAATATAATTTACCTTTACCCTCGTAGTCATAACTTCAATGTTTAATTTTCTTAGTGGCTTCTCTGCCTGCCTTCCTGCCTGAGGAAGCCAACCTTGTCCCGGGACAATTATTCTGTTATTAATTACTTCTTTCTTTCTATAGAAGGATTATTTGTAATTGCCTCTTTTACACTATGTGCTCATGTGCTCATCTTTGATTCAACTTCTCTCTTATCCCAAGCTTAGAATATGCCATTAGTATGTCTGTATAAGGCCAAAATCATCAGTCAGTCTGGGGAGAAAACTCAATCTAATTGATTGTTTGCTGTCCTTTGATACTGTTCAACAGAAATGTAATGCAAGCTATTTATACTATTTTAAATTTGCCTGCCACAGTACCAAAAAGTTAAAAGAAAGAAGTTAATTTTAGAACTGCTGTATTTCACTAAATATTTTATAGGATTAAAGATAATCATAATTTATCTAAATGAGTCTAATATCTAGGTTCTCCACCCATATACAGGATGTAAAATACTTCCATTATGTTCTTGGATTTACATTAGACCTGATGGTCTTCACAGAACATTCCAATTCTTTTTCCATCTATTGATTCCCTGACCACTGGTGTTTCTTGATTTTTGGTCCTTCTTGTTTTAATCTTGCCCATCTTTTTTTTTTCCCTCAGTATTTCTCCATTCAACTTTCCAGTTTTATCCTTCAAAAACAGAAGCAGATGGAACTCATTAGCAGTGAGATATTCTTCTGATTAAGAAAGGATGGCACAAGGCTTAACAAGATTATAAAGCTGGCCTTCTGAACTGTCAACCAATGATAGTTAAGACTGTTGATATCATTCTTCAAGTTCTGGTTCATAATGTGCAATGGGCACAGATGAAGCATGCACATGTGGAGAAAAGATTGGATGGAAGTAGAAAGGCACTTCTAAAGGATTGGTATGGATAGTCATTGAGTGATGAGAGCCACCATAGCAACCATTCCACCATACTGGCATTACAGGACCCCGTTGGTTGCTCTGATCTTCACATTCTTCCTCCAAACAACAGACACATGAATAGTGTCTTGTTATGTGTGGAATTATGCTACCCCAAAGATGTGTGGATGCTCTAAAACCCGGTACTTATGTCTTACTTTGGAAATAGGGTTTTTGGAAATAGGGTTCTTGCAATGTAGTTCAAGTGAAGATGAAGTCATTTGTGTGCAGACCTAATCTGTCATTGTACTTATAAAAAGAGAAAATCTCTCATGATAATATTGGCCAAGAGGAAGAGGTTTCGTGGTGATGGAGGCAGAGCTTAGTATAAAGCAGGTACAGTCCCATGAATGCAAAGTGATCGACAGCCACCACTAGGAGCTAGTGACTGACAAGGAAAAATGCTATACAGAGACAGAAGGAATTCTTCTAATCTCTTCATCTCAAACTTCTACCCCCCAGAACTGAAACAATAGCTTTACATAGTTTAACGCCATCTAGTCTGTAGTGCCTTGTTCCTGAAATCCTAGGAAACAAACGCATAGCCCAGCTTGTCCTGTCAAGTTTAATTAGGAATGAGTGAGAATAAAGGCTGTTCATTGCTTTCAGCCCTCAAAACGGTTGTTCTGAGATCACACTGACCCTACTTCATGTTGGGAAGATGTTTTCAAGCAGGGATGAACCATATAGCTCTGGGAACATCACAGCTGTCTTGGGGCTCTGACATTAGTGGGCTTGGATTTTCCAAGGGAAGAATATGCCAGCATCACTTATCTTCCTGTCAGCCTCTCTCCAGCTTTTGGTTAGATACCCAGGCTCCTGCACCTGGCCTCCACTGCCTGAGCTCAGAGCAGAGCAGCTCTGCAGGGCTTGGGATTTTTCCTTTTACTGCAGGAGATGCCCCAAGCTCTGTTCTGGCCTTGCTCCCACATAACTCAGGCTCTGGAAACATTCCAGGAATGCAGAGGCTAAATACAATTACTCTTACCTTGTGATTCCAGCGTGGTGTCCTCCAGCCAGACTTTTATTATGCAGAGAATGTCTGGACATTGGTAGAGGTAGTAGTAGTGTTTACTGCATCCTGACAAAGACCAAGGAAGTCTGGCACTATGGAAAGTCTCATATCTCTAAGCAGTTTGGAAGGTTAGATACTTGGAAGTGCTTCCAGAATATAGCACTGCATTGTTCCCATGAGCTCCCTGTTGCCTGTCAACCCCTAGCGTTGATTGCTCTCATTTCTTTTGTTAGAGAGGGCTTTATCGAATCTCTGCTCATTGAAGTGCATCATAACTTTGATATTTTCAAAACACTGCTTAAAACAGGAGAGAAGAGAACTTGAGACAGCTGACCTGAATTTGAAAATGCATATTTAACACTTGCTGTGTGTTTTTTGTGCAAGTTGCTTCTTATGTCTGTAATGGAGTAGTACCATCATTATCATCTCATAGAGTAAGTAGCATTGTTCTGAGGATCATCTAATAGACTGGATCTGAATTTATTTACCCATGTAAGTGTTTAAAAAGAGAAAATTCATTCACTAATTCATCCCTCCAACTGTAACTATTTAAAGTCTATTTGCGTCTCATTCTTTGTTAGAGGTTAGGCTTAAACAATGAATAATATATTTGAAGTATTTATCCTCATAGATTTTATTTTATTGTGCAGAAAATAGTCAAGAAAGTAGTTGTGATGGTTTGTATATTCTTGGACCAGGGAGTGGCACCATTTGGAGGTGTGGCCTTGTTGGAATATGTGTGACCTTGTTGGAGTAGTTGTATAACTGTGGTTGTGGGCTTAATACTCTCACCCTAGTTGCCTGGAAGTCAGTCTTCCACTAGCAGCCTTTGGATGAAGACGTAGACCTCTCAGCTCTGCCCGTGCCATGCCTGCCTGGATACTGCTATGTTCACACCTTGATGATAATTGACTGAACCTCTGAACCTGTAAGCCAGCCCCAATTAAATGTTGTGTTTTGTAAGACTTGCCTTGGTCATGGTGTCTGTTCACAGCAGTAAAACCCTAATTAAGACAGTACCAAATGAATACATGTACATAATTCTAAATATATAGCTCTAAGTCATCATAATTTCTAAGAAGGAGGCCAATATAATGATGAGCTGGAGAATAAGTAGGAGGAACCTATGGGTAGAGTTGCTGTTAAGAAAGTTTCTTATTCTAAAAAGTTTTTCTTCTATTCTTTACACCTGGAGGAAAAACCTAGCAGGAAGAATTTTATTTTATTGGTTTTGCTGTACTTTCCAGTACACTCTGACTTTCTGGTACCCCTGTTTATTCTACTTCATCACAGGTCCACTCATTTGGATCCCAGTATGCTTGTTGTTGCAAGGATGCTGGGGACTCCGTTTACAAACACTGCCTGGTGCACGCCTTTAATCCCAGCACTCGGGAGGCAGAGGCAGGCAGATTTCTGAGTTCGAGGCAAGCCTGGTCTACAAAGTGAGTTCCAGGACAGCCAG
>NC_034592.1:119647002-119650432 GCF_900095145.1 Mus pahari | reverse complement strand
CAGGGCTATACAGAGAAACCCTGTCTTGAAAAACCAAAAGAGAGAGAGAGAGAGAGAGAGAGAGAGAGAGAGAGAGAGAGAGAGAGAGAGAGAGAGAATTTAAGTCAATTTAAGCAAAACATTTAGAAGACTAGTTTTTATTGATGAAGAAAACTGGACTTTAAACGCTTAAATTTTCCTTTATATATTAAGAACAATATATTCTATATATTCTGAATCTAGGGTGTCACAAACCAGAGCAGAAATAATGTTCAACATCCTTAGCATCTGTTAATGGTAAAGTTTCAAGAGCCAAAGGAGCAGCAAGTTCCCTACCATCTAAAGGGAGAGAGGAGGAGGAGACACTGAAGGTAAAGGGGTCAGATGTGGTTCTCTCTGGAGAATAGAGCAAACCTTGGGATACATGGCTTAGGGAACATAGTTGAGCAAGCTTCCTTAGTTGTCTCCCTCTTAATTGGTAGGATGAGTATCTCCCAGGTATTCTTCTTATCTACATAGTTCATGAAACTGAGAAATTGAACTTTTGTTACACAGAGAGGCTTCTTCTAAGCTGGTGAGATGATTCCGACCTTCTATGTGGCAACTGGTAGCAATCAATATATACAATTCCTCTGTTGGCTCGCATTTGTTCTCAGTTGACTCAAGTGAGACAAAGGGAAAGCCTTTGAATTCAAGGTCATGGGGAGAGTTTTATCTGCTCTCTTGAGATGGAGGAAGCAGCTTCCCCTGTTATTTACAATCTACCTCGAACCATGAGGGAGACCGGCTTTGAAATGAAGCCAGCAGTGTGGTTTTCAGAGTGAAACAACAGGAAGGCATCATCACTCTACTTGACATTGCCAAGCCCTTGAATCAACCAGGCCCCATGCCAGACTCTATATTTTGTGATTTAATATTGGTCTTTCTTGCTTAGTCCATGTGAGCCAGGGTTTATGCTCCTACAGCCCGAAGGAAGCAAGATAATGTAATAGAGAAGCAAGTTATCTACTTTTGGAAGAATGACGAAATAAACTTCTTCACTCTTACCAGGAAATATTAGAAAAATGTCAATGCTATTAGTGTTATCAGAGCTTTTAGGGTCAAATTTGGGCTCTGGTTTCTCTAACAAGTGAGGCTTAGTCACTTGCCCTTAGTATATCAATGAACGAGGCAAGCTATAATAAAAACCAGAGAAAGGACATTTATTCAATGTTTCCATACTGGTTAGAAGAATAAATAAAGAGATGCAGGGAGCCCCAAGTTTGTCTTCAGGATCCCAAGTTTTAGGTTAAGAAGAGGGAAACCAAGGCCAAGATGTGATTCCTGCTGCCATCTCTCCATCTTTATCTAAGATCCAGTCTCTCCTGAAAGATGTTCTGACAAACTGTCAGAACTTTGTGAAACCTCTTCTAGGAGACAAATTTCTCCTCTGACTGGCATGAGATTCCAAGAGAAATTTCAATATTTTGGGGTCCATTGTTTTAAAAGTCTGATAGCCAAAGAGGGAAAACATCAGAGTCTCTATTATAATATCATTCCTGCAAGAATGGTAAGGTGAGCCCCATGCCAAGAAGAAGACACCCCAATAGAAGGTCAGAAGAGTCCCATGCCAAGAAGAAGACAGCCCAATAGAAGGTCAGAAGAGTCCCATGCCAAGAAGAAGACAGCCCAGTAGAAGGTCAGAAAAGTCTCATGACAAGAAGAAGACAGCCCAATAGAAGGTCCATGGAAACATAGCACAATGTAGTTGAGCAGCAAGAAATCCTAATCCATTCTATTAGTATGTATGCTTTATAGAGGATTCTGGATCTCCTGAAGAGGTAGTATGTAAGAGAGCTGACTCGTGACTCCATCAAGGGACCCCTCAGTTTGAAGTCTGTAGTGACTTAGTAGAAGAAGGCTGTAAAGAAGACTATTCAGGCTGAAGTTGAATGGGACTCATTTTCATGTTCCAAAGGAGAAATTTCACCACTAAGATCCAGAGAGAAGGACAGTTAATTCATCAAGGGCAGACTGTGTATTGCACAAGATGTTTAATAGGAGATAGAATAAGATTAGAATGTTACCAGTTGATGAGAAGAGTATCTGAACTTAAAGTTATTAAGCACTAACCAAAAAATGACATGGGGGAAGAGTGAAAATCCTCTCCATGCTCCTTCCCCACATTGGAAGGGAAGATCATGTGTGAGAGCCATTGAGAGGTAAGAGATATAATCTTTAAACATCTGAAATAGAAGCAATTGATCATTCACCAAAATGAAACTGTTAATTAATGAGATATTTAGTAAGGTGGTCATAGTAGAGTGCATTCTCTATTCTAACATTTTTGCCCAATTCCTGTATCTGTGCCCTTTGTCAGGAGACGTAGTTTCTTTCTGGTGAGGTCAAATCAAGGGCAGAATATACTTGCATACATCCTGGATTTGGAATTGGCCACATGATTTGCTTCAGCGAATATTATAAAGCTGAAAAGGGGGTCATTAATCTCAGTGCAGGGCTTACAATGCCTTGTGATTCATTGACTTGCACTTCTATGTGAGCTATCATCATAAGAACATGCACAAGCAAAACAGTATGTAAGAGAGCTGAATCTCCACAGTCATTCCCACTAGATCATTGCAGGTCAGTGGACAGTAACACACCTCTAGTGTATTGGATTTCTATTTTGTCTGCAGCATATTGTTGACATTTCAGCAGCTTAACACAGAATTGATATTTATAGATGCTGTGGTGGTTTGAATAGGAGTAGCCCTCACAAACTCTTGTTTGACTGCTTTGTCTAGGGAAGGTACAGTATTAGAAGATATGGCTTTGTTGGGGTTGGTGTGGTCATGTTGGACAAAGTGTGTCACCATGGGGAAAGTTTTGTGGGTCTCCTATAAGCAAGCTATGCTCAGTGTAGCACACAGTCTCCTGCTGCCTTTGAACCAAGATATAGAACTCTTGGTTTCTCTAGCACCATGCCTGCCACCATGTCACCCCAATTAAGAGTTGCCATGGCAATGGAGACCCTAACTAAGATTGATATAGAGATCAAAAGTCTAAAATGACTCTGGAGAGTCATATTCCTTCTGGAAGCTACATAGAAAAATCTGTTTCTTTATTGTTTCCAGTTTTTAGAAGCACCATTACATTATGTGGTTCATGAGTTCTTTTTTCCTGTCTTTAAAATCAGCATCATAACCTCTTTATTTCCTATATAATCTTTCAACAATGCTTTTTAAGATTCCAACTTCAATAATCTAAGATTATCTTCATCTTGAGAGATCCTTAGATGTATCATACCTGCAAAGTTCACCATGCAAGGGAATATATATGCAAGGGAATATATGCACAGACTCCAGAGAGCAAGGCATAGGAATCTTTGGCACTGTTTTTCTGTCTTCGCTTATCAGTGTATAGACTATCCAAACCCAAATCAACTAGTGTGTGTGTGTGTGTGTGTGTGTGT
>NC_034592.1:119601878-119646962 GCF_900095145.1 Mus pahari | reverse complement strand
TGTGTGTGTGTGTATGTGTGTGTGTGTGTGTGTGTATGTGTATATGTATATGTATCCTGAAAACTAACACATGTTATATAGGTTTGGGGGACTCTTTTTTTTTTGTGTAGAAACCTTGTCTCAGAAAACAAAACAAAACAAAAACAAAAAGGGAAACTATGAGCAAAGCATTGCATTCATTATATGAAACAAATGTTAAGCAAAGGAGGTTAGCTTTAGTCATAGCCATAGAAAATACAAATGAAGACACACACAAGTTGCAGTACTGATTATGCTTCAGCAAACCTGGAAATATCCTAAATATCTATAAAAAAAGTAGAAAGAAAAATAGAATTACATGATGGAATGCTGTGTGAATGGGTAGAACTGCACAAATCAAAACATAAAAAGAAATGTTGAATGAAAAAATAAATGACAAAATATTTTATTCAGTCTGACAATATTCTGCTACATAAGGAAACAGCTCTACATATTTCCTATGCAGGTGGGGAAAATGTAAACATCTGGACTGAGTTATGTTTGTCTAAGCAAAGACAAACTAGCGCTTCTGCCATGTCCCATAATGGTTGGTTTAATTAAACTTTTAGATGAGATACAATTAATAGATGTTAGCCTTATCATTGTATCATTCTCTGTACTTTGAAAGAAATTTCAAAATATACTCCCTTAACACCAAGAGGAGCTATTGTCAGTTTTAGTGACAAATTTTCAGTTATACTTTCATATCTAATATATAAACAGGAAGAAAAAATTCATAGTGCTTTGAATCCTATAGTTGAACATTAAAGCTTTAGTTACTATAAAAAAAAATGGGATATCTCTAAATGCTTGAAAACAATAATGTTGATACATACCTTTGAAAGTTAATGTTACATAGCAGTTAAATTCACATTCTTAATATGTCATGCTATGGAAAAATATTAATCATAATTTGTTAAAAGAATAAAGCAGATTTACAAAATCACATCTATACCTTATATATTACACATATAATTTGCATATACTATATATACACACATATTTTATACACACATATGTAAAATCAGCTTTACTGCTGCTTGTATTACAAGTAACATGAGGTTGGTTTTTTGTACAACATGTATTTATTACTTTAATATGACATTTTTTAAATCAAAGGAGGGTGTTTTATTTAAAGCAAGAGAAAAAAAATACAAGTTTAAAACGTCATTGGCTTTTTGTGAAGCAAAATGGCAAGTTGTAATTTGACAGACCATTAGGTATCACCACATTGTAATCTTATTTTTATAAGGTGTTTTTTTCCTATTTTTATTTATGTGTGCATGTGTGTGCACATATCTACATACACACATATCTATACATTTGTGCAGGTAGATTTGCAGGCCAGAAGACCTCGAATTCCCTGGAGTTGGAGTTACTGTAACTGTGTTGTGAGCCATCTAATATAGTGCTGGGGACTATCCCTGGTCTTCTACGGGGATAGCATGTGCTCTTATCAGCCAAGTCATTTTTCAAAATTATTATTGTATTTAGTTATCGTCTGCTTGTTCTTTTCACTGAAGGTCACAGTAGTTATAAATACCAAGTGGAGACACATAAATAGGTTAGGGACTCTGACTAAAACAAAAGTGCCTTGTACAGTCCACACTGAAGCAGAGCACCCCCCTGGATATGGACCAAATGAAGACATTTTTATTCGCTGGCAGTCTGTTCTTTTCAGGACTGGGAGTTGCTGGTTTCACTAAACATTGCCATCCATACCACTTGGGGCGGTGCTGCATTTGGCTCCAAAATGTACTTCCTGGCTTGGAACCTTGTTGCTTCTGGCTTTGCAATAGGCTTTCATTTCCTCCCTAAGGATGGTTTGATCCCATGGCTCATACCCAACTCCACGTAACACTTTTTGACATTGAAATA
Organism: Mus pahari; assembly: GCF_900095145.1. NCBI lineage: Eukaryota > Metazoa > Chordata > Mammalia > Rodentia > Muridae > Mus > Mus pahari. Next base: position 119,645,066 of record NC_034592.1, on the reverse strand, counting down.
AAGAATTTTATAATTCTCAGTGGACAACTCTTATTTTTCTTAATGTTAGGGGAACAGTTTGAAACAGAAGCTTTTCACTGGCCCAAGATCTTTTTAAATATTTATTTTGTTATTTAAAACAGTGTGTGTGCGCGCGTGCGTGCGTGCGGGTGTGCGTCTGTGCATGTATGTGTGTGCTTGTGTGTATCTGAGCATGTGAGTGCCAGTGCTCTTGGGGGTCAGAGGCATCAGGTACTCTGAAGCTAGTGTTATAGGCAGCTGTGGGCAGCTGATAAGGGTAATGAGAATAGAACTCAAGTCCTCTGCATAAGCAGTGTGTGCTCTCAACCTCTTAGCCACCTCTTCAACTACCCAACCCTCCCTTTATACAGCAAACCCTATAGAGCTCAGGGCAGGGCCCAGGAATTAGTCATTTGGAGCTTCCTTGAAGTATGGACCTAGATTGCCAGCAGCTTTCAGGCAAGATCTCAAATGAGGGTTAATCTGGACAAACATCCTTTTCAAAGAAGAAATGGCCTCAGAAGCTATTTAGAATAAAGCAGAGAGGACGTCTCTTTCTGCTCAAGAAGATGGCAGATGCCAAACACTTTCGGTTTTGACTCCATTAATAATGACATATGCAGGTTAAAAATCTCAGAAAATAATATCATTTTAATAAATCAGAAGGGGTGGGGGCTGCATTTATCACCCCAATGTCACTTGGATATTATTTAATAGGAATGGTCTGAATCCCTGAGAATATTTGCATGTCTCAAGTTTATCGTTAAGACTCCTTAACCAATATATTTTCCCCTGTCTTATCAGTACACAGAGAACTTCTGGAACAAATTGAAGCTCCGTTCATTTTCAGCATCTCATGCTGTCACAGCTTGTGCTAGAAATTAGATTTTGTGCCCAGGAATAGTGGAAATGGACACCTGTTTTGTGTCCAGAGTCTGTCTCCCAGCCAAGAATCTCTATGGAAGCATGCCAGACTGTTAATTTAAATGGTCTCCTTGGATAGAGCAGCAGTGCATGCCCTGGACCCTGGCAATTCCCAGAAGAGGACTTATTTACTATGTGCCTTGCTTTTTTTTGCTACACTTTTCTTTTCAGAAAATGCTTATGCTTCCCATAAATATTGAGATAATCTCTTTGGTGGAAGCATAAATTTCTTTTATGACAAGCAGACCCTACATTTACTCTCTCCCAGTAGGCTAAAGTGCTGAGCATAAGCGAGTGTCATAAGTGAGTGACATTTTGCCATTGACACAAGTGTACCTGTTAAAAATAGCAACTACAAAATTGTTAATAGCTAACAGGAGCTGAGTAGAGAATGATCCTTCTTTCCTTGGTAGAAACATTCATAAGAATAATTAGGGCTTATATATAAGTAAAAAAAAAAAACCAACAATAAAATAGAATGAGACTCACAAGGAGATTCAGTACAAATGTAAAGCGACAACCATGCAATAAAAATTTACAAGGACCTAGTCTGTCAAAGGATTCAAAGATGTCACCATCAACCAGACTGTTCTTTGAATGTTCAAAGAAATAATAGGGTTTACTGATGCAGCTCAAATATGTTGGGGTTCTTCTGTGGACCAGCACTTGGTTAGGGGAGTTAGGAGTGAAGCTTTGGATGCTGTGAAGACAAATGTACATCTGAACTGCAACTTCCCTCAAAGATGTAGTAGGAGTTTCTCAGTGTGTGGTCCAGAAAACATCTGCAGCATTCTCAGTAGGCATCTCTGTCTGGTGTTTATTAGTAAGAACAGAGATTAATTTCTGAAAACAAATGTTCACTCTCTACTTTTACCCTCACCCAGCCTTCCACATTTTCATTTCAACCCTTCAATATGTCCATTTTCCAGGTTTATGATATGAAAAGTTCCTAACCCCTTAGGCTATTCATCTTGGTAGTCTTTTGAAGAATTATTTCCACTTTCACTTTTCAAATATCATTCCAGTAAATGAAATTATTTCTTGTGCAAAGGACAGAAGCCTTCTCCCTTTGAGTATGGGCTGTGGTAATCAACTGCATTCCAGAGAACATTGTATGGGAAGGGAGAAAATATTAACTTTATATTGGAGAAACCCAGCAAATCCTACATGACAAGATTATTTGGTTAGTTTAACATCATAGGGGTGTCAGATTGTTTGTAAATATCCTTGAAACGATGTGCCAAATTTTCACTTTATCCCTTGGAGTCTTCTATAATAGTAGTTCTCAACCTGGGTAGGTCTCAACCCATTTGGGGTTGAATGGTCCTTTCACAGGGATCTCCTACAACTACCAGAAAACACAGATATTTACATTCCAATTCATAACAGTAGGAAAATTACAGTTATCAACTAGAAGTGAAAATAATTTTAGGTTTGGGGTCACTACAACATCAGGAACTGTATTGAAGGGTTGCAGTATTAGGAATGTTGAGAAAATACTTCTCCATGAAATAATAACCTTGTCTAAATTTGAAAAAAAAATCAGAAAACAACAAACTCAACTTTAAAACACTATCCATGATACATGACCAGCTCTCCTCAAAATGGTTGAGGTCACTCCCAAAAAGGACAGTGAGAAAAACTATCACAACCCAAAGGTGCCTACAAAGACGTACCAACCAAATGTAATACAGTACTCCAAATGATACTTAGAACCTGAAAAGGCTATAAGTGAAAAAAATAAATAAGTTAATGATATTTATATAAAGTATGGAGGTTAGGTTTAAGATGGTTTTGTTGTTGTTGTTGTTGTTGTTTCCTTCTCTCCAGCCCTCCCCTCTCTTTCTTTCCCCTCCTCTCCCCTTCCCTCTTCCCTACATAAGAGAATTACAAGACCAAACATCTTGTAAGACACACAATTTTTTTGTTGTCCTCTCAGGGAACGTGATGACACTTAACTAAACTTGCCCCGGATAAATTCTCTGGGATGTTGGCTTGCTAAAATGTTACTTCAAAAGACCCCAGCAATGTAAGTAATGAAAAGCAATAAAATGATAAATATGATTTCACTGTGCATCTGGAAGAAAAAAAATAAGAATTACTCTAATAACTCAACAATGCCTTTATGAAAAACATTTCCTCTCCCAGTTTTCATAACATGTGGGTTTTCTCATGCTCTGAGGCTCAGTTTTTCCGTGTACCAGCTCTTTCTGTAGACATTGTACATACAAGGATTTTTGTCCTTGTCTTATCTTTCTCTCACTTCTTTACTCCTAATTCTATATTTTCTCCACCTGTTATTTAGATTTAACCAAGACAATTCCATAGTGCCTCATGGAACAGAGACAAGAAAAGAATACTATGCTGAAGAGTCGAGGAGAATCTGGTCAGAAGCAGGGAGAGGGAGTGAAGTCAGGGAAGGCAGAGCACCCCATCAAAAGGCAAGATCACACTCTCCACATAGAGAGACAACTGTCTCCGATACGCAAACCAGCATCTCCATGCCACAGCACATGGAGATGGAAACTGGATCCGGAGGAGGAATAAGATGGTTCTGATTGGTTCAAGTCCAAACCATACCATGTAAATGCTAAACTCCTTGCTCTGTGTAGACAGAACCGACACCTGCCCTGTTTTCTGTACTTGGTGGGGAACTGAGAATAAGACTGTCTGATCTTCCTCTGTAAAGTAGCAAGTTTAGACAACGTCCTCCTTAACCATGTGGGCCTGGGTACCAGAGGTTTTCCACAGAGATCTCTGGCCAGGCCTGGAGCATGGGTTCCGGTGCAGGAAAGTCTCTGCCATACCTTCCAGGTCACTCAGTAACTCCAAGCCACTCTGCACTGAGTCAGGTTGGGCTGGGTTGATGAGAAGCCAACTATCCAGTGAGGAGTGCGGTGGAACCTCAGGTAGCACTTCGGGATAGAAGAGCTCTTCCTTCCCAAGTGTTACAACTGCTTTTGGAACAAAAGACTCAGATGACAGAGTAGTTCTCGCACACCTTTAATTCCCTGGATAGGATTTATATACAGTTTTGGGTGAGATTCAGGGTTAGACAGCAGGTACCTCTCATTGGCTTGGACTGAGAGCTTGGGGGAAACCTTATTTGCATGTGGGAAGACTTGGTGCTGCTCCTACATGACTGATAGCCTCAGGCCTATCCTGTGGGGACTGTGGGGGTGGTAACTTCGACAGGAGCCGGGGTCCAGGAGACATGATCGAACACCTTCTGTCCCATGTAGGTGGAACCCCGGGGTTCCAGACCTTTGCTTAACTGGAGACCAGGCTGTCTGCACAGTCCACTGCCCAACAGAGAATCACTATTCTTTGTGTCTTACGCGAGATAACTCTTAAAGGGGGAGAGGGTGAGGGCAGACTATCAGTGTACCAGTTTGGTCGGCATAGCCCTGCATGATCACAGGAGAACCAATAAGCTCCTTGGCTTTAGTTCCTTTTCTGTTAGTCAGGGAGGGAGATTTAATTCATCTGCGAGTTTTTCTTGGCTCTCTGCCATGTGACTTTGCAATGCTGTCCATCAAGAAGTGGAGTTGTGACTTGTTTTGACAAACAGAATGTGGTGCAACGGCACTGAGAATGTTCTGACTCTAGACCTCAAGAGATTTCCTGCAGTTCTGTTTTCATTCTTCGAACTTTGACTCTACTATGAGAACAATCCCAGGATAGGCTGCCACAGGCGAAGAGACACTGTCACCCCTGTCAGCCTAAACAAGACATTAGTCACCGAGTCCATAAACAGGGCAGGCTATCTCATTTGGTTTCCATCTTTTCCTAGGCTTCTTTGGCTGTGGCAGGTTTTTACATTATCTTTTTGGGGGGAGGAGGAGGTAAACTCAACAATTCTGAGGAAAGTTGGTCAGTTATTTTGGATAATGTTAGGTTGAGTTAGGTTATTCTGATTTTTTTTTTTAAAAGGAAACTGGGTTATGAGTTTATGGGGCAAAAACCAAGAAGTGAAATGACATTTTAGCATATTTTGCCAACATGATTGATCTCTGATAAAGCTAGCCAGATCGTTCCCGATGACAGCAGAAGAACCAAACAACTGACCCACCCAAAAATTGCTGTTCTACGCAGTGAGGAACCAAATAAACCACTTTCTAACAACTAAGGCTAGGGGAAATACAACTTCCCAATCTAAAGCTTAGCAAGCCAAGGATTCACAGCACTCATACTTAGAGCAGAGGGCACATTCTCCATGTCTGCTTTTGACCAAGAAGGGGATGCAAAGCATGTAGTACACCACCTTAACCGTCTGCTGAGTGTTTCTGTATCCCACCCTATGCAGACAACTGTGCCAGCTCTCAACTTCCTATGCCACGGTGACACTAGCTGGTAAGAACGTCCTTAGAATTCAACCCAGGAGCCTGTTTGTTTTGTCTGGAGGTCCTATTTATTATTAACATGTAATTTAATGTTAATATTTTTCACATTTATATAATATTAACCGATCGTGGTGCCTTTTAAAGTGTTCTTTTCTTCTTTCTTTCTCTATTTCTTACTTCCTTATTATTTTATATGCATTAGTGTTTTGCCTTCATGTATGTCTATATAAGATCGTCAGAACTTGGAGTTACAGACAGCTGTGGGTGCTGGGAATTAAACCCGGGTGCCTAACTGCTGAGCCGTCTGTCTCTCCAGTCCTTTGCTATCATTTCTCTTAATGCTCATTGAAGAAATCACTCAGGACATAACCTGTTTCAGCTCCCTCACCGTTCTTTTTGACAGCCATTAACTGGAAAGTTGAAAAGTACCATTTGTTTCTGCATTTTTGACCATGAACTGCAAACCGCCATGTGTTTGGTGGTCTACTATGTCAGAACTTGTTCTTCAGGGTAAAACAAGATAGCCTGCAGTTAGGTGACAAATTAGCTCTGATAGGATGTCTTGCACTACAGAGGCTCCCATGGTGTCTGTGAAATGGAAGTCATTTGTTTCTGCTGAGTGTGGATATAATTCACCAGACTGGTGATCTCTTTTGTGTTGCCTTGACTTACCTGGGAACTTTCTACAGGTGATGACAAGATAGCTGTTGAGAACCAGCATCTCTGGGATGCTTTGTTGAGTGTTGTTTCCAGAGGAATACCAGACACAGTTACAGGCAAGGGTGCCCACCCTTAGAGATAATGCTTTCAGGTTTATTGTGTGTTACAGTCACCTGGAGGAACTATTAGGAAACACTTGCACAACAGTGATGTTCATAGTTTCAGAGGCAACCTGTGCATCAGTATTATTTTAACCTAAGCAGTTCTAACACACAGCCAAAGCAGAGATTTACTTGTAAATTGGGGCTATTGATAACTAATTATGCCTTAACCCTGGTGGACCTGGCAAGATTATAGGTTCCTCTAGAAGAGTAGTTTCCTAGTCTGAGGGAAGTCACAGGTGAGCGTGGTTCAGATGTTGTAGGAGTGTGGACTCAGGTGGGAAGGCAGCAAGGTTAATTGTCCTAAATCTAATGTGTGTTAGCAACCACCTTCGGTGAACACAAACTGCCAGCCTCCATGGCAACTTTTCAAGTTCAATTTTGAAGAACTTTTGTTCCTGAAAGCTGAAGGACACACAATGACACCCTCAATTACAGACTAAATGGAGCGGATTAGCTTCGGTGGTCAGAGGCTGCATCCCCCACTACCACGCCCTCCTCCCGCGCCCACTTTAAATGGTCAGAGTTTCCGGAAGGGAGGACCGTTCTGCCTGTGGGGTTCTAGCCTGGCCATTGGAGGGGGTGGAGCGTCCCGGGTCTGCTGCTGCGAGGTGGTGGAGTGTTGTTTTCTCTCAGCTGGTTGGAGGACTCGATTCTCCTCATCTCTAAGAGGGAAAGTTCTGGCCAATCACAAGAAGCCAACTGGAGACTGCGAAAGTGAGGATGAGATGGCAAAAAAATCTGTTCTTGTTGCCGCAGGAGACTCACCTCTTTCAGTGCACGGAGATGCCCCAGAAACTTGTCAAGCTGCTACTGGCAGCTGTGACAATCCCGGGGTGCGTGGGGAGGGAGGTTGTTTAGCTGCGGTTGCTTGGGGCTTGGCACTCAGAATTTTCTGTTTTCCCGACTGAAGTTGAACTCTGGGCCTGGAGTGGGGCCGGGGCTTCTATTAGAATTTTAATATGGGAGAACTGAAGTGAAGGGTTAAGAAAAGGCAAAGGGGAAAGGCATGGGGCGGAAACTCCACCCCATCCCTTTGATTCTTGCCCACATTCTGTTTTCTAACCTGTAAAATGGGCACTTAAATGCTTTCTGAGACTCTTACTGGCTCTAGATTTGGAGGTTATGGTAGAGAAGCAGGCAAGGGCCACTAGTCTGTTTGCCTTACAATCAAGTGGTATTTGGAGGACAGCATTTTGAGCCTTCTCATATTTTATGAGCAAAAGACGCAAAAGACCTTCCCCCAATCCGGAGAACCTTGGCTCTGATTTCAGTAACATAAATCTTGAGAGGACCCCCACTGCCACAGAGGGCTTTAGTTTCTATACAACCTAAGGGTGGGCTTCTGCACTGCAAATTAGGAGTGCCCTCAGCTCCCTTCTGCTTGTTTTGTTTTTGAGTTTTGTCTTTCTGATCTCCTGCCCTCTGCTCCCCCCTTCCATTCCTCTTCTCCCCACTCCTTCCTCTTAGTGTTGTTTACTGATCTCCCAAGTTCTGATGACGCTCTGGGCACCTCGCCAAATGCGAGGGCCCCCGAATCCATCCGGGGGTGGCTTAGAAGTATCTGGTCTAAGGCGAATCTCCGCGGGGCAGATGTAGGAATAACAAATAGTGACAAGGCAGTCAGAGTGCAGCGCCCGAGGCTCCCGCGGAAATGAGCACAGGCTATTTGGAAAGCCGGAGGGACCCCCTGACCCAGGGGATGCCGCATCTCGCCCCCGCCGCAGCGCCCCGCAGCCGCAGTGACTCAGGAGGCCGCCCGCCCGCGTTCCTCCGCCACCCGCTCACTGCGGCACCGGGGACACAGTTCCTCCGCCCACAGCCTGCACCGCATCCCCGGCACCCTCCCCGCCGGCTTGCCCGGGCTGTGCCACCCCCACTTTGTGTCTGCAGAGGCGGCTACGCGGGAGGGGAGGAGGGTGGTTGCTCCAAGATTGTTCTGCACTGGGAGAGCTGCAGGAGGGAAAAGGGGAGACAGGACCATTGGAATGACTCAGGGTTTTTGAAGCTGCTAAGCCATAACAGAGGCCTCACTCCAGGATGGGGGAAAAGCAAGCAAGATTCCTTAGGAGTTTCTAGCCTTAAAAACAGGTTCCTACCCAGACTCCCAGCTTGAATTCTGCAGGAGCATAGAAATGCACTCATAATTTATAGCTCTAGGAATATCAGTATTACTGAAAAAAAAAAAAAAAAAAAAGAAGGAAATAAGGTCTGGAGGCCTTGAGTATCCTCTCAAAATACTCAACCATTCTGCTGGTTACCAGTCCATCTTTGGAAAGTAGCTACAGCTGGGATCCTATCAGTCTTAACCAACCAAAAGACACATCTTAGCAAGGACAGCTCCTACCTCCAGGAACCATAGACTCTCCAGCTATGATAGAGCTAGAGGGACCCTTCTCCCTCCTGAGTCACTGTGGCAGCGGATTGAAGAAGCTCCCTGGAGCCTTGATATGCTTTTGCTTCAAGCTAGATGGTCAGTGACATGTTTCATAAAGTACCCGGTTCTAAGTCCTGCCTCACAGAGAGGCAGTGGGAAGCTGCCTGTTTCTCTAGGCCATACCAGCTCGATTCCCCAAAAGAAGAGAGCTGTCATTTCTCCGTACATCAGTCAAGATTCTCTGGAAGCCAAGAAAGACCATTGTTTACCGCATATCTTCCTGTCCAAAGTCGTTGCTAAGCTGAGAAGACCCTCCATGATCCCCACCCGCCATGTCTCACCGTCTGGTCTCTATGTGCCCTTACTAGTCTAGTCGTGCTGGCCTTTCTGTTTCTTAAACTTGCCGCTGAGCATCTATCTCTGCCTCTGGGTCTTGGGCAAGCTGGATGGCCCCTCCACAGGTAGAGTGAGCCCCTGATGCCTCAAAGGCCATCCTATCCAAAATAGCTCCTTTCATGACAGCTGTGCTGAGTGTTCTCCTTTTTCCATTTACTTCATTATGCATTATTGTTCTGTAAATAGAACATCTCCTCTAACGAATGAGTTCCTTGGGATCTAGGGCTTTATCTTGTGAATTGTTCTAGTGCCCATGGCTGGCACATTGTAAGTGTTTGATGAATGTGTGAAGGAAGAACAAGGCCAGGCCATGAGCTTACTCAACTTCATAAGTCAATGACCTTCCCTCAGAATATTGGTTGTCTCCCACTCAAACTGATGTCAGATTACACCATGACCACTGAACAAGCTGGGCACCTAAATAAGATGTAGATTTTAGTATTCCTCGATCGTTCTCTAAGCTCACATACCCCAGTACTTTGGGATGTAAATATTTTTAAGCTGTTAGTTCAAATAGATGTCAGTATGCTCTAACAGTATAGCCAGTGTTATCTCTATATTTTTGTATTTCTCCACTTCTCAAGGCTTGGATGGCTGCCAACATTTGTAAGGCTTATGGACTTCTTACTGTAGCTCATTCAGCCCACTTAGTTATTGTAGTCAACTGGTCAACTGCCAGTCGAGGACAGAATCCTAAGGTCTGTACTGGCATGCTGTAATGTGATTGCCACTCATCTGAACAAGAGCCATCGTGGTAGCCATTTCTCTTCCAGCCAGTTTGTAGCCATACCAGCTCATTCCTTTTCTTAGCAATTTTCTTTTCTATGGTTGAATCATATAAAGATTCTTATAAAGAATCTCAGCAACTCTAGTGCTTTTAAAAATAGCACTAAGTGAAAAAAAAAATAACAGCAAAATTGAATTTAAGTCTTGGCTGCTTTATACACCAGCAGGGGTCACTTCTTTTTCTTCTGAGTCCTCATTTGAGCAGTTAGAGTCCTGTTACCCTTCTGCCTCCTGAGACCACCACTGTGAGGGGCAGATGAATTAGTGCAGAATAAAGTGCTTTGTAAGTGTCAGCACTGGGTGGGTACTCCAGCAACCAGCATGATGAGATTAGAGAGAATGGGGAGAGGGAGGGAGGAAGGAAAGAGATGGAAGGAGGGAGGGAAACAGGGAGGGAGGGAGGGAGAGAGAGAGAGGTGTTTGTAAAACACTTGAGAACTAAAGCCCCACCTTTCTGGGGGCTGGGAGCTGTGAATAAACACAGTCAGTCCACTGACTGTTATTAAGACAGGGACTCAGAACCAAATGGAAAATCTATAGGCATCATGCGTTAAATCTGGAATGAGCTGTGCCAGAGATGAAAGAGGAAGTGAGATCAGAGACCACACTGGGGGTGTTGTGATGTCTGAACCATAGGTCTGGAACAACAGCAGGTTAGAGGAGGCAGACAGAAGGCTTTGATCCAACTGAGATGACATAGAGGAGAAAGGCAGGGGGGTGGGTAGAGCAGGGGCTGGCCGCTCACTCGCTGTCTTATTTCTTCACCCAGTGCTTGCCAGACACGCTAGTTCTCCATCTCCTCCAGGAAGGTCTCCAGAGGACAAGCCCCTTTTGATAAGAGTGTAGGCATCCGGACATTCTTCTCCTACCGTAGCTTTGTGGTTGCTTTCAAGAACTGAGGGATTCGAACCACTGAAACACCCAGAAAGTAAGCCTTGCTTGGATAAGTTTGCTGCTCATTTCTTGGCAGGCAAAAGAACTGTGTTTTCTTTTGGAAATTATGGTACAGTTATTGAAGCTGAAATGGCAATCTTGCCCTGCACTGAATCTAAACCTTTTATCATCAGTATATCAAGTACCCACTCAATGTCTTCTACCAGGTGGCTGCATTGTCTTTCTTCATTAGCAGTCCTCTAGGAGATGGACATCTTGTCATCTGTAACATATCCAGCTTCAGGCCACTATGCAAAGAAGCATGTGAGAAATGTCTAGTAACAGTGTGTTTTCTATAACCGGATAACATATAAAATATCTGTTGAATATTCAGTATTTTTAATCACGCCTTTAGGGTTCGTTCTGTATCTTACACAGTTATGTTTTAATGGTCATCACTTCTTTCCCCTGAGTTTTCCCTCCTGTCCTAATAATAGGCTTTCATAATTCTGTGGTGATTCTGAGTCTGACATTGAACACCCCAATAATCTGTAACTTAGAGAAGAGTTTGGGGCCTATGAAAATGTCATAATCACAACAAAGGGCAGACTTTATTTGCAATCGAATTATAGTCAAAAAGAAGAAAGAAAATTAGTGACAGTATCAGTCATCTATTGTTGTTTAACAAAATAGCCCCCGAAGTAATAGCTTATAACGTCAAAAGGGTCTGAATGAGAAGGTAATATAGTCTAGCTCAAATAAGAACTACAAAAGATCATGAATACCAAGAGAGATTAAGAGCTGTCACAAATAAGATATAAGTAAGAATCCACTGCCTTCTTTTGAATGTTTCTAGGATATGGGGCTATTACTTTGTTTTATAAACCAGTGCAGTGACTTCTAGAAATCAGACCGTGTGTGGGTTAGGCTGTTCTAGAACAAGTTGAAATTTTCCCCCAGTGAAGACCTCTTTGGCTGGTGGTTCACTGGTGAAAGCTAGGTCAGATTCATTACAGGTTGGAATCAAAAGAATAGAGTAAAAGTCACCTGACTTGTGTGTCCATGAGCGGTCATTTAACCTCTTTGAAGCCTTATTTTTTCACCCATAAGTGAGTTTAAAATTTACAATCAAATATTTGCAATAAAATTCAAATAAAATATTTTGAGTACGAAAGTTTTTGTAAACTGTATGTCACTGAACATGTAAGATAGAATTACTAGGCAGAGAACATGGGGCCTGGGATGGGTCCTGTCTGTATTGGGGATTTGTGGATTCCATCTGCTTAATTAACTTCCCTGGTTGAACGACTTCCATTACTCTTATGACTTGTCGGCCTTGTTTTGAGGATAGCCAGGACTGAATGAAATGTGAAGTATTTAGAATTGGTTGTAGCATCATCAGGGTGGAATTATTTGTAAGGGGCCAGAAAAGAGCTTAAAAAGCCAAGGAACTATTCACTAGGACCAAGTATTAGGAGTACAGAGGGCAAACTCAAGCAATCCCATTTCCCTTCTTGTTCTTCTGGATGTTAGTTCTGCCTCATGGCCTGTCTAGGATCTCACAGTGTATCCTTTGCTGCAGATTTCACTTAACGTCTTCCTGTTGCTTTCTAGTGGTTTCTCTGGAGGTTGGAGAATGCCGAAGAGGCCAATGTCAACAAACAAAGAATAATGTACAGCTTCCAGAAGAGCCTTGTGTTTTCCTTGGCTTAGTTTTCATTTCACTTATGAAAATCTTGATTTTCATGAATTCATCTAAAATACATACTTATTTAACAACCTTAGGAGCTACATCATGCATATTCATATCTGAAGTACCATCTGTTCCATCTCTTGGAGAGATTCAGTTTCTAAGTGTGTACCATCCAATCTCATTCAGGAGGTAGCCCGGGGAGTCCATATGGCATTTGGTAATTTCCTGGCTACACCAGAACCCAGGCTAAGGCCCAGAAGTGACCCAGGATAAGGATGAAGCCAAATGGACTACAGTATAATTTGACTTTTCAGCCTGAGAAGGAATGAGAAGGCATGGATGTTTTTGCAAAGTGCAAGTGATGAAATTCATTATATGAAAGGATTTTTTTTTCTCAGTTCAACTATATAGGCAAGCCCAGTGGCATACCCTTAGGTTTTCTAAAAAGAAACATACCCATCATGTATGGGCTAAAAAGTATGCTTAAAATAAAATAGAACGCATGGAAAATTAAGCCAGTATTAGAGTAGTATGAAGTGACTATAGAATGAAGAATGTTAATGTCAAGCTCTGACTTTGTCTAGAATTAGGTATGAACTCTTAAACCAAACATTCAATGATCTTTGCCTATTTCCTCATCTGTGACAGAATGAGTTGTATCAGATACTATTGAAATTCTGTCCAATTTCATCATCTAAGACTTTTGTGCCCTCTCTACTCACATTACTAAGACGAAGAGGTGGAGCCATCATTTCTAGATGCTATTCTACAATTATACTCTCTAACACGAGTCCAATGGAGTTGCCCCTGTTGGCCATGCCTGCTCTTGGAAAAGAACTTAGGGACTATAAAATGGAAAGGAATGCAGTAGGACTTGGACCTTTTACTTCTGATATTTAAATGAATAATTCACTTAAAATGTCCAAATATGAACTGGGGGTATGGGTTAGTGGTTAAGAGCACTTCTGGGCAAATATGAGGACCTGAATTTGAGTTCACAGAATCCTGATACTGGCCATTGCTGCCCATGCCTGATACATTTTCAGTACTATGGGAGATAGAGACAGGAGGATCAGTGGTTTTCTGGCCATGATTAACCAGAGTTTCAGGGATAGATTTTTGTCTCAAGGGAATAACTTGGGAATGATATAATTCACCTCTGGCCTCTGACAAGGTTACATGTAGAGCCACACACACCAGCACCAACACACACACACACACACACACACACACACACACACACACACACACGATGGAGTAGAGGAGGGAGATTAGGAGGGAGTTATCTCAAGAAAGAAAACAAACCAAGAGATTAGACCTGTCTGTTGTTAACCTTTCAGGACCACCAAATTAATAATCTTGGCTTCAGCAAAATTCTTTTAGTGGATCTTGACAGCTAATTTCCCCCAAGGAAGCCAGAGGGTTGATTAATGAGCATTCTTTACACATTGGCTTGCTTGTGCTTTTACTTCTCTTTCTCTTATAAACCCTTCCCACCCCTGAATGGTTAGCACCAAAAGGAGAGACTATCTTAGTGGGATTTCAATCTGTAGCTTTTTCTCTTGTAGTGTGACTTTCCTGGAAACAAAATGAAAAACCATCTGCTCATCCCAGATAAATCATGGATGGCAAAGTAAAGATACAATTCTACTAAAGTCTAACTTGACAAGTCATTGGGTTTAGTTGATTACTTACAGGGGTATGGATGATGGATAACTTAGGGAAACACGGATGACTCAAAGGCAGCTGCATTATAGAAACCTGCTCAGTTTAGATGAGGAATTGTCACCTTGGAACTTTTTGCATAACTTGCAGATATCTCAACAGGTTGGAGAGTTCTCTCCTGAACAGTTAATACTGCTTTAATAATCATGGGGAAGAAAGGTCTTTGTGCATCTTGTAACTTTCACAGACTTCGTAAAACTTGTGAGTTGTATACTTCCTCTAGGATGGAATGTTTCAAGTTGTAATTTTCTGAATCTTGTGGAACCTTCTGCCAGGATGGAAATGTTTACATTTCCAGGGTATTGTTTTATAACACATCTATGTATGTATTAGTTCACTGAACATGGACAGTGAATGGCAGGTAAACAATACATGGAAGGGGGACTTGTAAGAAATTATGAGTAGATATTCCCTGTCTTATAAAGTCCTTATAGATCCAAATAAAATATTCTCCAGATTACCATGCTGTAATTTCCACCCACAGCTTAATGGCAGGTAGCCTGCTACTATCTTGTAATTCTGGTCAATAAGCTCCATCTCCCTATTGACCATTGGATCATGAGAGGAACAACTAGTGGTCTATAAAGAGCTGTGTAGCTGAGCTAGGAATTTGGTAACTTTGACTTCCATTAGCTTCCGCTACTGATGTTTTTTTATGAAGATTTAACCCATAATAAAAGTCAAGAACATTTGTAGCAGTAACTTATTTACAATATGATGCCAACGAATTAATATGTAAGCGGAGAATTGAGACAGACAGGAAGGCAGACAATCAGGATTAAACCATTTTGGCTCAATCATACTGATAACCTCTAACAGCCACAGTCAAAACCAGCAACAAAAACCCCTTAAGCTTAGCCCTATCCCAAAAGAACAAAGACCTGAGCATTCATTTACCAACTCCTTCATTGGCTGAGAGGTGCCTCACACAGCTAGATAGCACCCAGCTCCTCTAGCCTTTCTGGAGCGAGACTTGGAATTCAGGTAGAATAGTACAGTGTTAAGTTCTAAATGAACATAGGCATATATCTCATGCACTTGCTACAAACTGGCACAGAAAGAGAACCACATGCAACAGCTGCCTAAGTGTCGATGAAAGAGAAACCCCAATTCAAACTTAAATGATAATGGGAGTATACTGATTTAAGACTTGTCCATAGATTGACATGTCTTCCTCAAAGAGCCAGAGTAAGGCTTTCATATGCTTTGGCCAGACCTGTGTTTATTTTTCAAATCCCTTTCCCTACTTACTGTGTTTTGAATCCATTCTTAGTATCTAGTTTTTAATCTTCATAGCTGAAAAATAGCCCTAAAATTGCTTTTAGGCTGTATTTTCATGGCTCAATATTCAGTCACAAAGAAAAAGAATTGGTCACAAAGAAAAAAAATTGTTTTTTAAAATAGCTTAAAGAAGTATGGGAGTTAATTCTTTTGGTCCATAATTTGCTTGTAGAGGGGTCATATTTATACCTTTAACCCAATTTCAGTAGCTAGCTAACCTAAGCCTTTCAAAACTTACTTTTGGTTAGGAGGGTTGAGGTGATGCTAATTCAAAGTACATTGTCAAGAAATGTGAATGCTGATAGCATAGGTATAGGAAATGAGTGAGGGATCTGGAACCCTTAAATCCAGCAGCCCTGGTGTTACCAACCTTAAGCACTATGCTATGGCTTCAGCACTCTGATGCCAACTGAATGTTCAGGGGGCAGAGAAAGAATTTAGTTGTAGTGTGTTAAAAGAAGGTGTGGCGTGGGGACAGGGAGGAAAACCGATAATGGAAAACTCAGATACCCACAGCCCCTCCAGGGAATGGAATTCAGACCTTTATCTTTCACAACACTAATGCTGGGTAATATTTATTTAGCTGAGCCCAATAAGCAGTGTAAAGAGTTTCATCTCTCAAACTGGCACAGCAGGGGGCCACAGCAGCCAGGCTGCTGATAATTAACAGTGAAATGCCTGGCGAGCTCTCTTCCTGAAATATCCGAAGGGATGCCTGGGACTGCTGGGTGAATTCATTTTCCTCTTGCTGGCTGGGGTAAAGAGAGAGCTGCAGCAGAAAATTACCAGGAGAGGCAGCCAGCCAAAGGAAGAGCAAAATGGCTGTTCTGAGCAAGCAGCCTGAGGAGGGCAACCTGTCTCCTGCTCATGGAAGATCATATCCTCACACTTTGCACATTCAACTTTCACAGTGAATTCTAATACAGGCAAAGGGGATTACGTCGTTTACAGTTCACAGGTGCCACATTTGAAACAGTAGGTGCGGAATGAGGGTATGATAAAATTCATAGGAACCACGGAGATTTTGGAATTCTTCCATCTTTACTGATGAAGAAAGAGGGATTAAGAAAAGGCATGTGATGGGTACAGCTATACAATGAATTTATTATAGATTTGACAGAAGAACCTCATACTCATATCTGCCAAATCAGTGTCTACATCTTTTATCTAAAGTCTCAAAACCCCAGATAGACATAGACTTTGTCCCTCTTTTTCAGCTGAATCTTTAGATGGTATCCCTACAGGACTGTAAGAGAAAAGCCAATCCCAAACAAATCTGTCAACAAATAATTCTGGAATTCTTCTCAACTAGGAACATAGGTGTTGGTAATACAAAAAGTATATAATAATTACTCAGTTTTCAAAATATACCAAAAACATAACTTTGAACATTTGTAAACATAATTATTTTAAAATTTCAGTCATTATAATAGCTTTCACATGGGTACAATTCCCAGTTAATATGACAGGAAGTTGATGTTTGCAAAGTATATGGACTTTCACACAAATCACAAATTTAATAACTGATCGGAGGACGATCAAATTTCACTGAACTTATCCAAAATCCCTGACTCACTTGGCTTTCCTTTTTGGCTCAGCCGGTGCTTCAGGGACTTCCTACACGTTTTGATTTTTTCCAATACAAAATTCTGAAACTTGAGAAATCAACCATAATTTTCTTTACCTTCCAAGAATATTATATGTCCCTTGTATTTTGTAGAATGAATATTAAAGACTTTAGAATTTTAAAACATGAGGCATGTTTACATCCTAAAAGACAGCTCTTCTAAATGTCATTTCAAAAGCATCGCTTTACTAAGACTTGGAATTGGAATGACTTTCTCTCCTTTCCTGAAGTTCCTTGCTGCAAAGGCTGCATGTTGTATGCTAGCATTAAAAGAGGGGATCTAACCCTACCCAAAGACTCCTTGCCAGATAGCCTCTTGCTTTTTCTCGCATTTCCCACCCCTGATCTGTATGACTTCCAATTCTCCTTCCTGCAATTTCTCCAGATGGTAGACATCTTTCTGCCTCCTGGCTCCCACAACTTCTTTCTGCTGAATGAAAGCCAACTCTTGCAACCCAACTTCCTCCTCAAATGGATGTGCATAGCTTCTAGAAGGACCAGGCCATCTGACGCCATCGCCTGCTGTCTTCTCTCGCCAATGTCCTTGCTTGACCTAGGTTTCCCCCTAATTGAGCTTGATGGAAGATGACCATTGTGGCCTTGCTTGCATCTGATTTTCTTCTTACTTAGTGTAGTGTCTCATCTTAATTCTTTTTCAGTTAAGCAACTACAATTTATTCTCCCTTAATTTGAAGCTGTTTTTACCCTTACTATAATAGCATTACTATAACTTAAGGCAGATGGATTGATTCTGATATTTTAAATTTCAAGCTGTTTTTGGCAGTTATATCATCAAGATATCAAAGATGACCAAAGAATTGCCTGTTTATCCATAGGGATGTGGGAGGAACTGCTCAGCTTAGAACATCCCACAGAAGGGCAGTTCCTGAAGCAGAGGCATGAAACATATAGGACACATCTAAGGATGGAGAACCTTTTCCTAATTTTCTTCCTCTTCCTTATGTTAGCTCACAAGCACCTGCATTTTCTCCATAATATCTTTATTTTATATTAGTATTTTTATCTTTATCTTATTATTTGGTATGGCGTAGTCCAAATATTTCATATGTTATAAATAAAATATGGTACCTTTCCTGCCTCTAAAAATTTTTCCCCAAGGCAACTGATTATGAATTGTTAAGACATCACCTTCAGAAAACCAATATTTCTTTTGCTGGGTTAAGCTTGCCACAAATTGCAGCAATTCTCTTGCATCTATATGAGTGCCTACGATTCACTAAAGCCTCTCCTCTCATGGAACTTTCTTCATATTGGGGGGAGGAAGACTAAAGGCAAATAGAAGATGAGGGATGCTTTCAAAATTAAGGTACTGGAAAATTAGGAAATACTCTTGAAAAATGTGTTAGCTTTTTTCTAAAGACTATAGAATTTTATTTTAAGAAAAGCAGCTTTGATGCTTGAATTCAGACCCAAGTCATATGAAAGAGAAGGTCCGCTAAGTAGGGAGAGAACAGATGGTTAGCAAATACAAAGGCCATGAGATGGGAGCTTTCTGAGACTATTAGAGGTTCTTGAGGATAGGGAATTCTTAAAGAAGTCAGAGGTTTCAGTAGAAGCAAGGACCTGAACTGAATCTAAATGACAGAGAGATATCTAAGTCCGCAAACTCCTTGAAAGCAGACATACCAAAGTCATCTTTCTATTAATGTGGGCTAAGGTAATGACTGGCAAAAGAAATACTGTAAAGAAAAGTTTTACAACCAATTTATTTGGAGAATGTTATGTTGTTCCACATTGTAAACTCAAAAACATATACTCCCTATGTTACATAATACATGGCTGCAGACACCTTTGGCTAAGGGGAAATTTAGCTATTAAATAACAACCCTTGGATTTCAATTTCCTCCAAGGACCATTGTGGGGATTTTTATAGGTTCTATAAGAGCCCTACTTACTCTGCAAGTTCCCATTCACTCTATAGTCTTCTATTCTAGCTTATCACTGAAATGGTTTATAGCTTCTGGAGTTTTACAAGCTTCAATCTGCTCTTGGCTTTTTGCCTCTGACATTCAATTTTCACACCCACTTTTATGAATTCAAGAATGGTACTAGACTTGCTTCCTTTGATAAGCTTTTTTTTTCTTCCAATTTACTGTCAAGCCTTACATTTAGAAGGTTGTACAAAGCATCTATGTTCAACTTTCAAAGTAATTATAGAGAAAATACTTCAAATATGTGCATCACTACTACATAAGTTAAGAAAACAGAAAGCTGCAGGTAAGAGGTGGCATTTTACAACTGAAATCATCTTTGGAAACAGAATAGCTATGTGTGGCCCCTTCATAGGTAAAATCATCAAGGCTCAGAATTACAGGCCATGTGATGGTGACCAAGTAAGTTAGCAGGGAGTTATTAACTCCAAACTAGGTGACCTTTCAGGGATCAGGGCCTTACTTTCTCAGTCCAGGTGGTCTGGGATGCAGGTGAATGTTTTCAGGAGTGAAATTTTCCTGGCGGGGGGTGTTGTACTATTGTTTTATTACCAGGCAACACTGGTAGTCTACTCTCAAGATGTGTTCTAGTCTGATGATATATCACCGATATTTTAACATACAGTACCTTTTATAAATTCACCAATTTGGCTCATATTTAGAGGTAATATTTTCTAAATATACTATTTGGGGGAGTAAATCTGTGAGTAGTAGATTCTGTGAGTAGACGAGGTCACCCCAATAGTTTCTAATTATTGGGGGATTGGAGCATTGTACAAACACTGGATCCTTTCCTAGTACTGTTGAGATCCATATGTGAATGACTGTGTCAATATTCTCCCTCTTTCTCCTCACTCTATGTCACTCTCTGAGACACACATACAAACAAACACAAATGAATCTACTCTCACACTTTGGAAACTCTGAAGGATGAGGACATGGCCATGCAAATACCTCTGTCTCTCCACATAAACATTGCTTCCTGCATATACTTTCTTTACCTTTTGTAGGCAAATGGGGAAAGGCAGATTTTTCTTTTGATTCCTGAGGATTTATTTATTCAAAAGTAAAAGGTGTGGTGTATTTCTATTTCCAGCAAAAAGTAAAATAAATAAAGGCACAATGAGTTGGGAATTAGACATCAAAGAGTAGTTGAAGATGATGATTAAGTAGAGGCTATTTGCCCAGGCTATAGATATCTGTATTTGAAAAAACAAAAAACAAACAAAAAAAGAAACACCAAATAAAATCATTCTGTAGTTGGAATGAAGTCTGTGGTTACCTGCCTTTAAATTTGCTATTTCTAAAGCTTTTTCATTCTTTTCAAATCAAATTAAAATTGCTAATATGTATCTGAGATTGGAATGAAAAGCTACAGCATGTAGGGTCATCATTCTGGTGATGCTGGGCAGATAGGTGAAGAGTGAAAAGGGGTCATGAAAAAGGAGTTTTTCCAAAGTGTAAAGTGTGCTGTCTCTTGGAGGAACTAGTATAACTTACCATTTTATCGCTTCATGCTTGATTGATGTGTTTTTTCCTCTCTAATATGTCTTCCAGTTCACACATTCCCTCTTTAATTGTGTCTATTCTATAATTAGAAGTATATCTTATTTTAGCTTGTATATATATATATATATATATATATATATATGTGTGTGTGTGTGTGTGTGTGTGTATACACATATATGTTATAATTCTCAGTTTATTCTTTAAATATCTTTATAATTCTTTGACTTTTTAGTATTAATTTCTTTCTATTTTCTTGTAGAAAAGCATCTAAAAGCCTGTGTTTTAGATGTATGTTTAAAGATAGCCAGTGATTCTATTTTTTTTAAATCTAAAGTATTTGTAATTATTTTAATAGCATTTTGCATTATCCCATTTTGAACTGATTTCCTCTCATAAAAGGTATTATGTTTCAATAACTTTGTGAAAGTGATTTTAGCCTAATAGGGAATATTCAGAGAAATAATTTATTTTGTTCTGTAATGTATTTCAGATACTAGTCATTTGTAGTCACTCTAATCAATTTATGGATTTATACAACTATAAAACTTAGACAATTAAAATAAAGGCTGTACATTAAAGCTGGGCCTCTGATTCTAACTTCTGTCCTTTGAGCTCCCATCAGCCTCTCTAATATATCCTTTACACAGACTGGGGGGCACCAAGAAAAATGATTAAGCTCTACTTTTCCATCTTTCTTTGAATATAGGCCTGGTAATTATTCAGCAACTTACTATTTTTTTTTTTATGCTTTCAGACTACTGAAAAGATACAGAGTTTTCTTATCTGTATCAATTGAGCTGCAAGAGATAAAAAGATGTCTATTAATCATGAGGCTTCCTCATCATACATATACATGTGTATACACATATATACATGTATGTTTATGAATATATTCATATGTGTACATAATGAAATATACAGATACAGATATAGATTTTGGTGAATGACTAGAACTTGAAGATATGAGGTTTTAGAAAATAACATAAGATTTAGAGAAACAAGTCATTTTTCTCTTGATGCATTTGTTATGAGTGGTATCTTCAAAATCAAATGAGTTTTGTTTAATGAAGTTCAGCTGAAAACTAAACTTCTTTTCAACACATGCTTCTGATGGGTTTGAAATTTGGCAGATAAACCTGAGTTATAAAAGGGTTTTCTTAATTTTCTTGGCTTAAAATTCCTTAAAAATAAGAATTTTTTTCATAACTTCTTTGAGATATAAAACATATATAGGAATATGGATATGTCATATATAAGTAATTGAGTTAATTTTGATTAAGGTAACATATCTGTGTGCCTGGGACCTAAATGCAGAAATGCCTCATCTTCAGTTCCCCAGAGGCCACTTTTGTATGCCCTTCCCGCCCATCAGGAATAAGTACTGTGCAGAATCCTCACACTATGGATTTGACTTGTTTTTAAATTTTACCCAGAGAATTATTTAGTAGGTGTTCTACATTTTGTTGCCTAACTCGTTTCCTCAACAGATTTTTGGTGTGTATCAGTGTTACCTGGCACGTATAGATCACACATCTCATTTTTAAAAGAACTATCACATAAATTACGATATACCCTTTGTACTATTGTCCACTGTACTTTTGATAGATATGGAAGTTATTTCAGTTTGTTCCTTGGAGCATTATTTGGGTTGAGTAATTTATTGTGTACAAGGTTCTATATGCTGCAGAGTTCAAGATCAGTTGGCCAGTCTACAGATGCTCTTGTATTGCTTCATGTCATGATATAACTTGGTAAAAGAGAGGCTACAAGTGAGGAAGGAGGTTACATGTCTTATTACAGGGAAAAAGGCTTTAATCTAGCCATGAAGGCTCTGTCCTATATCCCAAATGCCTCCCACTAGACCCCATGTTCCCATATGAATACACTGAGGAGTTAAGGTTTTCACAAATTAACATGTGGAAGTACAATCACACCGTACAGGGTTCTTTTTAAATACAGGACATTGAAAAATAATTTTTTTTGAGACAGGGTTTCTCTGTGTAGCCCTGGCTGTCCTGGAACTCACTCTGTAGACCAGGCTGACCTCAAACTCAGAAATCTACCTGCCTCTGCCTCCCAAGTGCTGGGATTAAAGGCGTGCGCCACCACTGCCCGGCGAAAGGTAAAAATTGTTGTAAAAATTGTACTATTATCAGTAGTTTCATACTTTCTTGTTATCTTTTAATAAGCCAAGGTAGGAGGATTCTAAGCCTTTTGCCTCCTAATTTATGTCATTCATCTGGACATTGACCCAGACTTTTGTCCTTGAGTTAACAGATATTGGCCCAGAGATGGTTGCCATGGGTAGTTTGCTGAATGAACTTTGTCTATATCTTTCATCTGAGCCATATCTCAAGAATCTAGTTGCCAATTAAGTTTAACAACACAACAGAAAAATCAATAAAGCATTTAGTTTGGGTTTAAAATCTGAATTCTGTTTGCCATGCTACCTACAATAGGTTGTCTTCAAAACTAAATTCCCTGTGTCTTTGTTGACATTTTCAGGAACACAGGTAAAGCTTTCATGTAACTGAAGTGTATTTAATTCCTTCTGAAAGTTGTAATTCTTTAGGTAGAATTAGTTTGTGAGAATTCACAGGGGTGATGTCTTTCTGTCAGAAACGAAACTTGCTTATAATTGTACAGAACAACTGCCTGTACATTAGAGCAAACTATGGTTAAAATGGTTAATATTATAACCAATTTGAGTATTATCATACAGACCTCCAAGCCAAACAGATGGCTTATGGGAAATAGAATTACTCATTTA
This sequence comes from Mus pahari, assembly GCF_900095145.1. NCBI lineage: Eukaryota > Metazoa > Chordata > Mammalia > Rodentia > Muridae > Mus > Mus pahari. Next base: position 119,621,989 of record NC_034592.1, on the reverse strand, counting down.
TTTCACAGAGCCAACCCAGCCTCTGCTATTTTTTACTCTCTATGCTAATGTAATTTACATTAAGTTATATTAAATTAAATGTTAATTATATAACAATATCGTCATAGCACAACATACTATAATTTCAATGAACGATAAGAACTAGGGAGAAAATAAATCAAGTCAAGGCTAAGAGTAGGTTCAAGAGCCACACATAATTGCAGCTTGGAAGCTTTGCATCAAGAAACTTCTTTGAATGGAGGACATTGGTAAACAAAGGAGGAAATTGTGCCAAGATGTCAGGGAATGTGTTCTAGAAGAGGATTTTGCCAGATCAAATCTCTGTGAAAACAAGATGGGCAGGTTCAGGAGGAGCAAGAGGACAGCATGGTTGGAATCAAGCGAAAGAGAGGAAGGTAGTGCTGTGCCAGTGGTAGATTTTACTCCTAAGTTGATGGGATACTATTAGGACTTGTGCTATCTGATGTATAGTTTAGAAAGATCAGTTTGGGTGTATAGAGTTGATTATAGGTATTAGCAATGGGATTACAACGCTCTCCTCTTTCCCCCTCCCTTCTCTCTTCCCTCTCCCCACCCCTCTTTTTGTAAGACATGGCCATTCTAGGTACCGCTGGCTGATCTGAAATTCACTACATAGAGCAGGCTAGCCTTGAACTCAAAGAGATCTGTTGCTTCTGCATCCAAATGCTAGAATTAAAGGTAGGCACTACTCTATTTGGTGCTTTCCTTGAATTCTGAAAAGCACATTTGATTCTCTGGGATAAGAGACTAAAGATGTAAGCAGAATCAGAAATTGTTTTCAAAGAAGATAGGAGGTTGCCACAGATGTATATTTGCAAAAATTTTAGTTGAGACAGTGCTCAGCCATAATCCTTATTTTACAGGTAAGAAACACAAGGTTCAGAGAGCTTAAGCAGTCTTTCTAAGGTGAAGAAATGGGAACTACATTAAAAGCACAAAGAAATTTAGAAGCTAATTTCTGATTCTAAGGTAACAACCTATCAACATGTTTCTTTTTAACTGAAACGTAAGAGAAAACAAAATGGTGGATTTATAATCTTTATGTATTGACTTGAATATTCACTTCTAGGTATTTTGAAGAATCAAATGCCTCATCAATTGTAGTCATTATGTTCTGCTGTGGAACACAGAAATATAACATTAGACCTGTTCTTCCCTCCCAAGCTTCTGCCAACCACCATTCTCCCATTGATTTGTATGCCACCATTTAGTTTTACTACATATAAGCAATGCCTTCTGTATCTCTATGCCTGACTTATCTTACTTCACATGTCTCTCAGGTTCATTCTGTTGTCACAAATGATTTCATACTTTGTGCAGTTGAGTAGTATTCCATTTTGTACCTATGACATACTTTTTTTTTTTTTTTTTTACAAAATGGATCTGATGAAGTTCATATCTTATAAACTTCCCCCAAATTGTTGTATGTGTATGGGGGCATTCACCTGGCATTTGTTGAATTTATTATAAACTTTTCTGAGTTGTATATGATGACTGGGAGTTTAAGAGTTTTTGCCAAGTTGAAAAGGGGATTTAGATACACCAACTCTGCTTAGCATCAAGTTAAATGAAGGAAAAGCACCTGAGGTATTGGTTAGGTTGTCTAAAATGATGACTAACAGAAACTCAGGTCAACTTTATTAACACTAAATAACATCTAGGAGCTAGAAGGACCACATCTAAGGGGTATCTCTGGCTTGCTACTTCTAGGACCAATGCAACATCAAAAGGGTAATATGTTTTCTGTTACTATCTTTTACTTTCTGCTCTCCTTTATTTGTATTGGCTTCGTTTTTAGCAAGGTTTTATCACATGGCCCTCTACTGCTAGAGTTTTATGCCATCGACTTTGTTAACACCAATATAGAGTGTTTCCTTTCCTAAATGGTCCTGTGTAAAGCTCCCAGACTCATTGCTATTGCCCATGTTCCTTAAGGGTAGCATCATGTAACCATGTCTGATCCAATCAAGTGGTTTATATGACAGCATGATCTAGGTCCCCAGGCCTGAGTCAGGTGCTCAGCCCCTGTAAGACACTCAGCTTATGTGAATATGAATGGAGAATGGAATAGAGGTGGTTCCATAGCAAGAATGTCTTAGTTAGGTCTTTACCACTGTGAACAGACACCATGACCAAGGCAAGTTTTATAAGGACACCATTTAATTGGGGCTGGCTTACAGTTTCAGAGGTCCAGTATCATAAGGGCAGGAGCCTGGCAGTGTCCAGGCAGGCAGGGTGCAGGAAGAGCTAAGAGTTCTCCATCTTGCTCTGGAGGCACTCAGGAGAAGACTGACTTCTAGGAAGCTAGAAGGAAGGTTTCAAAGCCCACCCCTACAGTAGCACAGTTCCTCCAACAAGGCGACACCTCCTAATAGTGTCATTTCCTGGGCCAAGCATATTCACATCATCACAAAGTATAAGAGATGGTTAGCAAAAGTTGGCGAGTAGGAAGGGTCAACAAAGGCAGGAAAGATGGTTTCCCAAGTGAAAAGAAGAAAACGCTAAACAAGCAATCTGCTCTTAATCTCTTTTCTCCTCTGAAAAAGAAAATCCTGGACAACTATGCATTTTAATTGGTCGTGGTTTTCTGTAGTGGTCACCATCTTTTATAAAGAGAAATTTCTTCATTGAAGGGTGAGAATTATACTTATCTGTAAAGCTTCCTTGTTGAGGGCTGAAGTCTACACTTAGCATGGTTAGTGGGTAAAAGGACAACTACTTTGAATGCAGATAGAGGTTATGCTCTTTTAGTGAAATGGTTTTACAGTTTCTCCTCCAAGATCCATGGCTTTCCTAATCATGGAGGTTTGATAGATTTCTAGTACCAGGCATGATTTCCTTCTTTTTGAGTGTGCTTTAAGTACTTGAAAGGAGTCTTATGCTTATGCTGTACTTGAAAATCCGGGTTGTTTTGTTATTAAGAGAAGGTCCTTATGGTAGTTACTCTTCTCGTTGCTCTAAGGAAATATCTGACAAAAGCAACATACGGAAGAATTCATTTGGGTTTAGAGTTTGATGGGTCAGTCTGTCATCATGGGAAGGTAGGGTGGCAGGTGGAGGAGGCAGGTGATCACATTGAATATACAGTCAGGAAGCAGCAAGGACGGCTGCTACTCAATTTACCTTTTTATTCAGCATGGGAATTCACCCCATAGAATTGTTTCATCCATAGTCAGGTGGGTTTTCCCACTTCACTTAAAATTCTCTAAAAGTACAAAGGCAGCCAAGCACAGAACTATAAAGTATGCACAGACTGAATGTCTAGTCTTGGTTCTCCCCTCCTGTGTCATGTAGGAACACTCATGTACATAGCTTCTCGTGAACCTTAGATTATCTCCTACCAAGGTTCTTCAAACTTTGCACACAGAATTTGGCATCTGACTTGCTTGGACTCTAATCACAGTCACTATCAACTGACCCACAGAAGCATACCAGAAGAAACAAAGTGATTGGAGTTGTAAGCTACAATAAGATTTAGGTGGTTCGATGCATGTCCATACCTGACTTGGACACATGGTATTTAAATGTATTCTGACAAGGATAGTGCTGGTACCCTTTAGTTCCTCTTGATTTTCTGTCTTTTGAAAAACAGTTAACTTCTAAGTAGTATTTCAACTATTGGTATCCAAAAGCCACACAGACTGATGGCCATTAGTTTCCTTATTTTTCAGCCACAAAGGTGTCCTCTTTTTGTCTTTTCACATATTAGGAAGACCCCTGACTCAGGTCCTTTGCATCTGCTCTTCCCTCAGCCCTGAATACCATATGTCTTCATTAGTCACAAGGCTCTCTCATTCAAAACTTCAATTCTCTTAATATCATCCTCTCAATGTGCTGTTTCCATGACAACCATATAGAGCACTTCCTCCTATATCTCCCTTTGCCCTCCCCTGTTCTATTTTTCTTAAAAGCAATTTTCACTTCAACTTAATATGTACTATGTTGATTCACATCATTTGTTATTTAGTCTTGTATTTTGTATCTTCCCTTATTAGGTTTTAAAAACAATGATTGAATTACTTACTATTGACTAGCCAAGGTCAGAGCCACAAAGCACACTTCATAAATAATGCTTAATGAATAAACAGTGCCCCATGGTTAGAATATAAGGGCTGATAGGAAGTGGGCAACCACATAAAACTCAAACTGATACTTTATTTGTAATAACCGTCTAGAAATCTCTGTTCTTGGCAGATGGCATGTAGTCATGTGGAGAAGGGTTTAAGGGTGGAGGTTATAATAAGGGCTGGAGCATGGCTAAGGAGAGTTAGGAGGCCAATGTGTAATTAAAAAAATTGACTGAGGTCAGTATCCAAGACAGAGGGGGAAATTTGGAAATACAGAATGGCCAAGCCTGTGGCTGCTTACATATGAGATGTGACAGAATAGTCACTTCTGGTTTCTTCCCTGGGTAGCTGTGCAGATAGAGCTACTGCCTACTTACTTGGGGATACTGCAGAAGAGACGACTGCAGGGCGAGCGGGAAGAGAGGAATATGATAACCATGTGCCAATGGGCCAACTAAGAGCCTCTGAAGTTGTGGCTCAGGGGCTGGAGATAAAGACCTAGGAGACATTATCTTGGATTCTGTGAAGAGCATTCTGGGTAAGGAGAGGGAAGGGTGTTCAGGATATCATCACTAGGAAAACACATAAAGGAACAACTATGAAGACAAGTAACAAGCAACCATTAGAGAAAAGAAGAAAACCAAAGAAAGGGTAAGAGGAAGCCAAGAGTGCCCCAAGTCAGAAAAACACAGAGAGGCACTGGAATAAGAAGTTGACTCTGACTTTGGCATATGGAATCCAGGATACAGAGTGCGTACTGCAACAGGAAGGTCTTCAGTGCTTTCTCCTCCTAATTTTCTCTGAAGATGGAACCTGTAGGCAACATCTCCTGGTGTCAAAATAAGGCTTTTGTCTGTTCCATTTGAGACCCAAATTCTGTAACATGGATAATGGAAAATATTCTCAATAGTTAAAATCCAAAATTACTACTGTCTTAAGACTAAATACCCACAATTCCTTTATTTCATAAGACAAACTTGTTTTTTTTTTTTCAGGAATATTCTGATACTGGAGTCTGGGAAACCTGGTCTAACCTAGGGTCAGTTGTTGCTGAAAGCCAACCTTGGACAACATGGGCAATGTTGTTTGATTTTAATTTTCCTTCTTTGTAAACCCACAGGTTGATCTCAGGAGGTCCCTGGAAGAATATATGGTCAGTGTTTGATTTTAGCTATAGCACATTTTAATTAATGAAATAATGCTAGACATCTATTAAAGTTATCATATTTGGGTAATGTCTGTTCTGTTACAATAATCATTTTTCTTTTGGGCACACTCCATTTTTCTATATTATTCTTTAGAAAGCATAGAAACCTAAACAGGGCACAAGCTCTTTAATAGGGCTGTGACTAATGCAGAGTACATATGAAGGCGGAACAAAACAGAATATACATCTGTTGTAAGCTGCTGGCTGTTGTCAAGGTACTAGTGATTTCTTTAGTATTCCTGCTGCAAAGAAGCAGACTTCTAAATATAGACAAAATCATTTGCATGGATACTTAAGGTTCTCTTTTTAAAAAATCTGATCTAAGCCAAGACCATATATATTAAAGGTCCTGGAAACAAAACAATATGTTCCACCAGATGACTGATTCAATCAGATTTATTGAACATAGTTAATCTTTCCAAAAAGAACTTATGGTGTGCATTTTCCTACTAAGACATAATTAGTTTTGCAAACATGAACTCAATGCCAGCATCAATTCTATATCTTTGTCTTTTAATGGAATGGAAGGGCAGGAGTACATCCCAGTGCTGGAGTGCTTGGCTAGTGAGGGTGAGACCCTCGTTCAGTCCCCAGTATGACAAACAAACCAACTATGTCAATAAGAAGAGTAGGTGAGGGATGAAGACCGATAGTTCCTGGCCAGTGTTAGTTCTGAAATGTGGTCTCTGAAATACATATACAAGGAAAGCATTGTCTTTCCTGCCCAGCTGCTGGTGATCTGCCTTGATTATGGGTCTTCATTTGGTCAGTTAGCATATGGATGGACAAAGTAATAGAGAGGTCAGGGCCTAATTCATAACCTAAGAAGACAGTGCATGCTTCCGGAAGATATCTAAGGAGCTTTGCCCTTCATCACCAGCACATCTCCTAGGTAGAAATACTGCCTCTCTAGCCTAAGAATCAAAAAGAGATTCATGAGGAATACTCTATCTATGGACCCTGCATCACCCTAGCCAACCAATAGACTCCAAAGTAGTACATAAATGATTAAGTTCCTGGATTCCATATTGGTTTGTTTTGCAACATGAGAATGTCAGTGCTTAACTGAGACAATATAATTTTACATAATAACTTTTCCTGTGCATGCAGGGTCCTTTGGGACTTCTATTTTCTGCAATGGCTTTGCCTTGAGCCTCAAACACTACAAGGCAGACATCATGGCAGAACACTGCTTAGAGAAAAATTAGTTTATAATTTTTAAAGTCCTACAAATCCGATTTCTCTAGCAGGTGATGGTTTTCACAGCCTAACTCACTGACACTCAAACAATGCTAATTTTGCATCCTAGTGCTATTTGCCAGGGTCTGGAGATACTTCGGATTATTGTGGTCCAGGGAAGGGATGCTATTCTCACCCTTCATATAACATGTAAATGAATGGTAGACTGGAGTTAAAAATCTAAAAGGCATAACCCTGGTCCCATAGATGCATACAAGGTAAAGAGGAGAGGGCTAAGGGCATTGAGGATAGCACTCTTTGAGATTAGTAGTGAGCAAAGGCCAGATATGTTTGCTAGGCAACCCACTTTCTCACATCAAGAAATTACAAATTTCTAAATGTGTATAGCTTCAAAGCTGTAAATCCCTCTCTCTCTCTCTCTCTCTCTCTCTCTCTCTCTCTCTCTCTCTCTCTCTCTCTGCATGTGTGTATATGTATATGCACGTGTGTGTGACTCAGACTCATGTGAGATATGGTCTTTGACAAGCACAGCATTAAAACTCAGATCATTTGTTAGGAACAAACATGAAGACCTGGACAAGTGAATCCTTCAGACCAGAGACCAGATTCCCTCCATTATTAATAAACTCATCAAAAACCAGAAAGTGAAAGCAGTTACCTCCTCCCTTTCTGAGATTTGAAGTCTTTCATAGAATTTAAATGCTTCACTGAGACAGCTTCTTGAAATATTTCTTTTTTTTCCCTACAGCACTTTAGTAAAATTATCTATCACTCAGCTAAGAGAGCCCACATGATTTAGGTGTTCATTTACATTATTATGCTTCTTTGCCTACTCGAATTATTTATGGAGCACTGATCATGTGTCTGGCACGGTTAGGATTTCTCATTCCCAAGATATCAGGTTTAATACTGTGTTTTGTTTCAAAGCAAGTAGATAAGAGTGTCGAAAATTTCATATTGCTTTTGAAGTACCAGACAGTGAAGAGTCTGTTCACTGTGCACTATGTACCTTTGAGTATCCTTTTCTGTGTTATGAGTCTTCAAAGGAACTAGAACCTGTCCACATCAGTGATGTCAGAGAGGTAGTTTCCAACCCTCTTTCAGGGACAGGCATATACAACTGTGTACAGTTGTATCAGAAGTCAGTGGGGCCATTTCTGGTGATGGCCACAAGCACCTTGATGCCCTTTCATGGAATAAACTTATTACATAAGTTTAGCAGAACATATCCTTTGTCTTTGCTTTAGTCATGATCAGGATCAAAATCAAGGCTTGAGCATGGTAGGCAGGCATTCTGTCAAGGACATTTCCAGTCCAAGCACCAAGTTTTGAAAACGGGTTTTGTGTGGAGATGGTATGCCAACCGAATTTGATGCTGCTAAGTTCATGGGGATGATATTAAGCTTAAAACCATGGTTAATCCAAAGATAGAACTCATTGGGTTGAACTAGAAACTACTCAGCAACAAATCTTGGTTCCTTGAAATACAAGGAATTTTCTGCATATCTACAAAGGTCCCCAAAATATCAAACCAATTAAAATCATCACCCCCTTTCATAATAGGCTCCAGGAGAGACTGGCTCAACAAGATAGGCTCTGGTCATGGAAGTGCCTGTCTTGATACTCTCTATTCTCCATTGCAGCCAGATGAGCACTGAGCCCTGGGCCAGGCAATGGGAAGCAGGACTGGGGTCTGATCTGCTCTGAATATTTGAGGAGTACAGACAATTCTGTGCCCATAAGAAACTGGAATGTCTATATCTTTTTGCTTATTCCATTTGGCTACTTTGGATTACAGACTAATGTCTCTTTCATATAATGCATTTTTCCCCTGTACCCAGTTATGGAGAGATTAGATGGTGGATGGTGGGTAAACAACTGATTGAGAACTAAAGAGAAAATCAGCAGTGGATTCCTCTTTAATATGCTTTCATCTAAATTTTGTAAAACCCCCTTGAAAGGCTAAGTTCCTATTTTTCTGATAAGAAAACTGAAGGATGAGAGGCAACCTGAATTCTAACTAAGATTAGTCTGATTTTTCAAACCCATATTCTTTCTCACTACCTGCAGAAGTCTATTTGATCTCTCTATTGACTGATGAATATTCAAATGAATGACTTTTACCATGGAAAATGCCAGTTCTATTCAGAAAGGATGCAGGCATGTGGATTCAGCTCCTTGATGTCACAGCATTGCATGTGGCTTCATCACCTGTAGGAGCAAGAAATCTGCACTGAGTTTGCAAATTTAATTTTAGGCATGGGGGTTATGTCAGTCTGTCTGTCTGCCAAGGGACAAATTAGGACCAGGTGATTGTGAAGCTGTTTTCTGTCCTTTTCTGACCCACCTGCTCCACTTAACCAAGTCATCATCATGTAATAAGAAGACCAGCAAAGAAAGAGGTGGCTTCATGTTTTCAGCTTTCTGCTTTCTACTTCTCTCTGACCTTTTAAAGATTATTGATGGCATCCAGGGGCTACAGGTTAACAGACACATGTCATTTGAAATAATAAAACAAGGGCCTATTGCTTCCTGTTGAGTTTCTAAGAGCCCTTCAGCTTTTCTTTTTTCTTTTCTTTTTTTCCTCTTTTTTTTTTTTTTTCCCGAGACTGAGTTTCTCTGTGTAGTCTTGGCTGTCCTGGAACTCACTCTGTAGACCAGGCTGGCCTCCAATTCAGAAATCCACCTGCCTCCGCCTCCCAAGTGTTGGGATTAAAGGCGTGCGCCACAACGCCCAGCCCCCCTCAGCTTTTCTTAGAGAAAACACTGCTCCTTAAAAGGGTCAGAAAATTGGAAATAGATCTACCTGAAGACCCAGCTATACCACTCTTGGGAATATACCCAAAAGATGGCCCACCATGCCACAGGGGCACATGTTCCACTATGTTCATAGAGGCCTTATTTGTGATAGCCGAAGCTGGAAACAACCTAGATGTCCCATGACAGAAGAATGGATACAGAAAATGTGGTTCATTTACATAATGGAATATTATTTAGCTATTAAGAACGAGGACATACTGACTTTTGCAGGCAAATGGATGTAACTAGAAAATATCATCCTGAGTGAGGTAACTCAGACCCAAAAGGACATGCATGGTATGTATTCACTAATAAGTGGATGTTAGCCAAAAAAAACCCAAAACCAAATCAAACCAAAAGAAAACCATACAGAATACACAAGATACAGTCTATAGAATTCAAAAGGTTCAACAAGCTGAAGTGTCCAAGTGAGGATGCCTCAGTCCCACTTGGGTGAGAGAAAAAAAGCAATCTTAAGTGGGGAGGGAGGGAAGGAATTAGGAGGGAAAGTGGATGGGGAGGGGGGAACCTGATCTAATATTGGGTGAAGGAAAAGGACTGAAGCCCTGAGGGCCTGCAGACAGAATGTAAACAGGCAACATTAGGAGGTTGGGGGGATCCCCAGAGTGCACTAGAGACCTGGGAGGTGAGAGACTTCCAGGACTCACAGGGAGGAACCTTTGATGAAATACCAGACAGTAGGGAGAGGGAACTTATAGAGCCCACCACAAGTAGGAAGACAGAACTTCAAGTGAGTGATGGGGTTGCTATTCCACAGTCACACCTCTGACCTGTAACTGTTTCTGTTTGAAAGAATTACAGGGACGGAAATGGAGAGGACCTTAAGGGAAAGAAGGTCCAGGGACAGGTCCAAAGTGTGATCCAGGTTAAGGGGAGGTCCCAAGGCCCGACACTATTACTGAGGCTATGGAGCATTCACAAAAAGGGATCTATCATGACGGCCCTCCAAAAGACCCAACAAGCTGCTGAAAGAGTCAGATGCAGATATTTGCACCCAACCAATGGACAGAAATTAGAGAATGAATTAGAGAAGGCTGAAAGAATTTGTAGAGAAGGGCAATCCTATAGGAGGACCAGCAGTCTTAATCAAGCTGGACCCCTGAGATTTTTCAAACACTGGACCACCAAAAAGACAGCATATACCAGCTGATATAAGGCCCCCAACACACATGCAGTAGAGGACTTCCAGGTCTGTGTTCATTCAGAGATGATGCACCTAACCATTAAGAGACTGGAGGCCCCAGGGAGTTTAGAGGTCAGATGGGGTGGAAGGTGGGGGCATCCATATGTAGACAGGGTGTGGTGGGAGGAGGTGTGGGATGTGGAGCAGTTGGAGGGTGTGAAGGGAGGGGCACAGAATGGAATATGGAGTGTAAAAAATGAATTACAGATAAAAAATTTTTAAAAGGGTCAAATGGGTATTGTAGTAATACCCACAGACTTAAGGTGCTCAAGTCACTCTTTCATGCCCTCACTGGATGGTCCTTACATGTTACTTTGCATCCAAAGGCCTCCATTTCCTCATCTCTACAATGATGGACTCAGCATTTAATTTCACTGTTTGGGCTCTGAACAACTTCCACATTCCAGTTCCCAATTCTATAAACAAGGACTAGACGTGTGAAGAAAAACAGGCAAGTGTTTCTGTACTCCTTGATATGAATGTGTTAGTTTTCTTTTTTCTCTGAAACAATACCAGAGATAGTCACATTTAAAGCGGGAAAGATTTAATCTGGCTAACAATTTGAAGAGCTTGCAGCCCATGGTGGTCAGACCTTACTGCTTGGAGGTCTGTGGTGGAGCAAAATATGACAGCAGGGAGTACACATCTCATAGGAGGCACAGAAAGAAGCAAAGAGGTCGCTTTCCCTTTAAAGACACAGTGTATAGTTGTCTCCTGAGAGGCTCTGCCAGTGCCTGACAAATACAGAAGTGGATGCTCACAGCCATCCATTGGACCAAGCACAGGGTCCCCAATGAAGGAGCTAGAGAAAGAACCCAAGGAGCTGAAGGGGTGTGCAGCCCCACAAGAGCACCAACAATATGAAGTAACTGGTACCCCAGAGCACTCAGGGACTAAACCACCAACCAAAGATTACACATGGTGGGACTCATGGTTCCAGCTGCATGTGTACCAGAGGATGGCCTAGTTGGTCATCAATGGGAGGAGAGGCCCTTGNNCCTGTGAAGGCTCTATGCCCCAGTGTAGGGGAATGCCATGGCCAGGAAGCATGTGGGTGGGTTGACGAGCAGGGGGAGGGGGAGGTGGTAGGGGGTTTTCGGAAGGGAAACTAGGGAAGGGGATAACTTTTGAAATGTATATAAGGAAAATATCTAATAATAATAAAAAACAAACAAACAGACACAGCAACAAGGACCTAAGTTCCTTACACTAGGCCCCACCTCTTGAAGATTCCATCACTTCGTGATCTCACCACAAACTAGGGAACAGACCTTCAACACATTGTCTTTGGAGAACATTTAAGCTCCAAAGAATAATAGATGCAAACTTGATTTTAGGTAGCACTAAAGCAACCTAAATGCACACATGGATAATTAAAGCTGAGTGAGGGGTGGAGAGCTGGGGTAAGGGATAACTGAGTTTCAAGATGCAATCGGGGCAGAAGGCCTTTTGAAGAGAGCATACTGAGATGATCCAGGTAGTGTGAGGGGGGAGAGACACTCATGTGCCTGAGGCAAGAGCTTGTCAATCAAAGGGAGAGTTCAAAGCAAAATGGAACATAACAGCTACACCTACTGTACTGGACTACTAAGGAAAGGGAAAGAATATACAAGGATGGAGACCAAGGGTGGAATGACTAAGTTCTGTTCTACCCTTTCCCATGTAATACAGATGTCTCCTAAAGTAGTCATAGAACCTAAGCTTAAGAACCTGCGTGATTGGGAGCAGGGCCTAATGCTTTTGTTGGATGAGTTTTCTTGGTGAGGGGACGCTTCATTCATCCTTGGGTCCCCCCTGTGTAGACTGTTCAGGAGACACCTGCTACCTTTTGCACAGCCACACCTCTGACATGTGAAACACTGTGCCGCCTCTGCTCCACAGTTCTTTCAGGCTGTCCTCATGCGTGTGGCTTCCAGACTTCTTGCTTTCTTCTTGACCATTTCAAAGACAGAAGATTTGCTCACTCTTTGAAAGACACAGGGAGAATAGTGAGCTGATCCTTTGAGGCTCAAGCCTCTACACCCAAAAGCTTTCAGATAAAAAACCCAGGTCTATTCTTCTTGGTGAGTACCTATCCTGCCTGCCTGTCACGTACAACCACAGCTTTGCACCAGTTTAAAAGGCATCTTTAATAATGGTCGTAGGATACTTTTGAGACTGGGATAGCGAAAAGAAAGGAACAGCTATGAAAAGTTGTTACAATGGTGGAGAGCATGGATAGGTAACTGGATACTAAGAGAACATGAGATCTACTGGCTTAGCTAATGATTGAAAGTTCTACATTCCAGTTTATAGCAGGCAGCTGGCTAGATTTTGCTACAAAGTTGCATCCCACCCCCCATTGTGAATATATTGTCACCAGCCACCTTATAAGCATAAACCATGGCCATGAAGCTTACAGAACACAGATAAGCCAGTACCAAACCACTATTGCTACTAGAAAATGATGCCAAGTAACAATGATGATAGAAAGCTTGGCCTGAGATCTTTACTCTCCTTTGGTTAGCATTCTGAAGTAACAGGCAGGCCCTTCATTGTGGACCACACTCCCATGTAGATGAACCAAATGATCATATAGAGCCATTTCCTCTGACTCACTTATTATAGAAGCACAGATATTGTATAGCATAGGCAACCATAGAAGATAACAGTAAAGAGAGTCTGTAGTTTGAGCTGTTTATTCATTTGTTTTCATATTCAAATTTAAAATAAAATCTTAATAATTAAACTGAATATAATATGGGCTGGTGAAAGAATAATTGTTATGCCCACCCAGAATGATTCCTATGAAACAATAGCCTCCAGTGTCAATTCACAGTGATTTATCTGCTAGCCTGTGCTGTAAGGAAGTGGCTACCTCATCGACTTTCCTGTGATGCCACGTCAAGACTCAGGTTCCTAGGACCTGCCAATTGACTGTACAGTTGCAGCAATGTGGTACACTGGTTTCTCATTGGTTGATCTACTTAACTGAAAGGTAAGCTGGGCAAGTCCAGGAATCGTGTGTGGCCTGGACCAATCCAGGACACCTAGGTGTCTGACCTTGAAGCTGTCCAAACTAGGCAGCCTGCCATCTGGGGATTCTGATACTCTCAGCCACAGGAACTTGCAGACTCATCTGCATGACTCAAAGCTTTTGCTGTTGGGGAAAATGTGTTTGCAAAATTTTACTGCCTTCTGCAGTTTGCAGATATATATATTTTTTAACTCAATGGAGGTGGGAGATTACTATTCCTTAAGCTTTCTATGCCCAGCTAAGGCCCAGACATTCTTCAAAGGCAGACTCTTGCATAATTTTTAATGATAATCAAAGTGTATGATAATCTCTCTTTCTGAACTCCTAGAAATTCCTTTGTCTAGATCAGGGAATTTCAAACTTCAATGCACATAGAATATTATGGGGGATCTCCTTAACATGCTGGATGTCTGGGTCTCTAACAGGCTGGCTGGGAGGATGCACTCTGTGATAGTAGAAAGGGGCTGGATTATGACCTTGATATTTCCCCCAGTGACTCGTAAGCTTTTCAAGGGCTTTGAATGCTCCCTTCCTTTGTATACTGGATAGCATCCCAAATAGTGCTATGCACATAAGAATTGCTCAACAAATATTAGTAGGATAAGCCACCTTCTATATGGTAGAAAGAATGCTGATTCTTCTCCAGTCCAATTTATACAATTTATATTCTCAATAATTGTTATTCAACCAAATGGAGAGGCCTGCCTGGGTGTGGCTAGTGAGAGAAGACTAAAAATAAAATCTAGGCTCTGGAAAATGTGCAGATGTAAATTGAGGGGGAAAAGGTATACAAAATCAGAACTTTGATACTCTTACCATGTAACATCCAACATACCGATTTTTGTTTTATTTTGTTTAACTCTTTGTAGATGGGAAATTTTCTCTCTGAAGTTCCCCCCCCCCCATTGTTAAAATAGACCTTCAGGTGAACCTGTTCATGAGCTCTACTTAGGGTCTTGTTTAAAAGGGGTAGGAAAGGCCAGTCACTATTCCTTCCTGCAAAGTTAAATGGGAAGGGCGTTCTGGGCGGCTTGAGACATGAGTTATACTCAAACAGTGGTTTTGACATACTTCCCATCAGCCTCCATTTTCTTTCCCCATGCCTGACCACCTGCAGGTACACATGCACACACACAGAGCAACTTTCTGACCATGGTTTAAAAATGTGACACTCCCTCCTGTATACATCCATCTCTTTGGAGGCTAGACTCAGTGCTCTTATCACACAACTTGGCCCCAGATGAATACACAGGACACAGACACAGACATGTTCATAGACATGGACCATTTCCCAACGTTGAAGGAGAAGACGCTGATGGTATAGGGTGAAGTATATGGAAGCAGACTGAACATCTGGGAGGAACAGGAAGGCTCAGGGTTGGCCAGCAACTTTAGTCCACTTTTTTGACTTGGAGAGTTGGTGACTCACATTCATCTGGGACAACTCACGGCACATATTGGTTTTACAGCTCTGCAACTTCATGAACATTTCATAAGCTCTCTCAGTGGCCTTGATATTGCTCCCTTTGTACCACCAGAACCATCCTTCTGAATTAGAAATCAGCCAGAAATTGGTTCTGGGAGGCTACAGCTAGCTGTCCCTTTGATGTCTAATCCTGGGGTGGGTGAGGTATATACAGATGAATGCTTTCTTAGAAATGTCCTGTGATGCTATATTGGCAGGCTGTTCTACCTGCAGGTGTTATTTCTAACCCGATTCAGCTAGACTTTGAAGGGAAGCTGTACAGTTGGTAAGGTTTACTAACCTGAGACCTGAGTCCCACTGATCTATAGTCATCCTGGCTAGGGGACTGCATGTGGGCTCAAAATCAAGGGGAAACATTTGTATCTCCAGGACAAGTAGGACAGTCTAAAACCTGGAGCTGCGTCTGGAAGGAGCAGAGAGCAACAATGAAGCCATGGTGTCCTCAGGTCGGGCAGGGACAAAATGAGTTGTACCTGTCTCGAGTTACTGCACTGGCTTGCCAGCCAGCTCTGCAGCCTGACTGCTTTTTACTGCAGATCCTGTGCCCTCCAGGGGCAGGTGGCCATTGATGCCCCGCAGGCCCCAGTAAAGGTGTGCCAGGAAGCCTCCTTTTCTCTGCAGTGAGGACTTGGGCCAGCTCTGGGCTGGCTGCCAGCAGCTGCTTGCAGACGGAGTCACAGCACAGACCTCTCGGCTTCAGTCAAGGAAGAAACAGACAGCAAAGCTGCGATGGGCAATGTCTCTTTGCTTTTACGTCCCCTCTTTCCATACCTCCTCTGATCTTTCACGTGATGCAGGGCTCCTGATTCCATCTGTGTTGATCCCCAATCCCCTTACAGTATTTACCTCCCTGAAGTATTTATGTCCTTGGGGGCTCCTTGTGCCATCTGTGCATCTCTTAGGATACTGCACTATAGGGAGATAAGGAAGGAGGGCCTGATGGAAGTATAGGCATTCCAGTAGTTACCAGTGAGAATCAAAGGAACCCTTTGTCCTCTACAAACACCCGAACTTCCTTCTAGAGAGGACTCCCCTGGGACAGAGTCAGCAAGATGCCCTTGGCATGTCAAGGTCACCTTCCTTCATCTGGACAAGATGATTTTTCTTCCCCTTTCTGTTTTGGAGAGTTTGGTAAATAGCAAGTAGGAGAATGTGGCACTTCATCAGCTCTGATGTACCCAGCAATTACCTGGGGGAGAATCTTGTTAAAATGCAGGTGCTGAGATGAGGCCTAGCATTCTGCATCTCTAACAAGCTCCCAGGTTAAAGGATAACAGTGTAGAGAAGAGGCTAATACAGAACAGAACAATCGGACCCTATGAAGTACCAGGCAAGTGTAGCATTTCAGTTGTTTTATGAATTTGTCCTTGAAAGAAAAACCTATTTGCATATGAGGAGGAGGTGTCTACATTCCTAATTCTAAAGCAGGTCATTGCTGTTGCTCTTGGGACGAGGTTAGGTTAGGAGAGACTCATGGGGCTGCCCATTCCTTCATTCCTTGACCTTCTTTCTTTTCCTATTGGAGAGGGCCCTGACCCCAGCCATGATGAACTGTAACTGTATTTGGTTACTTCCTAGGCCAAATGACATAGAGGAGAAGGTTGATTAAAGGCCACAGAGAAAGATAATGCATGACAAAATCCAAGGAGAATGTTTGTAGGAGTGCTCTCCCTAAAGCTAAATCTGGAAACAGCTCAGAAGCCTAATAGCAGCAGCAGCAGAAGAGACTAAATTGTGTTGGATTCATACCATGGAACAAATTATTGTAGCATGCGATCCCTCTGTATGAGTCTAAGAGACAAAATGAGAAAGATAAAAAGACAGGAGTATTTACTGTTCCAGTCCTTGTAAATTAACCAGAGTCAGAATTAACCAGAGTAAAACTAACCATAAGTCAAAAGATGGGTAGGCTGAGACGCTAACCTCTGATGAAGAGGAATGTGCGCTGTGCATGTGAAATCTGTGGGTTGCTGGAAGCCCCTTCATGTCGGTCTAGGCTTACTCTCCAGTTTACTAAGCTGGATAGTTAAGATTTGCATAATTTGCTATGTATGTTAGATTTAAATGAAGAAAAAAATACTCAAAGCTAAAAATCCAAGAGGGCTTACTTCTAATTTTAACATCCACTGTCTCCCACCCCCCCCTTTGCGTTTCTGGGTCCTTCTCCTCACCCCCCACCCCTCCACATCTCTCATAAAGTGAAAATCTCTGTTGGCTCTCAGTCATCCTCTCTGGTTTGTTTCTTGCTGGCTTCCCAGGTACTTTTTCTAGACCACATATCAAAAATAGAAGCTGCTTTCTCATCACGTCCTCCCCCTGTGACTTTACAGAAGGCTCAAGCTGTGTTGTTTGCAGCTCACAGGGCTGCCCTCTGGGCTCCGAGCCTTTCCTGCCCAAGTGCTGTGTCCTCTGCCACCAAAAACCTCTTTTGTCTCCTTAGTCCTGAATTGGAAACCTCTCAAGTCCATAGCAAATTATTGGCAGAATTTTCTCCCCAGGAAGGGAGGATACTAGACAATGTCGAAATACCCCTTCCCAAGTCCTGATGCCAAAACAAGGTTCAATTCCACCCACATTCACCCTGATGAACCCATGAGTATATTAGGATTGATTATGGAGCACAGATGAGGGGTTATTGATCAGAACATTAGTGACCCCCAAGCCAGCCTCTCTGGAAAGTCATCACTCAGCATGGATGATGGCTTCTCAGTGGTCACACAGATGGAATCCCCTTCCCCTTGCCCTTCCTGCCCTATATACTCTGGCCCCTTGCTAAAACCCAAAGCCACACCCAGTTGGGTCAGAATTGCCTATAATTGTCTGGAAGGAATGTTGGCTGCTCAGGTGAGGGTCCCATGATGGGGCAAGCCTCTTCCTTCTCTGATTCAGGGAAACCCAGCCGTGATGCTGTTCTACAGGTGGGATAGCTGATCTCGTGAGGACAGTGCTGTATAACCCAAATAAACATTGCCATTTCAGTGATTTTTTTTTTTTTTTGACGGGGAAGGGAGGGAAACTTAGTAGCTAACAGTTTTTACTGAGTGAGGGAATAATAGAGACAAAACAAAAAATAAAAGCAAAAATCCCCTCACTATAAAATGTGTATCTTTTCAACTTTGAGCCTGACCCAATGACTTGTGATGTTTTATGCAAACATTCAAAGCCAAACTTTTTGTGACCTGTGGCACATTGCTCTCTATGGCCAGTATCAAGGAGAACTGGTCCTATCCAGATACATGATCCCCAGAGGGGCATAAATGTAGTGAAAAGTGACCCCCGTTAACTATTATAAGAGAACTCCAACTCCTGTTTGTTCTCTCTGAGAGCTGACAATTCTAGTTTTCTCTACGACTGTATATATACTTTACTAATCTTTTTATATCAATTCTCATCTGATAAAAGCATTTACTTCTTTTTCCGCTGTCTCATGATTCCTTGCATGACATTTTGGTGGATCACAAAGAGAAGTCTCTCCTTAGCTTCCTTAGGCCCTTGTCATTCTTTTGTCAAATACTTTCATGTCTCCCCTCCCTCATACTGTTGGTTCATCCCTCTCTGCATCACATCCATAAGAATTTAACGTCTCTCAGTCCTAAGGCTCTCTATTTTTATTCCAGTGTGACTAGATAATGTGTTTGTTATTCTGTAGCAAACTTGTCTGGGCATTGTCATGTGCACTTGCTAAGGATTGAAGAGAAAGAGGAAGGGTGTTCAAGGTCAGTAGAGGCCAGGCATGGAATTGGCAAACTTTCTTTTCTAGCATATTCTCTTGGTAATAACAAGTCATAGGTTCGATTCAAAGGGCAGGAAAATAAGCCATCTCAGGACTAGAAATGCTGCAAAATCACACTGTAATGAATATGCCTACAGACAAAATGAGAGCCTTTTCAGTAATACGTTGTCACTTTGAGTAAGATATAAAGATGGTAACATTGAATATTGGGTTCTCTTTCTCTTAAAAAAAATTCATTTATTGTTACATAATGTTATTCTCATGCAGGCACACGATGCCCTTTGGCATAACCTCATATTCTCCTATCTTCCCCCTATTCCTTCCCTTCCCTTAGTCTTTTGTTCCTCTTAGATAGTTTTACTTCTATTTTCATGCCATCTATACATATCCATTTTGGTGTAATTTACAAAGACTAAGGACTCAGGGTCTCTTCTTTTCATAGGATATCTATGTGAGGTGATGGCTGTATCCAGACCTCCTGGATTAGAGATGTAACAAGGACCCTACAAACTAGTCAAATTTGTTCTTCAGTCACCTTTTGTGGGTTACTCCTCTGGGAGTTAGTGGGCCATATTGATCTCCACTGATCAACAAATACGTGTCAGTGTGGGTGGACAAATGACAGGCACGGTCACAGACACTCTTTTTTTTTTTTTTTTTTTTTTAATTATTTTACTAGATATTTTCTTCCTTTACATTTAAAATGCTATCCCGAATGTCCCCTATACCCTCCCCCTGCCATGCTCCACTGCCCACTCACTCCCACTTCTTGGCCCTGGCCTTTCCCTCTATGGGGCATATAAAGTTTGCAAGACCAAGTGGCCTCTCTTCCCAATGATGGCCGAGTACGCCATCTTCTGCGACATATGCAGCTAGAGACACAAGCTCAGGGGGTACTGGTTAGTTCATATTGTTGTTCCACCTATAGGGTTGCAGACCCCTTCAGCTCCTTGAGTACTTTCTCTAGCTCCTCCATTGGGGGCCCTGTGTTCCATCCAATAGCTGACTGTGAGCATCCACTTCTCTGTTTGTCAGGTACTGGCATAGCCTCACAAGAGGCTGCTATATCAAGGTCCCTTCAGCAGAATCTTTCTGGCATGTGCAATAGAGTCTGGGTTTGGTGGCTGATCACCGGGTGGGGTAGTCTCTGGATAGTCCATCCTTTCGTCCTAGCTCCAAACTTTGTCTCTGTTACTCCTTTTATGGGTATTTTGTTCCCTATTGTAAGGAGGAATGAAGCATCCACATGTTAGTCTTCATTCTTTTTGGTCTTCCTGTGTTTTGCAAATTGTATCTTGGGTATTCTAAGTTTCTGGGCTAAAATCCACTTATCAGTGAATGCATATCATGTGTGTTCTTTTATGATTGGGTTACCTCA